>NW_005842082.1:1916255-1951385 GCF_000455745.1 Alligator sinensis | reverse complement strand
GCTGAACCAGCTGCACTGCATTAGCTCATTGGGCGACTGCTCTTCATGGGAGACAAACTATTATTACAGCAGGGGCCAGCAACAGTAAGTAACCCTGGGGTTGAACCAGCAAGCAAAATCAGGAAAGACATGTGGCAGCTCAGGGAGTCACATGGACAAAATGGGTTGTGACTTCCAGCCATATAAACCCAGGGCCTGAGCGAGAGTGGTCAGTGTGGCTCTGAAAGCTGCAGAGAAAATAGCTCCAGAGTAGGAAAGCTGCAGAGGAGCTCATGGCCAACACCTGGGCTACTCTTGGGGGTAATGCAAGTAGGATGTTACTGACTTTCAGGGGAATAGGAGTCAGGGTAGCAGGGAGCTAAGTGATACAGCCAAAGAGCTGGAGTTTGGGCTTAGACCCAGTTTTGTTATAACCAAAGATCTTATTTTAGGTTAAAGTTTTACACTGGTGAGTTGGATAGGACTAGAAAGGGGTGATTTGGAGGTCCCATTAATGCCTGAGTGGCACATGAGTGCCTTGAGCCCTGCCAAAGGTCAGGCTCAAGAAACTGACAGGGGCCAGGGAGCCCAGAGCCTGAGAAGGGGCAGAAATAGCCCAGAGAAGGGCAGAACTTGGAGGCTGGAGGGTCCAGAGCCTGAGAAGAGTAGAGAGCGCCCAGAAAGGGACAGAGTTTGGGGCCCAGACAGGGGCAGAGACCCACACTTTCCCTAATCTTCCTGTTGTTGATGACATACTTTTAGAAACCCTTTATGTCCTTTGCTAGCTGCAACTCCAATTGCACTTTGGCCTTCCTGACTTCATCCCTGCATGCCAGAGCAATACTTATGTACTCCTCCCTAGTTGTTTGTCCAAGTTTTCACTTCTTATAAGCTTCCTTTTTGTGATTTAGCTTACTGAAGAGTTTCCTGTTAAGCTGAGCTGGTCTTCTCCCATACTTGCTAGTCTTCCAGCACATCAAGATGGTTTCTTCCTGTGCTCTCAGTAAGGCTTCTTTAGAGTACAGCCAGGTCTCCTGGATTCCTCTCCCCCTCAGATGAGACTTTCAAGGGGGGCTATCCCCAGTTCTATTCTGGAGCTCTGAGCTATCATATATCTCTTTTACATAAAGTGCAATTCCTCCTCCCCTTCTCCCCTGCCTGTCCTTCCTGAACAGTTTATACCCATCCATGACAAGGCTCCAGTCGTACGAACTATCCCACCAAGTCTCTGTTATTCCAATCACCTCATACTTCCATGATTGTGCAAGGATATTCTTTCTGCTTGTTTCCTAGGCTCCATGCATTCGTGTTCAGGCACCTCAGGTAACTAGCTGATTGCTCTGATTTCTCAGGAAAAATGAGAATCCCTACCCTGTTTCCCACTCCTGCTTGTACTTGCTCCAGGTCTCCCACTTATTTCAGGACTTTGTTCTTCATCCCCTGGTGAACCTACTTCAAAACCCTCCTCTAAAGGTTAGTAAGCTTGTCTGTGAAGATGCTCTTCCCTCTCTTCATCAGGTGGATCCCATATCTTCCTAGCAATCTTTCTTCTTGGAACATCATCCAGTGGTCAAAGAAGCCAAAGCTCTGCTAGTGACACCATCTGTGCAGCCATGCACTGATCTGCAGGATTCACCTGTTCCTGCCTGGGCCCTTTCCCTTGACTGGAAGGATTGAAGAGAATGCTACCTGAGCCCCTGTCACCTTCACCCTTGCACCCAGTCCTGTAATCACTTTTGATCAGTTCAGGGTCTACCCTGGCAGTATCATTGGTGCCCACATGGATGAGCAGTATGGGGTAGTAGTCAGAGGGCTGGATGATTCTCGCTAATCTGTCCATAACGTCTCAGATCTAGGCTCTGAGCAAGCAGCATGCCTCCCAAGACAACAGGTTAGGCCAGCAGATGGATGCTTCCATCCCCCGCAGATAAGAATCTCCAATCACCACCCCTGTTGGCTCTTCTTGGCGGGGGTGTTCCTGTCTTTCTCCACCAATAGAACGTGCTCCTCCCCCTCTGTTTCTAGGACTCCATATCTATTCTCCAGACTAACTGCTGCATCTGGCCCTGAAGATTTCTGCTTGCTGCCAGAGGATACAAGCTTCTTGATTCCACCATCCTTGGAGTCCATGTCCTCTCCCTTCTCTAGAGCTGCCTTTGGCAGTTTGTCCTCCACAGTCCCAGAGGTGTTGTCTGTAGGCCTGTGGGGTCAGGCCAACTCTCAGGATCTCAATATTACACTGTTAGACAGAGGGTATGACACAATTGCACATATACAAACACACAAATCAGTTATGTGCATACACACGCACACTACCAGCTCAGGCACATACACATCCAAACCAGCCTAGGCACATGCATACCTATCACCAATTCAAGCACATACACTATACACCCCAGCAGTTAGACACAGATCACTAATTCATATATCATGCACACAATGCCATAAATATATGTATATGTATATGTATATATATATATATATACACATATATGTGGCATTGTGTATATATATGCACACACACACTCATCAGTTCACACACATACAACCCACCTACACATACACACAGGTTAGCTCTTAACTTGGATGGTACAGTGTGTATGTGTGTGCTTGAGGTATCTGGGATACTTGGGGGAAAGTTCAGGTGAGAGAGAGAGAGTTAAAGTGTAGGGAGTGAAAGTTGCCAGAACCGGGATTAGAATTGGTAGACTAGAGGGGCCTGGGCTGAAGAACTGAGGCTTGGGGGTAACTTTAGGTTAATTGATCTTAATTGATTAAAAGACAATACCCAAAGCCTACAAAACAGAGGAGCGATGCTGGCACAGAGGCTGGGACTGGAGCCGAGCTATGGGGGAGCTGAAAAGGTAGGTGGGAACAGGGAAAATGGGACTAAGGGAAAGTGTGGGTGTTAAAGAGGGGCTCTGGGTATGGGGAGCCAGAGGATGGCTCTGAGGCAGCTAGAGAAGTTGCAGGGAGAGGCAGTAGGTGCTGGGAGCTGGAGAAAGGCTCTAGCTGCTGGAGAAAACTGCAGGACAGCCACGAGGAGCTGGGAAGCTGTGGGGTGGGGGGAGGGAGGACTACAGAAGGTGTGGAGGAAAGCCTGAAAACAGAGAGATGGACAGCAGAAAATCACAGGAAAAACAGCAGGAGAGACTGAAGGGCAGCAAGAAAGCAGAGAAAGGCAGCAGAAAGTCACAGGGAAAAGGCAGTAGGAATTGAGAGGAGATTGGGAAACTAGTGGAGACGGGTGGGGACTGGAGCTGAGAGAGAGAGAATGAGGCTGGAATTTAAGATAATGAAGGGACTAGGATTCAGTAAAACATGACCCAACTCGGGGTTGCAAATGAAAGTGGTTTTATTGAACAGGGGAAATGGTAACACAATGTCTTATTGGTTCCCTTGCACCAACCCAAACACAACACACACACACACAGACACACACACACACACACACACACAATGGCAGCAGGGGTTAGAGAGGCTTATTGTAGGGGCTGAAGTTCACTGAAGTCCAGGGGGAAACAGAGAGAGAGAGTCCAAATTGTAGGAGGAGGTGTGCAGGTAATATCTACCTATCCAGGCTAGAAAGGGGTCCTTGTCCAGTAGGTGTTGACCAGAGTGGGGTCGCCAGCAAGGCCTCTGGGTGAATAAGTAGTGTGGTATGGTGCTGGTCCAGATGGAGAGGGAGTCCCACTGGATCTGTCTTCACTGCCCCTTTTTATAGGGGCAGAACTTATGTGACCTTAGTGACAGGAGGCATGCCCAGGCAAGGGTCAGCCCCTGGCATACTGAGCATGTGTGCTCCATGCAGGGATGTGCAGTTTCGGGTGTCTGTAAAAGTGAGAGTTGCTGGTTCTGCAGGGTCTTTTATCTTTCAAATGCTGGGTTCTTGTCTCTGTTCCTGGGTGAGGTCCATGGTTCCTGGATGAATCAATGTGCGGTTATGGCCTAGTCATTACAGGCCATTCAGTAGAGGCCTGCTACCATTATATTTCAATCATTCCCAATCATTCTCATTCATCAGGGAACCAATTTACATGGGAGGGGTACGTGACTCATACAGTTGCAACATGGGATGCCCAGGCAGAGGACAGAAGATGGAGGCTTGACATTTAAAATGGAAACTTGACATGACTTTGGTTCACTTACAAACACAGGCCTAAACCATATAATATCCATATGAAACAATAAAAATCAATATGAAAATGATAATAATACAATATACAACAGTAAAAATCAATACAAACCTAATAATAATACAAAACAGTGGATATCCAAAACCAGACACTTGCTACCAAAATAAAAATGTTAAAGCTTATCCTAAGTCTGAGCTCACCTATACTTATCTATAGGGAATAGAGAGGGAGAGAAAAAGTCAGAAATGGTTGGGGAAGGGGAGGGAATGCATTTTAAAATAAACAAATAAAAGAAAAACTGAGGGTTTTGCTACACCTCCACCTTTGAATCAATGAACTCCTCATGGCAGACGATGCTTAGGAGCCTCACCACCTCCCCCTGTAGCTCTTTTCCCTGCTCCCTGAGAGACACCACAAAGAGGCACTGCTCATATCATAGGCACTCTCCTACCTGGCCTGGCAGGTTCACTGGAAGGATCCTGCAAGCCACAGTCCTCACAGTACCAAACCTGGACCTAGGTGGAAGTGTCAATGGTGAGTGGTCCTGCCTAGACAGAAACCTCACAGGTGCAAGCAGAGGCAGGGGCACTGGCTCTGGCTCTGGCATTGCAACTTCTTCCAGCCACTTCCCTGGGTCTCTTAATCTGCCTCCTCTCTCTTACTGCCCTTCTTCCAAGAACACCTTCCCTAGCAAACTTGCTTGGAAGCTGGCCTGTTTCCTGTTCTTTGGCACCTGAAAGGTTCTTTTTCCCCTGCTTCTTCACACTAAGTTTAATAGGTCCCCCTCAAAGACGGGATGGGAAACTGACTTGCGAACTAACCAGCAAACTGCCTGCAAACTGCTTTTCTGTTTGCTGCCCACATTTGCTCTCAGGGGTTCTCCTTGTATACCCTGCTGGGCCTAGACTAGTAGATTCTGTTTAATTATAATAATACACATTCACTTAGAGGGCTAGGCTTTGCCCTTTTCAAACATCATCTATCAGTTTGTATAAGCAGAGAAAATAAAATCAATCTGTGTTTAAAACAAAATCAGAGATTAAATTTATTTTGACATAATGCAGAAAGGTCTTTCTTTTTTGATATCCTTCCCTGTCCAGTATTTTGAGACTTTTTTTTAAGCTCTGATGTTTCATGCTACCTCAGTAATAGCAAACAACTTTGCAATGCTGAAAGTGAAACTTCAATGTTACTTTTAATTAGGGATATGTCCTTTGTGACATACTTTTATAGATAATCCAAAAACACAGTGTTTTGAGCCTGACAATTTATGGCTGTAATCAACTCAAGTCAGTTAATTTAAAACCATCAACAATACGAGAAATATAAAGGGGAAAAAATTAGGTCTTTGGTCCAAGCTAGGGAAGGGGCTAGAGGTGGCTTGAAGTCATCTTTGCTACCCATCCTCCTTCGTCCTTTGAAGCAGATCCCTGTTAGACCACATCCATGTCTCTTAAATTACCTTTTGTAATATTGATAAAAAGGACCTTCAAGACTCAAACATCCATAAAGGAAAAAAACCTTGTGGAAAGTAAAAATATCATTGTATTGAGCTGTGTGAATAGCTTGGGAAGTAGCACAATATGCTGCAACATTCTTCTAAACTGGTTTAACAGCCAGGACTTCTACTTAGAAGAACAGAATCCTGTGCCTCTGAGAATGTTGGAGAATATAGCTTTAAATACAGCTATATACAAGAGAGATGGATACTGGGGATGCATCTACACAAGCACACATGTATGCTTTGTGGTACCTCAAAGTCTTTTGAGGCAATGCAGAACGCACCCTGAGCATGTGATTTAGTTCTTAGTGCTGTATATTTCCAGTGCAGAGCCAGATTTAGATGCTGTGAAATCCTGGTATCAAAAAAAAGGTGTCACGATGCATGTGGCAAGAGTGTGCACCACTCAAAACTGGAGTCTGGCTGGCCAGAGCCATGCTCCAGGTACCAGTCAGGCTCTGTGCACCCAGAACACCACCACTGCAGCCCCAGCAGTTTTTCAGGACCCCAGATAAGGCTACTGGGGCCAACCCAGGTGATGGGCCTGTATTATAAGATACCCCACCTCATGCAATTTACTCCATACCAGAGAGACCATGCAGGGTCATTCCACAGTGTGGCAAGTAACAGTGGCACAAATATTTGCTGCTGCTAGTTGTCCCAGGGGAAATACACGTGAATACTCATCTGGACATGTGCTGGGAGTAAATACAAAATGAAATCTGGCCAAAATGAAGTTTTAAGTCAGTGATTCTTTTAAGTCTGGCACCCTGGGGTGCTTTGAGAACTTTTCAGGAGTGCTGTGTGATATCATGCCAGTTAGGACTGTTAGGTGTGCAAACATGATTCACAAATAAACCCAGAGACTTCACATAGGTATATAGTGTCAAAACATTCTGGCTTGTTGGAGTCTTTCCAAGTGCTTTGCAACAGAATAATTGCTCTAATATTTTTCCATAGTGAAACCTAAGAGCTGACCTTTTCCAAGTGATGCCTTGAATCTATCAAGGGATGTCCTGAGTCTAAACACTTTGAGAATCACTGTTTTAAGTGAAAACCCACTGACTCAATTTGTAACATCAGTAATACTGAACTTCTTGGATTATGCCTGGGGTTGGGTTTGACTCAGAAAGTGGGGGAAAACAGCTCTGTTGGCAAATGTGGAACCAACCACTGATAAATGCCCTCAGCATCATGCAGGTATACAAAGACCCCTTTCTGAACAGAACTGAGCATCTTCTATTCTCATTGGCTTCAATGGCAGTCAAGGGTCCTCAGCACTTTTCAAGACTGACCTTTCAATGACTGTATTGTTAAAAAGAAAGAAGTGCTGAACAATGACAGGCATCCTTGTTTTCCTGTATGTAATTCAAACAAACTTCTAAACCATTAAAACATCGGCATCTTTTTCATTTGGATGGCATTCAGACACCTCTGATCCAGATTAAATATTCCCTACCTCAAGTCCTGACAGTTTTTGCAACTTTCTATGAATATCATGTACCTTGTCTGCCTATACTGTATCATAAATAGAAGGTTTCATGTCTTGATGATGAAGGCTGCCTGTGTTATAAGTCACACAACTAACCTAAAGATCTGTTTATAGAAAAGGGAATATAATTTCAATAATATGTTTCAATGCTTATCATCTGTTGATTTTCCTAATTCAGTTTTCAAGTAATCCATGCATTTGAAACATGAAACACACCGTTGATGAGATGTATTGTATAGAAAGGTTTCCCCCAGGGGGAATTCCAGTTTGAGAAGAGAAAAGATAAAATCAGATGTAGAGTGGTTTAAGGTTAAACTTCAGAACTGTAGGAATGAGGCACCTCTTCAAACCTCTGTGAATCACTCTGGGCTAGGAATCAAGACAAAAATCTCTCAACAGCAAAATTGTAGTCTCCTAAAAATTAATGAGAATTTTGCCATTGGTGTCAGTATAAGAAGATCAGGCCTTTTTAATCTTTCTGCTTTCTATGTCTGCCAGTATCCATTTAATTTTGAGTTAGTAGGACAGTCAGTGGATTGTAAATTAATAAATGTTAACTAATTGTTTAAAAACTTATTTAACTAATAAATATCATGAATTTAAATGACCCATTAAAATGACCCCTATTAATGCTAATTACTGCTTACATTGTTTAATGGAAATGTGAATTTTTTGCTTTAGTTTAAAAATCTTTTCTCGAGAAAAGTAATTGTAGTAAAATACTTTACATCACTAATCATACACTTATGGAAAATGTTGAAGCTTTAATTTGGCTTGCTTTATTGTGGTAAATTATGGAAAGGCAGCTTATAATAGTTCTGGTGATGTTTTCAGTAAATCTATTGAAACATTTATTTGCCACTTTATTATTACTGTTATTATTGTTATTTCAGTTTTTGTGGTAACTCATCAAAAGTTTGACTACATGTTCTTGAGGAACATGCCTGTAATGTAAAGGCATCTTTGTGCATTTTATAAGGGAGGTACAAGTCCTAAAAGCTGTCCTAATTAAATCTGTACATAACAAAAGACTCATACTTAACAGCCCTCCTGACAAACTTGCTAGTGAGTTATGTTTGTTTTATACACTGGGATGTTTTTTTCCTTAAAAATGACTACATAAGTTCAATTAGTATGATCAGAAGTTGCAAATGTATGTCATTACCATATTGTTATATGTGATGTTTCAGCTTTACAATTTTAGGTATTGAGTGCCTCACATAAATTTTCAGTCTGTGCTTAAAGAAAGTATTCTAAGATTTCTACATGAAAATGTGACCCAACTAAAAATGGAGGATATAAAAAACCTTCAAGTGCAGAATTTGGATCCTGATACATGTTTGCTGACTGTCTCCTGCATATCTAATGGGCTGTGCTTTTATTCTATAACACTAGCCAATTGCCTATCAAGAATGACCGGGGGGGTGGGGGAGAAGGGGCTGGGATGCAGTGCCATCACCTAACGCCCCATGCTGTTGCTGCTCTGCCTCTGTCCCTCCCCCTTTTTTGGCTCTGTGTGCGGCCTCCCCCCTCTCTCCCATCCTCTTTTGGTTTTGCCCTGCTCCCACTGTGTCCCCCCATTCCCTGCAGTCATGGCAGCACTCCTCCATGCCAGTCTGTCCCCACTGTCCTCCACCGTCCTCTAAGGAGCAGAATGACAGATGACTTACAAATAAGAGGAACAAACAAGTAGCTTTTACTTTTTATATGTATTGTGACTTAAGGACAATATGTTGAAAACTTAAATTAAACAGGCTTAATATGTAAAGATACGAGTTACTTCCTTTTCCTGTGATTTGATATGCCATTGGAGTTGGTTCCCGGATGTTGCTTTGGGTTGCTTACTGTTTGGTTAGGCATCCAGATGGTGTGTGAGGAATCAAGTATCATCAAATATCTAAAGACTATGTTTCACTTTTCGGTCTCATCACTGTTTAGATTTCCTTGCTTTTTTGACACTGGTGAAATTTATAGTTTTATGTTTTTTTCATTCCTGATTCTCATTAGAGCTATGTACAGTTGTCCATGGGAAAACACTGGTTCTGGTAAGTACAGGCCAACAAAGTCAAATGTTTGCCCTTGTTCATTGTTATTGCAAATGCTGTTATTATGGGAAAATATCTCCTTTTCAGAATGAAAGGTAGTTGTGTGTCCGATGGAGCCAAATCAATCCGAGGAGTTCAATTTCAATATATTATTAAGGATTTGGGCTAAGTGCCATGCTCCCGAAGATGACATACCACACACACACCCATAATATAAATAAGTTTGAACAAGGTAACCGAACTACAAATATTATACTAAAAATAGAGCCCACCATTGTTGTACATAGATCCACAGTTGAGACAATAAAATCAAGTCTAATGTTAAAATGTATCACTCATATCAGTAATAAAAGATATTTAATTCTAATTGCCTCAGCCTTGTAAGCAGAAATTGTGAGACTGTTTGCTACATTTGAATCTGTTTGCTGTAAATGCCAGATTAATTTCTCTTTGTTTGAGAAATGTATCAGTTTCTGCAAGTATGGTAATAAAAAGGTTGTCCTTATGTCATTATATAAGGAACATTTTAATACATAGTGGACAGTATCTTCCACAACTCCTAGACAAACTTGGCAACATCTTTTAGCCCTTGGAATGGAAAGTCTATGTCCAGCCAGAACAGCTGTGGGCATCTGTTCAGTCCTGAGTCTAGTCAAAGAGGATCACTGTTTATTATTGAGATCCAGTTGTAAATACCTTTCTCCCCCCCACTAAATCTAATTTCCAAAGAGTATATAAAAGGGCAATGTGAGTAGCCCTAGCCACTGCAAAATCTTTCTGCCTGGCAATATCTCATATCCTCTGGAAAACCCAAACCTTTTTCTATGGGGTGAAAGATCTTTCATTATCTTTGAGCTAGTATCCCATCCCAGAAAATGCAAAAGTATGGGAAAGAAAAGCTAATCAGGGTGATTGGAGAGGAGGGGGATTATTAATATCTTCTATGTAGCATAATGTAAGCAAAATTCCACCATTCTAATAATAATATTAGTTAAAATAGAATCCATTCCCATCTCTAATCTCAGAAAAGATGCAGGAGTTGAGGGAGGAAGAGCCAGAAGAGCCCTAAGAAACTTGTTCTGAGGTATGTCTACATCATCACTAGCGGCATAGCGACATATAAGATCTCAGAGGTAACTTTGGTTTTGTATGCTAATATAGGAGCTTGGACTGATCATCCTGCTGTGGTTTCATAATATCTCTTTATAGGCACAGCTGATTGGGCGGTCTTAGTTTTAACTGCCTGAATATGATGTTTCCATGATGGAGAAGCCGTGAATAATATCTATAGGTTTTGACAACTTCAAGTTTGGTTTCCCCCATATTCCATGGATATTTCATCAAATCACTTCCCTAATACATTATTTTGGATTAATCATCATAAGTTATTTTGTCCACAAAGATGCTCAAAAGTTTTAATTGTTCTCTGTAATCTAGTAGGAGTTCTTGACAGTATAACAGTGTTATCTGTGTACATTAAAATAGGAATCAGGGTTGCTAATAATTTTGGGGGATGAAAATGCACATCCTGCATATTTCTAATAATATCATTCATGTAAAGAATAAATAACAAAGGGGCCAAAATACATCCTTGTCTAACCCCTTTTTGTATGTAATTTTTTGTGTAAGTTCACCCTTCAAGCCCAGCCTAACTTGGGCCCATGTATCTTTATAATATTTTATCAACAAATGTAGAAGAGAAGAGTCGGTCCCATAATTTATCAGTTTCTCCCAAAGTTTACTTCTATCTATACTATCAAAAGCTCTTGACAAGTCTATAAATGCAATATACAGTGCTGATTTGTGCATTTGCGTATACTTATGTCTCAAAAATTGAAGAATAAATATGTTATCAATGGTGGAATATCTGTCCCTAAATCCAGTGTGATATTCATGTAATATGTTTTCCCCTTTTACCCATGCTATAAGATGATAGAACAAATGGCACCCAATAATTTTAGCTGAAACAGCTATCAAACTTACACGGCAATAAGATTCTGGCTTAGCTTTTAAATCTTCCTTGAAAATCAGAACAATTATACTCCCTTTCCAGGAATCTGGGATTTGGCCCAACTCAATTATAGAATTAGACCATTTTTCCAAGATCGGAGTCCACCATTTGATGTTATCAATGTAAACTTCCACCAGTGTTCTATCTGGGCCTGGGGCTTTATTCTTCCACTGTGCTTTGAGGAGATGTACTATTTGATCCTTTGTTATCCGATTCTTAACTGTACCAGTGAGGGGATTTTTACCGCCTAGATTACTATTTATTTGTTCCATAGAAGAAGTAAACTGATTGGAAAAATGTTCTACCCAACTGTCTGCAGTAATATTATTTTCAATGTTATAATTAAAATTAGCTGTTCCCTTTGGTACAAGTAGCCAGAAGGTTTTACTATCTTTAGCAATGATTGTCAACCTCAGTTTATCCCATTGCTGGTTATAATATTCTTTTTTTTCTTATTCTGGAGAAGGATTTTATGTGTTTCCCGTAACTTTCGAATCTCACTCCACAAAGTTGTTCCAGTGTATCCAGTTTTCCTTAATTCCATGGCTTTCCTATTTAATGATCTTTCTTGTTCTATACATTCTCTATCAAACCAGGAAGCACCTCATTCTCTAAATGTCTGTATAGGAGATTGGAGGTACTGAGAGGAGTGGATGGAAAAAATCTTTAATTTCCTGGCAGTGCTTTAAAATCTCCTCTGGTATTTGAGTGACTATTACCAAATTTCTTAAGGTACTTAAATCATCTGCATGCAGTTTATCAGTTACCTTTTCAGCTAGGTGGGATCCCTCTTCAAGTTTTTGTTAACAGATAAAGGTATACTTTTATCACTATTAAGGACTGGAAGGGTATCAGGCTCTTTTTTAAAGTTGAGGAGCAACGGGAGATGATCACTTTCTAAATGAAATGATATCTCAAAATCAATTATATCTTTCCCACATAAAGGGTTCAATCAACATATAATTGATAGTGCTTGACCCTCTAACACAGGTATAGGTTAAATTATTTGAAGTAATACTAGGGTATGATCCATTAATTGATCATAAGTTCACGGTTAATAATAACTTCTGTAATCTTAGACGTGCATTATTAGTCCCTCTATCATTAAATGATGGAACATTGATCCCCCAAATCTCATTAATTAATAGATAATCCTTATCTTCCCATTTCAGGCCTCCTATTCTAGCATTTAAATCTCCGACTAATATCAATTTGTCCATAGGATATTCTAATCTTATAGATTCGAAATGCTCAATGATCAAATCCCATTTAGCTTGTTCTCTTCCCAATGGTGGGGGCATGTAAACATTTGCAATAATCCAAGAGCCTGTCCTGGGAATAGTGAATCTAATTCATAAAGAAATGTCAAGGCAAATACCTAATTTTTTTCCAGTTCATCTTGGATTGTTTGCTATCATTGTCAAAAGGCCTAGTCTGAACCATCCCCCCTTTTTGCCTTCTTTGCCAGGAAGACTAAAACACAAATAGCCCTTTAGAAAAAAGGGTTCCTTTCACCAAGTTTCTTGCAATGCTATGGCATCATGACTGGTTAACAAAGCTTCAAAGTCACTATCACCTAATTTACTTAATAATTCCACCACATTCCAAGAAATAGTTGATAATTTTATGAGGCTATTTCTATAGAATTTTCTGAGTCAGGATTATTTTGCATCCTTGGCTTCTAACTCAGATGGGGCACAAAAAACAGTGCCATCGCAGTCAAAAGGAATTGGCCTATCTATAACATCTTGTTTGCTATTTACTATTGCTATAGAAGTTACCAAGGGGAGTACTTTCTTACTCCCCCTTATTATTTACTATTCTACTATTGTATCAATTATCATCTGAAGCATTTATCAGATAACTTTCTGTACTAACCTGTGTAATAATTAAACTACCCTTGGTCTTTTGTTCTTTGTCCATTTCTATATCTTTGCTGTTGACTTGAGATGTCTTTTTTATGGGCTGAAGTATAATATTATCTACCAATTCATGTGGGTCCAAGTTCCTATACTCCTGTCAGTGATTGCTCCTACCCTTATGCAGTTTCCTAGGAAGGGTTGAGGTCTTCAAATGTTAAACTCTGGGAACCATCTGTAGTTACAAATTGTCCCAGATTTTTTGGATCCTGATGTATTATATTAACTTTGAATTCCAATGGGAAGGTTACATTCTCTTCTTTCCCTCACAAATTTAGGTGAAGGGGATCTGGATGGGGTGAAGGAATATCTTGAGTTATCTGTGATGATTTGCTGCGTGAGGAACGATATCTCAAACCCTCATTCTCAGCAAGTCCTTTATCCAGACCTCCCATTTCCATTCCTAGGGACATATCTAATTCCACTGATTTACTGCTAGGTTTTCTATTGTCAAGTAATAGGGAAACATTCTCTCTTCTTTTAAGCTCCTGACAATTAATTGGGTCAACCTGAGGAATGATTACACATTCTCCTACATTAGTACTTGTAATTATTTCAGCATGTATGAAATTGTGATGTAATCCTCTTATTAGTTAAGTTCCAGTGCACAGTCCCATTTTTGCATTCATGTTTCTGAGTAAAATAACAATAGCATCAATTTTCAGGTGCAATTCATGTGGTGGGAATCCTGATAGTGTTTGCACATTTAAAAATTCAATAGGATAAGCACACTTAGATGCATTGATTTATTACGCAAAGAGATTATGCAAAATGAAATGCTATTTGATTTTCAGAGTCATCCGTGATCATAGAATCTGCACTGCAGTACTTTTTCATTTCACCAGGAAGCAAAGTTATAATTTTAGTATTCAATTGCATGGTATGCTTATTTTGGGGAGTTACAATAATTTTCTTTGCAAAGGATTCCAAGTCTTCTACTTCAATGTGGTTCCCTTAAACTGTTGTGATAGTGGACTCCATTTCAATAAAGGTTTCTGGTATTTCAATTAGATCTGGTGGCAACCTATAGTCATTTGACATCGTTTTTTCACCAACTTTGAGAGTTCAGTCATTGAATTGATGTTGTCCTTCAGTGTACATGTTTTGTGATATTTTGATTTTGGTGATATTTGACCACAGATGGTTACTTTTTATGCATGCCTCAATTGTCTCTGTTCTTGTAGATTGTACTATGACTGGTAATGTTTGTCTGAAGTCTCTGCCTAACAAAAGCAGTTTTCCTTCATATAATATTTAATTTTGCATAATCTCTTTGCAAAATAAATCAATGCATCTAAGTGCTTGAGTGTGTATCATTGTGGCCCTGTCAGTTTTAATTAGTGTGGCCTTTTTCATTGTGACTGCTTCAGGTGACTTTAAGCTCATATGTGAAGTAGATGTTTCAAGTATTGGGATGAGTAATTTGAAGAAGGTGTGTATTGTTCCTCCTCCTTTTAAAAGAAGAGCAGTTATTCCCGTTGTTGCAAAAGGGAGAACAATTTTTCAAATTCCTCTAATGTAAAACATTAAAATATTATTAAGTAAGTTTTCCCAGATCCTCCAGGTCTCATCCAAATAAAAGCAGTGAGTTGCACTGTCTTCAGGTATAGCAGTAAGAATTTGATGGAAAACATATTCCTGTTGTGTACTGAGGTTTCTAATTCATTGTTCTGCCTCTGAGAATTCTTTGGCAATGTTGTAAAAGATGTCATTACTTTGTTCAACATTGATGTCTGGATCAGGGAGACCAAAACAACTGCAATTTAGTCCATGGACCATTAATTCTCGGATATCCAACAATGCCTTTTGTACTGCATTGTCATCATTGTGATATCTCCTATGGTCCTCTGTCATGGCATCCTGAAATTGTTCCCATAGCTGAAACGCATTAGATAGCTTACAAAATATGCAGATGAATGCAAAACTGTGCCAGTCAACTGTCTGGACATTTGATTTCCAGCTGCTTCCTCCAGGCAGTGGCACCATTCTTCATCATTGGCAGTCAAATTATGTCTTTTTGCTGCCTCTTGAAACACATCGCAGAGGACATTGTTAACGGTACGTAATTCTTCAAAACTGGTTGCTCTATGGATGTGCAGTAGTAGAGCTCTTAAACAGAATCTTTCTATATCATTTGGACTTACTGAATACATCCTAGGGAGAATACTGTCTCCACCTCTTTGTCTTCTTTGCCAAACACCTTTTCGAAATTTATAATGGTATGGAATTTCTCAGTATAAATACCATTGCACTTCAAGGCAATTGTGATTTAGTGAAAACCAAGCATTTAAAGTTGTTTTTTAAATGTTTGCATGATCGATGGCCTCACATTCATGCCCTGGTTGAAAATATACTGACTGTTGGAGTGGCAAATGAACTGCTAATCTAATGATTCCATGTGATCTGTCATGCATTCAATTTTCCAGCAGTCGCCACATAGCCTCTGGTGGTGTCACATACCTTGCATCAAGGTAATTGGCTATCTCGTCATGTTGTAGTCATTGATTGTTTACTATTTTAATATCGGCACAGTCATATCCTTTGTAAATGTATTTAAAGATATATTTGACTATTTAATTGATGTGTAAACTTCAGCACTGATATAAGCATTGTATTTTAACAAAAGATATTTATCATATGGCGTGACATAACTGTCTACTGTGTGTTTGCCTACTTGGATGGTATGTGTTTGGCTTCTTTTATATAAAAGGTATCCATTGACATTAGCTACTGTTTCTTGTTGAAATGGCTTTGGAAATCTTTTGGTACAAGATGGTATGTGTTTGGCTTCTTTTATATAAAAGGTATCCATTGACATTAGCTACTGTTTCTTGTTGAAATGGCTTTGGAAATCTTTTGGTACAATTTCCCTCACTCATGCATGGTGAATTACTGTTGAAAGTACCACATGGTCCATGTATTATGTATTTTTTTACTATGTCATATAAAATTGGGTCTGTATCTGGAGCAGGAATTTTGGCACTAATTATACGATCGATGGTTGCTTGTGTGTCAAGCTTGTTCTCCAATATAAATAGCAAGTGTGCATGTGGGAGTCCTCATTTTTTAAACTCAATTGTATATAAATGGGCAATAACTGGACCAAATATTTTATGTTTATGACATCATCCAGTAAAGATGCCAGTTTAATTTTGAATACTCTTGCTACTAAGTATGGTCTGTTTGACGGATTTTGTCCAGGAAATAAATTTTCTTGAATAGCAGGCCACTTTGGATTTGCAGTGAATGGAATAAACAGATCTGGGTGACCATATCTTGGTCCTTCTTGGAATGATGATGGTAAAATGACAGTTTTTCCTAATTACATACTGGAGGTTTCAGCATTTTCTGTTAAGAAGTCCATAAGACCACTTTGTTGTACTGCTCTAAGTTTTCCTTGCTGTTGCCAAAAGTAATTAAATTGTTTACCTCAACTTGTAAATGTGAATCTACAGTCCACTGTTGAGTCAATTTTCCTCCATGTAAAATTGGATTAAATTCATTTTGGGGAAGTTCTGTTTGAACAACTTTGAACTGTAACATGGAAACTTTTTTTGATGTTGAAATCTAATATCCAGGAAATGTTAAAGCTGGATGCCAACCTGGTTCACCATATGAATAAAACACAACATATGTCATTGGATCTGAGTTAGCATTCAAAATATTTACATTATCAAAGCCTTGAGATCTAGAATAAATGTTTATTTCCTTATGGAAAGGTGGTTCTCCATCATCATTTCAGAAAATCATGGCAATTTCATCATTGTTTGGCAAATTATATCTTCTTCTGTCAGATTCTCAGTCATGATGGAACACCATGCTAATATATGCAATTGAAAAATTTTCCTCAGCCACTCTTTGCTCTTCTTCTCTTAGAACCTCACCTAACATTTTGTAAGAGATTGAAAATGAACTGATGTTTCTCATTAAACTGTACAGGTCTTGCATCAAAGCAGGATCACATTGGTGATTTTGGGGATGATTGAACCATTTTTCAACTGCTTCTTTGGGATCCAAAATATAAAGCTGGCCATAGGATCTTGCATCTTCTTCTCTAGGCTGTAAATGAGGTGTTGGGTGACAGAATTGTCCATGGACACGAAAGCATTATGGGCCCTGTCTAGGAACAGGTGTAATTTTTACTCCCAAAGATGCAAAGCTTAAAGGACTATTAAATGGCCTAATGTTGGTCTGGAAGTTCTCATAAAACATATGCTGTAGATTGCTCATGATCTCTTTAAGTAATGGAGGAAATTCATGGTGGTAAAGCAACCTCACTTTTCCTTTCTGACGGCAATTTTTAAACTTCCCATCTCATGGCTGCTCAGCTGTGAAGTTTAAAGAATGACAAAATTGGCAAAAGACATCCATTTTACCACAGTAATGCCTTTTTATTTCTGACTCTCTAAAGAAATGACTGTCTTTTTTTAGGAAACGCCTTTGTCATGTTGTCGCAGAGTGAACAGAGTCCAAATATCTTCTCACCGCAGCATGTTCTTGGGACTCGGTTGCCTGGCTTTCTGGATGTTGTGTAGCATCTAAATGTCTTTGCATAAAGCCTTTTTCATGAGACTCGCTTGCACAACTTTCTTCATGGTATTGCACATCTAATGGTCTGTGCACAGCTGCCTCCTCTTGTGATTTATTAGCACAGCATTTTTCCGGTGTTGCTCATCTCATCTTCATTCAGCAGCCTCCTCTTGTGATTCAGTAGCCCGGTGTTTTTGATGGTGTTGTGCATCTACTTGTCTTTGTTTAGTAGCCTCCTCTTGTGATGCAGTAGCACAGTGGTCATGATGGCATTGTGCAACTATTTGTCTTTGCACAGTAGCCTGTGGTCGGGAGTCATCTGCCTGGCTCTCTCAATGTTGTTGCAAGTCCTATTGCCTTCTTCATGTAGCTTGGTCCTCAGATTCATTATCACGTGAATACGTTTTTCTACTTGCATCTAATTGTCGTTGTTCAGCAGATTGTTCTAGAGTGTGGCTCTGTCTCCAACATTGTTGACGCTTTTCATTTTGACAACATTTTCACTCAGCATGATATTTGCATCCCATAGTAAAGCAGAGTTTGTGGCAACTTCTTGGAAGGTGTTGGGCATCTAAGTGCTCTATCACAGTATTCTCACAGTAGCTGGGAACTTGGCTCCTGCTTTTCCTCAGGTGGTACCACTGCTAATAAATTGCTATTCCCAACTGATTTATTTCTCAGGTGTAGAAAAGGGATGGAGGGAGTCAGTGGCCCAATGGCTTGAGAAGGAGGCAGGTAGCACAGAGGGGCTGGTGCTTTTTCTTAGCTGGCCTCAGCGCTAATTAATTTTAAAGCCTAATTAATTTATTTTGTGTGGTGGTGGCATGGAGGGAGCTGCTGCACCAGAGGTTTTTGTAGCAGATACACCTCACTGATGGCTTGAGGTGGTGACAGTTACTGTGGGGGGGCCTGTTGTTTTTTCTGAGGTGGCCCCAGCACTAATTAATAGCAAAGTTTAATTGATTGATTTCTGTGGTGGTGGTGTAGAGGGAGCCACTGAACTGGAGTCTGTTGGAGCAGACACGCTGCACTGATGGCCTGAGGTGGCAGCAGTTACTATGGAGGACCTATTGCTTTTTCTTAGCTGGCCCCAGCACTAATTAGTTTAAAAGCTTAATTGAATTGTTTTGTGTAGATTTGGCATGGAGGGAGCTGCTGAGCTGGAGGCTGTTGGAGCAGACACCCTGCACTGACGGCTTGATGTGGTGGCAGCTACCCTGTAGGGGTTGCTTCTCTACCACAGCTGGTTCCAGCATGAAGTAATATGAAATATTAATTGATTTATTTAACAGGGTGAGAAAGGGGCAGAGGGACCTGCTGGACTGGAGCACTGAGGAGGCAGCAATACAGGTGGAGGGGTTCCTGTTTTAACTCAGGTGGCCCCATTCCTTCCCACCTGGCCCAGCAGTCAATCCCTGACTGGAAGTTTCAGAGATCCATTAGAGAGGGGCTCACATTTCAAATCTACTGGCCCTGCCCTTGTGGGAGGGGGGGCATGGCCTCCCCTTGGATGTGGCACCAAGGCAGGGGGATGGGTCCAATGCTGCTGGCCTCACCCCCTCGCTCCATTCCCAGAATCCAGGTCTGGGCTCTGAAGTTGTAAAGAGCTTGTGTTGTTTTTTTTTTTCACTGTCCATCTCTTGGTGGGGGGTAACGAGGCCAATGCTGCGATGCCAGCACCCCAGTTCAGGGCCAGGCCCACTCCTCCCCACCTCCCCCTGGCCACTTTGGGACCGGGCCACTTTCCCCATCATGCATCCTCTCCCCAGCCCAGCTGACTTTTGTTGAGGTCCGGTGCTGGTGCCACTTGCAGGGAGCGGGTTGGGGGAGCTGAGGCCAGGCTTCCCCACCCTCTGTTCAGTCCTCAGTGCTACTTCACCGTCACGGTGGTGCTTGCCACGCTTGGAGCCAATCAAGACATTGCTTCAAAAATTGAAGAAAGAGGTAAAGTGCAATAATTTTGTGATGTGTGTACGTTGTGTGCGATTGCTACAAGATTCCAAACATATTATTTAATTATCTACTACTGATTATTAATTATTACTGATTAATTATCTACATCAGCCAATCAGAGAGCAAATAAAGCATTATGGACAGAGAGACAGACTATGGCTTTTATAATATTAGAATTATCATTTGCTGATCCAGAACCAGCCATCTCTCTGTGTTCCCTGCTACTCCTTGCTCCTACTGCACTGGCCGCATAATAGCATTGAGTATTTTCAAGTGCCTAACCAGTGAAGGATCAGGAAGAGAAAATGTCAGCAGGATTAAGAGAGAGAGAGAAAGCCTTGGAATAAATTAAATCCATATGTCTCTCCAGTGCTAGTCAATGAACCAAGTGCAATATATATATCCCTTTCCAGGTTGCAAGGGATATATTGTACTTGAAAACCAGTGTTTTCTATTCAGTGATCCTTTTTTGGACCTGGGACCTTTCTTTCTTTTAGGGTTTAGCTTTTCCTATGACTGCCTTTATCTGCAATAAACAACAACAGAGTCTCCCAATGCATGAAGAAGGGTGCTTGTGTCCGAAAGCTTGCAAAGAACTTTTTTCCAACTACCCAGTTGGTCTAATAAAAGATATCACATCTACCCAAAGAACTTTGCCTGCTTTTATTTGTATATTTTACATAATTTTTCAGTATTACTTGTAACTTAAGGTCAGTCTTGACTTTATAGACAAAAAACTTACTATTTGGGAGATTATTATATAATCAGAAGTAGATAATTAATGAATATTTTTGGAATCTTGTACCAATCTTACACAATGTACACGCATCACACAATCATTGAACTTCACCTCTTTTTTCTATTTTCAGAAGCAAAGTCTATTGCAAAAATAAGGACTGTATTAAATACTGGAAATAACTATCAAAGGAGAAGATACTGTAAAATGTAAACATGTAAAAGAGCTCATATATGTTGGGCTTTCTACAAATACATTGTGCATAAGAGAAAAAAATACTGATGAGCCAGTACCTAAAGAAGTTTGAAAAAGTTAGACAGAGAATAAATAATTTCTACAGTTTTTTTCTTCCTAAGTGAAAACGTACCTGCCCCAAATATGTCATTGACGGTGGAAACAATCTGATCATTAGTTAAAATAGCTTTTTCGCCTCAATTTTTTCTGTCTTCACACAATGCAATCAAAGCATGAGTAATATTTCTAATGCAGTTCTACAAAACAGTGATCATGTTTACTGTGCAGTTGTTACTGGACATTTATTTAATACTTGTGTAAACAAGTACTAAAGAAATGCACATTAAGCTGAATTATCCTGCAGTAATGTTGGTGAATGCCTTTTTTGTGATGCTACTGCACAGTAGCCTAATACTACTGCAAAGCAGTGTCACATAACAGTTTTTGCCATGCAACGCTACTGTGCAGAGGTATCGAGCTACCACGCATTCAGTGTCTTGTGCGGACACAGCCAGTGTTAATATGTTGTTTCCCCTCTAGCACTTCAGATAGCAACCAAATATAAAATTAGTCATTAAAAATGGAGCATGTGAACTTTAAGCACCCTTCATCCACCCAGATTACTTATACCTGTACACCTGAGGTATAAACAAGTACTAAATGACTGCACAATAATTAGAATTACCACGCAATAGCATCATCAAATGGCTTTTAGGTGATGTTAACTGTGCAGTAGCTCGTTACTACTATGCAGTAGCGTCACATCATGCTTCATGCCACGCGACACTACTGCACAGTAGTAATGAGCTACTGAGTAGTCAGAGTCTTGTGTAGATGTGGCCTGTATTTCCTAAACCCTGCTAATGACATTAAACTGAAAACCAGTATTATGAGTTGATTTGAAAAAGCCTCATTCTGCTCACCTTGCCTGCAAGCAAAAGATGAAAATGTAGGTCAACACATTTCCTGTTTTAGTTTTATTTTTTTTCCATGAGGATTAAAAACTCACTCACAGTAGTGTCTTTGCGTAATGCACAATACTCTGAAACACACTGTATGCAGAGATATATACCCTTAGCATACTGAGTGATCCACACAGACATGTAAGTAACAAGCTTGTAACAATAGACACACAAAACATATGAGGCAAATTTACTGAGCCAAGAAATATTAAAGTTGGAACTATGATCTAACTTGCAGAGGCTAAATAATTAGTGAATTCTTAACTACTAATAGATATTTGCTAGAGCAAGATGTTTTATAACTGATGAGGGAAGGATTTTAAATGAGTCACAAATCCAGATCTGAATTTTGTGATTAAAAATTGTCTTTGTAGTATCTCAAATGGCAACCCAAAACTCAGACTCTGTAACAAACTATGAGGTTATTCAAATCTAGTATGTAACTGAGTTATAAAGTTGTCTACCCTAGCTCTCTCATTTTTTGGTTGTGAGAAGTTATATGTCTATATTTAGAAAGACTGTGGCACACTCTGATGACTGTTTTTTGAACAGAGATGTAGTTATTTAAATAATCTATTAGTGCTTGATTTAGAAGCAATGTTGAGTCACCAGCAGCTCTTAACACAGATATTCAATTAACAAAGAAATAGTTTGTTTAAAAGAATGTACTTCACTAAAACACCACCCTATCCACCTCAATCTTTTGCTTTAGGTAAGCTTTCTAACATACTGAAACCGGTTGCATAAGGTCAAAACAATTTTATTCAGTCCTTCGCAAAACACATTGTAAGGCTGAAGTTTCTCTAATAATAATGCTGATGTGCCATTCTGTGACATTTAAATCTGGGAGTTGTTAGCTTGAACTTCACCTCATGCCAGATGTTTTGGATAGAAAAAGGGTTTCTCAAAAAGTAACTTCATCTCTGGCTCACTAGAAGCACAGTGGGGCCTTAACATCAAATTGAGGGAGACACTCAATTGTAATCTTCATCACCTTAGTCACCAAATATCATCCAGAAATAACACCAAGATTGTGCTGAGCTGAAAATATACAACTAAAGACAGCAGTTGTCACGGTCTCATTACTGTGATCTAATCCTGAACAGATAATTTTGTCATGGGGTGTGTCTACATGAGATGCTTTATTGCACATTAGACTAATCTAATTTGCAATAAAGCTTCAGTGTCTACACATGTGCAGTAATTACTGTGTATTAAATTACTCTAATGTGCCATTTTCTAGTACCGGTAAATACAAATACTAGAAAATGGTACATTAAAATAATGCACCAAAGTGCACATGTAGACGCTGACCAGAAGCAAATTGTTCCTGGTCAGCCTAGGCAGCAGAAGGCCACAGATTATCCTTTAACTCCATGGGCTGGGCATAGAGCTGGAGACAGCTACCCACCCACTCCCCAGAGTAGCTGGGAGCTCCATGCGGCAGGGGAGGAGCTGGAGATAGCTGCTCCAGGGAGTGGATGTGTAGCTTTCCCCAGCTCCCTGCCTACCTCATGGAGCTCTCAGCTCCACAGGACTCAGAGCTGCTCTAGGGAGCAGGCGAGCAGCTAGCCTCAGCTCTCCACCCACCTCCCCTGACCTTCCCTATGTCTTTGCCAGCTTGGGACTGAGCCCAGTGCCCCAGCTCAGGCCTTGCACCTGGGGGAACCTGGAGCTCCCTTGGCTGCTGCAGGGGGGCAGAGCAGGCTAGGACAGCCCTGGTCTTAACTGCTCTCTTTGGGAGCATATTTGCTCCCAATGTGGATGCACATTCAGACATGTTTTGGGGCAGTTTATTGTGCCTGAATTTTCTGCATGGAAAATTCAGTCACATTAACTGCATTTGTAGACATGCACATGGATACTTAGCCCAGGAAAAACCGGAGGAACTCGAAAGTTGCAAATATGAACAAAATGTAGTAACTTCCTCTAAAACTCTACTAATCTATGCCTATCACTTACACGCATATTAACCCTGGCCAGGAATAGAACAGCAGACTTAGTTTTAGAATATGAAACATGGATCTGAAATTTTCCATACATCTCCCCATCTTTCTCCAAGTTCTTATTTCACCAAGTACCCTTCTGAGATAATAGAGCTAGCAGTAAACCAATAGTTTTATCCAGCTAGGTCTTTGTTAAGCATAAATGACCATACATACTGGAAACCTGCGTAGTTAAAATAATATTAACCATGATCTTGCACTATCCCCAAAGAAAACAATGACAGCCTCAATTCTGAGCTTAGTATTTACCTGACACATCCTACCTAAACCCAGGAGTGTTCACTGATGATGCAGGCCCTGACTCTAATCTCACTTTCATCATTTTTACAACCTCAGTGTAGATCAGTATTGTCATCCCCAAACATTCAAAAATCCAAAGCAAGATTCCTCCCAAAATATGGAATGTTCTTAATAGTAATAAGACTTTTTTTTTTTTAAATGACAAGTTCTGGGTTCTTCATATTTACCTGCTGAACTTAATGGTTCCCAGTTTTATACTTTGTAACCATCATAAACATTTGTAAAATAAAATGGGCTTTGATTCTCATGTAGCAAGGAACTAAGGTAATAAAAATAACAAATGACTGAAAAATAAAAAAAGTTGGCAACCCCATGTAAGGATGTAATGTGAGGCTTCAGAACCTCTTATTCAGCTTGGAAGGAAGGGATCCAAACGTCAGGGATATCATAGTAATCTGGAGATAGCATCAGATAGTAGCGTATATATATATACACTATTAATATTAATTTGTAAATCTCTTTAATGTAAAGAATAATACAAATGGGAGCCCTGCTGACAGTAGCTGATTGGAATTAGCCCTATATATGTACTTTTTAAAGATATACTGGCTCCATCTTGGCTCTGTTCATTTTTGGGGCCTCAAAACCTTCCCTGTAATCAGTTTTTCCCTTAAAACACTGTTCTTCCCATCTTCCCTTCATTATCCTGGGGTGTAGCAGCTGACATTTATTGCAATTAAATACAGGCTGAGGCACCTATTTTTGTAAGTGTGGCACAATTTTACTTAATTTTTTTTTGTCTGTATTATGTATTTATTTTTCCTGAACTCATCCTGTTTGCATTAATGTTTAATACTGCTATTCCTTCTTTTAATTGTATTTCTGTAAAAAGCAGTCTATATGATGAGACTATAGCACTGTGGAGCTTTACTAAACCACAGGAAATGAAATTCTCTCTCAGGTTTATTGGGCTGTTGTTCTTGGGTTTTTTTTTAAATATATCTGATCAGGTTTAAAAGCTTTTGTCCTCAAAATCCGAATTTAATGATGACCTAGGTGCAATGAGGTTGGGTAACACCTTAGCATGCATCTTCTGCAAAGGTTTTGAGGCAGGAATACCTTCCATAATGGTTTTTGTACATATTGTTTGATCCCATATCCAGAAAAAAACCTCTAAAGGATTATATTAACAAAGTAATCAATCAATCAGTTGTTCACTGTTTAATATGTAGATGTACTTTAAAATTGTATGATAAATTAACATTTTCTTAAATTATGGTGGGTTTTTTTACCTATCTTCTATTGATGTTAATTTTCTTAATTTTAATGTAAATTTTCTTAAATTAGGAGTGGGGGTAACCTATCTTCTACTGAATACACATCTGGACAGCACACAATAGGAGCTGAAGTAGGAATGAACAGATCAGCAACCACATAATACTTGGTGGGCAGAAACCCTTATTCTGATGTCAAAGGAAACCTAGATGATGGAAGGTTTCTATTTTGCTGCAGCCTTCATTCCTCCCTGCAGCCGTTGTGATGTATTCTGTCTTCATCTGCTTGCTCAAACATTGAGGACATATTTTTATGTTTGGATAGCTATTGGTCTGGAAAATTCACTCTTGACGTTGCTGCCCTGGATGACTCCATGATCTCAAGGTCACTGGTAGCACACAAGCCTTTCCACCACATTAAGGTTGAGATCCTTAGGAGGCCTGTATTTACACTCAGAAATGGAAACATCATGAAAGAAGAGTTTGGCATTTTATTTTCTCTGTAAGTAGCAAGATGTTTTAGAAAGTGATAAAGCAATGATGGAACCATACCTTCAGGGATGAATATGGTACTTTTACAGCCTATCTGATTAGATTGTTGAACTGTAAGTTAATTCATATAACTCTTCAAATCTAAACTGAAGTACAAAAAATTGACTGCCAGAATATGTCCTAAGGCAGTTCATCTTGACTGGAGAGGAGGAGAATGTAGTGGCAGAAAGCAACCTTCAGATAGACAACACCGCATAAAATTGGCTGGCCATGGTCAGAGTATGGATCTGACAATAACTTTATTTAGAACATTTTGCACCAACCTCTTATGGTCAGGATCCAGCTATGATCTAAACCTCCCATAGGTCATAGGATCATAGGAAGGTAAGGCTGGAAGGGACTTCACAATGTCATCTAGTAGTACAGTCCGTTGCCCAAGGCAGGGTTGTTCCTGACTAAACCATTCCAACCAAGTGTCTGTATAACCTGCTTTTGAAAATGTTTGGTCATGGAGATTCCACAGCTTCTCTAGGAGCCTGTTCCAATACTTGACCAGCCTCATATTCAGAAACCTTTCCCTAATTTTCAACCTAAATTTCTTCTGCTGCATCTTGAGGCCACCTCTTCTAGTCTGGCTCCTACAGTCACAGAGAACTCCATCTTCATCCTGTCTGTAATTTCCCTTCCATCCTCTTTATAACTGCCTTTCAGGTATATGAAAACTGTTATCATATTCCCCTTTATTCTTCTCTTGTCTAGAGTAAAAAAGCCCTAATTCGTTCATCCCTTCCTCATTAAACATGTGTCCTAAACCTCTAATAATTGTTTTTGGCTCTGCACTGAACTTGTTCCAAACTGTCCACATCCTTCCCGAAGTGTAGGGTCCAAAACTAGGCATAGTACTCTGAGGCCTCACCAGTGCTAAATAGAGCAGAAGAATCACATCCCCTGACTCCAAGTGACACTCCTATTAATACAGCCCAGTGTGCTGGTGACTTTTTTGTAACAAGAGCAAACTGTTGGCTCATATTAAGCTTATTGTCTACTAGCCTGGTCAATCATTCCCCAGTCTATATTTGTACATGCAATTATTTTGTACCAAATGCAGGACTTTGCACTTGTCCTTGTTGGATCTTATTTGATTGATTGTGGACCATTTTTCCAGTCTATCCAGGTCATTGTGGAACTTAGCCCAACACTCTAGTGTCAACTCCATTCATCTTGATGTCATCTGCAGATTTTCTAAACTTGCAGTCAGTTCCATCATCCAAGTAATTAATGAAGGTGTTGACAATACCAGACACAAGATAGACCCATGGAGAATCCCACTTGATACTTTCTCCCAACTAGACATTGATTAATCATTAAGCATGATGATCCAAGTAGGTTATGTATCCATATTACAGTACTTGAATTTAGTCTGTGTTTCCTTACCTTGTTAGTGAGAATGTCAGGAGAGATAGTGCCAAAGACCTTGCTAAAGTCAATGTACATCTCATGTCCACTGCTCTCCCACATGGAGCCTGTCACTTTATCATAGACAGAAATTAGATTGGTCAGACATGACCTGCTCTTGGCTCTTCCTGATAACATTCTTTTCCTCTAGGACTAGGGACAGAACTTACGCACAAACTGGTTTAAGTGATCAGAAACTGGTTTAAACCAGTAACAGAACAGGAGCTCAGTGCACATAAATTCATTTCAAAATGGCTGAAACTGGTTTAAGATAAACCTAACTGAATGTAGCATCAGACTTAACTGATTTGGGTCAAACCAGTATATGAAACTTCTGTCCCAGACCCCATCCTGGGTCAAATTAAATCATAGTCCCCCAGCATCCCACCCAGAGTTACCTCTAAGCTGTACATGTGCGTAGCTGCACATAGTTAAAAATTTTGCCGCACACAATCTTTTTAATGCTGTGCACCCGCCCACAGAGAAGCTGGGCATGGAGCACAGAGGAGGCACCGGGGCCGGTGTGGGACACTTACCAAAGGTAAGCTCCTCACTCCTCAAGTAGGGCAGGCAGCGGCTCCTCCGTGAGGTGAGGCAAGGCAGGGTTGGGGATGAGGACAGGGATGGGGACTGGGGCTGGGGTTGGGGCTGGGGCTGGGCTGGCACAGGCTCTGCCAATTCCACAGAACTGCTCCGCGGGCTCCACCAGCTCTGGGGAACTGCTCCACACCCCTGCATCACCTCGGGGAGTGAGGAGACACATGGTGTCAGGGGTGGGGAGTGGAGCAGTTCCTCAGAGCTGGTGGAGCCTGTGGAGCAGTTCCCCAGAGCCAGCAGAGCCCGTGCCAGCCCCCACCCCCAGTCGTGCCTTGCGTCACCTCGGGGAGGAGCCACTGCCTGCCCCGCATGAGGAGTGAGGAGCTTACCTGTTATCTGAGTCATGGAATTTTCTGTTTGCTGTGTGCCAAGCAGCCAGAATTAGAAATTTCAAACCCTGTCCTGATTGTCCAGTGATGTAACATTACCTCCCTAGAACCAACCCATGCTAAAACATTTTCATTTGGGGGCATAGCTCAGTATTTTTATTTTCACGTTTCCCCTTAAAAACAGATCATTACTGATCCACATGATAAAGAAAGTCTTGTTCTGCTCTGCTTCCAGCAGAGACGGTCTTTCTTGGCTCTGCAGTGCAAGGAATATCCTGGTTTGTTCTCTGTAGGTATGACTCTCACATGCACAGTTTTTTAAACAGTAGAGCAACTTTTCTTTAGAAAGGCCTTGGGGGGTTGGGGGAGGAGAGGAGAAGGAAGACACAGTGCCCTAGCAAGGTGGGGGGAGCAGGATGACTGCCCTGGGTGCTGAAGCAAAGGGGCACTAACAGGTGCTGCCCACCCAGTCTGGGGCATGGGATGGAGCCTCAAGCAGCTCATTTGCACGGGGCATAGGGATGGGGGAGGGTGGCTCCTGCTGCTGCATGCATGGGAGGAACTGCTCCGCAGGCTCTGCCAGCTCTGGGGAACTGTGGGACCGAAGCAGCACACTCAAGGACCAAAGCAGCACACTCAAGGACCGAAGCGGCGTGCTCATGGACCGCTACTCCTTAGAGGGAACATTGATCTCACCATGTCTTACAGCCCTAGGCTGGGCTGGGCTGGGCTGTGCTGTGTTGTGTTGTCTGCTCCAGAGATCAGGGCTGGCCCTGCTCCTCTGCTCCCTAGCTGGAGCAGTGAGGGCTGGCTGACAAGGGGATGGGAGGGCAAGTCTGGCTGGGGATGCAGCCCAGTGTGCAGAGGGGAGACTGCCCCATCCCAGGCAAACCACAGCTGGGGTCTGTAGCCAGGGATGGAGGGTAAAATAGCCCTTCCCCTGCTCAAATTTACAGCTGGCTGTGACTGTAGACTACAAATCCTAGAGGCACCTGGAAGCAGGAAGAGGAAGTATTAAGCAGCCCTACAGAGTCCTGCTGCTATGATTTTGCACTGAACATCCCAGAGACCTTGGGGGAAGCAGAAAGAGGGAGCAAATACACAGCCCATGCTGGCTGCATGCCAGCAAGCTGTGCTTTAGCGTCCCCCTAGGCTTCTGGCCTGAGCCACTGTAAGCATGTAGTTTCATTTCCTGAGTCAAAGGTAAATGTCTGTTCATTTCTGTTTCAATTTAATCTCTGCATTTTAGACTAACCTGCAGAGATTGAATCAATTCAGCCTCAGGCTTTTTAACTGTCTGTACTTAGCCTAGGTGCTTCACAATAGACTCCTTAAGGACCTGCTCTATGATCATTCTATGTATGAACTTCAACATAGGCTAGTCTATAATTCTCCCAATACTCCTCTTCCCTTTCTTAAAGATGGGCACTATATTTGCCCTTTTTCAATCATTTGGGACTCTACCCAACCTCCACAAATTCTTCTCAAAGAGGGTAGTTAGTGGACCTGATACTACATCAACCAATTTCTTCAGTACCTTAGGGTGCATCCCATCCAGTCTTGCTAACCTGAGACTGTAGAATGAGGGTGTTATGATTACCTGACCTTCCCTGAAGGATCTCTGTGATACAGGAGGCCAGACTAGGGCAGAGGTGGTATAACTTGTACCCTGGAACTAAAATCAAAGAAGGTGCATTTAAAAAAATCACTCTTTATGATGCTCCATTCATTGAACTGGGAGACTAGGAATACCATACACCTGAGAAAACCTAGAAATCTTTTGCCTTGTATCAAAAACATGCATTGCTCATATAGCTCATAGGTGCCAGCATAATTTGTAGTTTATAGACAGGCTATGCAGAGGCATAACAAAGCAGCTGGTCACTCAGGGCAGTATCAGTAGCATAAGTAGAATGGGCAACCAGGACAGCCACCCCAGCTACTGACTTGCAAGGGTGGCTGGCGGAAAAAAAATATGTACTGCCACAACCACACAATTGCACCAGAGGCAACAGGAAGTTACTTCTGTGTCACAGATGCCTAGGACTCCCAACTGTGCTGTTATGCCTCTGGGCCACAGCAACTTCCAGCTGCTATTGTGCTGCTAACCTAATCATGCAGTCATGGTAGCACTTGGGGCTACTTCCCTCATCACTCTATCCTAGTTATGCTACTGAGGCTCTGACAAGGATAATATATCAGCTGTGATGCTGCAGCCTCATTTTGGGGCGTACATTTATGAAGTACTAGATGGAATCACTAAATCATTGGATGCAGGGGTAGCAGTGGATATAGTCTTCCTGGACTTCTGGAAGGCTTTCGACACTGTCTCTCACCCCGTTCTCATTAGGAAACTGGGGGACTGTGGCGTAGACACCCACTCAGTCCAATGGGTCGCCAACTGGCTAGAAAGCCACACCCAGAGGGTGGTAGTGGATGGGTCCTTCTGGGCCTGGAAGGACGTGGGCAGTGGGGTCCCGCAGGGCTCGGTCCTCGGGCCTGCCCTGTTCAACATCTTCATCAGTGATTTGGATGAGGGGGTGCAAAGCACCCTGTTCAAATTTGCTGATGATACCAAGATGTGGGGGGATGTGGGCACAATAGAAGGGAGCAACAGGCTACAGTCGGACCTTGCAGGGGCAACAATAATGACTCTTGGAGTCATTATTGACTCCAAGATGAACATGGCTCGGCAGTGTGGGGAGGCGGCTAGGAAGGCCAACTGTACCTTGTCGTGCATCCACAGATGCATTTCAAGCAGGACCAAGGAGGTGATCCTCCCCCTCTACGCGGCACTGGTCAGGCCGCATCTGGAGTACTGTGTCCAGTTCTGGGAGCCGCACTTTAAGAGGGATGTGGACAGCATCGAGAGGGTCCAGAGGAGGGCCACTCGCATGATCAAGGGACAGCAGGGCAGGTCCTATGAGGAAAGGTTACGGGACCTGAACCTGTTCAGCCTCCAGAAGAGAAGGCTGAGCGGAGATCTTGTGGCCTTCTCTAAACTAGTCAGGGGGGATCAACAGGCACTGGCGGAGTCCCTGTTCCCCCGGGCGCCACCAGGAGTGACCAGGAATAATGGTCACAAGCTGGCGGAGGGAAGGTTTAAGTTGGACATCAGGAGGCGCTACTTCACGGTCAGGGCGGCTAGGGTCTGGAACCAGCTTCCAAGTGAGGTGGTGCAGGCTCCCACCCTGGGGGTTTTAAGAGGAGGTTAGATGACCATCTTGCCGGGGTCGTTTGACCCCCAGTACTCTTTCCTGCCATGGCAGGGGGGCAGACTAGATGATCTGCCCCGGTCCCTTCCGACCCTAGAAACTATGAAACTATGAAATGGCAAATTTTAATTGATGAGGTTGAAACAACAGTATTAGCTCCATGCCAAGTTTTTCCATTCTCTACAAATATATTTTAGAGGTAGTCAAGTAATAATTAATGTCTATTTCACAGTAATGCAATAATCTGCTTTAATACCATTTCCACAGAAAGTTAACCGTTTCTAAAACAAAATGGATTTTCTTTCATTCTGGCAGTAGATGGCATTTCATTTTATGGCTAGACCTATTCTCTATCTACTTTTCTTGAGTAAACTGTGAGGAATGTATTTAAATGGCTACAGTAGAGTTACCTATTTTGTCTCAGGTTAGAAAGAGTCCCTCCATATCAGAATTTGATGTTTTTCTTTGTTTGCCACCAGGGGGTGCAATTGATCTTTCCAATGAACAAGCAGCTAACCTACACTGTCCTTTTTTTCTGGAAATTTACTTTCCAGGCCACTGAAATGGTAATCCACCCTGCAGAGTTTATCAATCATACTTTATGTGTTCTATTTGAAGATGGAAGTAAGCTTCCTCAACTTTTCTGTTTCCTCCTTCTTTGGGAAAACTCACCCAAATGTTTTCTTCTTCTAGTTCCATCTTTAAATTCTTCTCATACGCAGGTAGTATTCAGAATCTAGACAATCATCTTTACTATTACTTATGCAAAAGAAAATGAAAAAAATTTCCTGTAGTGAGAACCCCCTGAAAGATTCCTTACTCTGTGAAAACTACTCTATAGTAGGCATGAATGCCCTATAACTGAGACTACATAAAATTAGACCATATAGACTGTATCTACATGTGCCAATTTAAGGTGCATTAGCCATTACTGAGGCACGTTAAGGGCATGGGTCAACACATACATGCCCTTAATGCTCCTTAAAAATGGTGCTTTTAGTCTATTCACGCCTAAATTTGATACCTGGCATGAATCAAATCTTTATGATGCCCTATTCATTGAACTGGGAGACTAGGAATACCAGACACCTGAGAAAACCTATAACTCTTTTGCCTTGTATCAAAAAAATGCATTGCTAATATAGCTCAGAGGTACCAGCATAATTTGTAATTATAGACAGGTATCAAATTTAAGCAGGTATCAAATTTAGGCACAAAAAGCTAAAGCACCTTAATGCACATGTAGACAAGCTAAGGCACATTAATGCTGTGTATGTCAACTGACTTGGGACTAACTTGAGTCCCAAGTCAGTGTGTACACTGAATTAATGTGCCTTAGCATGTGCACATGTAGACACATGCCTAAATCACCTTAACATGCATTAGCCAAATGCACATTAAGTTTAGGTGCATGCACATTTAGACACATCCACTAACCATATAAAGAAAGGGCCAGTGCAGAACAATCCTATGTTGGAAGGGAAAATGGCTAGATGAACTCAAATAAATTTTAGCTTTATCTTGCCAACTTATTACCAAATCTCATAAGTAAATATCTGAATTAATTATACTGGAACCAATTCCTTCTTGTCTTGCCCCTAATGAAGTCACTACTACAATTTGGGTTCAAAGCATGCAAGCTCCCTCAAGCTGCTACCCAAAATTTCCCTGCTTTCCAATTCTCCTTTTATACAATGATCTAAACAAATTATGTATTGCATTCCATCTATATCTTAAATGTCACAAACCATTTTGTACCATGGGCTTGTTTCACATCTGACCTGGTGTCCCTATTCCAGTCTCTTAATCCTGGTTCTGGACTATCCTACCTTATACCATCATTTCTTCCTCCCATGTGAACCTGCCAAGTTTTGTTTGTGTAAGGAGTTTGTGCATCAATCAGGTTTGCTAGTGAGGACTACTCTGGCCAATGCTTTAGCAAAACCTTTGGGTGAGCAGCATATATTGATCAATGTTCCAGTGAGGCCTGCTTCTTACAATTGCAAGGCTGCTAAAAATGAAACATTATTTTCTGACGTGAAAATTATGGAAGGCACATTTACCAGATGGCAGTGTATCAATGACATTTTATATTTTCTTATACCTGGGCCTGGCCTAAAAGCTTTGTCACTAATTACATTCTTTTACTTACATATTTATTTTATATTTCCCATCATTTTAATGCATTTTCTGTTTCTTCTCTAGATTCCTCTATACCAGAGGTGTCAATCTCATCTGACCCCACAAGCTGGATGAGCGGCATGGGGCTAATTTATGGTTTGGATCAGGCCCACATACTGCTGCCCATATGCCTGATCCAGCGCATGCAGCACCCATCCAGGGTGGTCCAGGATTCCAACCTGAGCAAGCACCACAGGCCAGGAACAGCCCCAGGCTGGAACCCAACCCCAGTGAGTGCTGTGGGTGGTACAGCCTGGGACCTAGCCCAGCAAGTGCCACCGGTAGCATACATCCCAGGCACTGTGCATGGGGCTGATCTAGAGCAGCATGTGGGTCAACAGAGCAGCCTAGGGGGCCAGATTATGAGGCTCCATGGGCTGTATCTAGTTTTTTTGACACCCCTGACCTCTACTGATTTAAAGTAATCTCCTCTATTTAAGATCCTTTTGATTAATTTCCATTTCCTTCTGAAATAGTTACTTCTTTTGTCCTGAAGAGGTAACAGTTTTAGGGTATAGCAAGGTTATGGTTTGTGGGAAGTTGTCCACATTAAAAAAAAGAAATAGATGAACACAGAGATTTCTTTAAAGAAATTCTATCTATCAAGAAAGTACATGAAATCCTATTTCCCTAAACACAATAGGAATTGAATGAGAGAGAGACGCTTTGGTCATAAGTTCCAGGCTTCTTTCAGCCAGCACTTTGCCCTTAATCTTCCTTCTCCCAAAAGTCATATTGGCAAGGATTTTTTCATTGGGACTTGGCCTTTTTCACCCATTCTCTGTCATTCTCTATGTTTCTCTCCTCTTTCATACACAGAGGGGCATCTACATGAGACCCTTACTGCTGAGTTGACTAATTAGCTCTACAGTAAGTGTCTTGGCATCTACATATGCAGGGCAATTGGGTTGGAGTAAACTAATAAACTCCACAGCAGGGTAGTGCTTGTATCTACAGGTGCATTACTGTGAAGTTTTTACTCCACAGCACTGCACATGTAGACACTGATGTGGCTGGCTGGGGCATGATGGTGCTTCAGGGAGGAGGCTGCCTGCTAGCTAGCCTTCATGCCCCAGCCAGACCCTTTGCAGCATGGTGAGCTGAGTCAGAGGAGCTCTGGGCTGGCAAGCAGCCTACCTGGGCCCCTTGCCAGCTGGCTCCACCCTAGCTCAATGTGCTCTGGTCCTAGGCACACATTCAAAATATGTATCCAGGAGCAATATACTCTGATCCAATAAGCAATAAGTTTATTGTTCCATATTAATTGCATGTGTAGATATGTCCAAATACACACAGCTTCACCAGTCTGTGCCCCAGCTTCATCAGTTCTCAAGGAAACCCCTTTGACTACAGGACTGCATGTTTCAGCTTCTATTCAAGCCTTGTCACATGTTTTTGGCAGTGGCTGCTGTGGTTTCAACTATTTCCACAAAGGAGTTTGATTCTTTCCTACATTTATCCTAAACTAAGGGGGATAACTACACCCACCAGCTTCACTGACGTTTTTTCCAACCTCTGGTATAACACTACTTCTACTACTGAGTTTTCTCTTCAGTTATCACTTTACTACGTTGATCTCCCGTGGTTTGGAAAAAAATACCCATTTGCTTTGGAAAAAATACCCATTTTATAAATATAAAAAATCTTGAGTCAGAGAAGCATATTTATTGTTTCTATTTTTTTAAATGTTGCAGTTTTTAGTGCCTTTAAAATATAACCAAAGCAAAGCTTTACTTAATTACCTTTCATTGGAAGTGTTAAAGGTAAAACTAGGTCAATTTACAGAGAATAAGAAAATGGATTAATTTAGTCTGTAGATTTACTTTGATTTTTAGTTCACCAA
>NW_005842082.1:1880515-1916224 GCF_000455745.1 Alligator sinensis | reverse complement strand
GTAGGGAAAAAATCTTTAGTTATAAACAAATGCTTTGGTCAGGCTTTTTATCTCCTTCACTAGTCAAAAATAAAGCATGCAGATATGAGTAAACTTCAAACAATGTACTGAAAATAGCTTCCATCGGGACCCCTTCTGTTTCTTTTTTTCTTAGTTTAGAAGACAAAAATACGTTATTAGAAGTCTGTATTTTAGAGGGAATTCTTTGTTCCTGAAAAGTGCCAGAATATCCCCTGCCTATGTTAAGAATTATACAAGACTTGGACTATCCACCAATTGCAAACATAGCATGTTGCTTTCCGCTCCACTGTCCCATTCACTCCCCCACTCCCCAGATATGCTGCTGGATGTAGGGCTGTGTCTGCTGTAAGGAAAACTCCCTGCATGGGGAAAGTACCATTCCACTTGCTCCTGCTCTCCAGATGCACTGTTGGATGCAGGGCTGTTCCTTTGGCCAGGCATCAGTAGCACAGGGCTGTCCCTAATGTAATGTAGACTCCCGGGGCTAGATGGGAGGAGGATTCAGGCACCCTTTCAGGGGGGAGGAGGATTCAGCCACCCCTTCATCGTTGGTGCCTTGAGCTAATGCTCCATTTGCCTCACCCTAGTGATATCACTGGGATTGGGGTCTGGTGCACTGGGTCAACTTCCTGCACCCGCTGAGAGGGACTGGGCTTTCTCAACCCTGAAACTGTCAGGTGAAGGGGTTTGTTTTGTGATCAGGCAGAGCAATAATGTTCAGCTGAATCACTGATTGTCTTTCTGTGGGAGGGACAGGGCACAGAACAAAGTACTTTTGGATACCAGAAGGCAATGAGGAGGTTTCTATCAGAGAGGTAAGTGTACAAGCATTTGTTTCTCCTGTAGACCCTCTACCAGAGGCCACTTCTCCCCATCAGAGGTGGCAGAAGTTTCAATGAGACCCACCATTTTTGGTCCAGTAGAAATTGTTTAAATGCTTGTACACTTTGAATTCCTGTCTGTGGAACTGTTGTTCCACCGGTAGAAATGTAATGCTTAATGTGCCACTGTGTGTGCACCAATGAGCTCACTGTAGTACCTTGCTAAAGTGCTCACTAGCATGGTTCTGAGATTGTGTATATGCATCCTTAGTAGCAGCTTCCCTGGTAGTTTTGTTATATGGATAAAAACAGCCAAACCACTACTCGATAGTAACACCTTGTCATCACAACAAAAATCTGTCTGCCATGAAACTCTCATAAAAATGTTATTCCTTTTTTTTTTTTTTAAGTATCTAGCTGTACTTTTCCCTATTCATAGATTTACGATATACAAAAAATGTAAGTCAGAATAGGGCAGTGAATTCAGTGATGCAGAAGTGCAAGTTATTGCTGTTTTTTTAATTGCAACTTAAAGCAATGAGTGGCAGCAAATTAAAAAATGTGGAACAAATATTATTGACCAGCTTGTAATTAGGGTAATGATTTGCTTCATTTACAAAGGGACATATATTTTGAGGCACTTTTTTTAACTTTCTGAAAGGGATGCATCACCCTAATTTGAAAAAAAAAAAGTCTGATTTAAAGCAGTAGATAATTTATATTTAATTATTATATTATATTTATAAAAGGAAGTGTGAGATTCATCTTCCAAAAAAATGTTCATAAAACTAAGGCAGTTGCACCTTCAGATTGGCTGGATTGGGCATACCTGATGCATATCTGGATGTCCAAAGTACAGGCAAAACCACAGTAATTCTGCAGTGTCTGGGTACAAACTGCATGACTCTTTTACTAAGTACGATATAAAACATTTTAAAAGGCTTTGTGGAAAGGATTTTTTTTAATTAGTCTGGAACATTCATCTGAAAAATTCGCCTGAGTTCTGTTTTTCCAAAGTGAAATGGGGCTGCCAGCTGTCCTGTTTCTCAGAGACTCCCTAGGCTTTGACCAGCTGTCAGGGACTCTCACTTTCCAGTTCACCCTTTACTTTGGAGTTCAGGGCAGTCTGATAAACTGCCAAAAGTATGAAGGTCCCTTGTCTGGAGCTAGACTCTAGAAGTGCTAAAAGCCCCTTCTCAGTTGCTGCTTCCAGGGTTACCATTTTCCCAACTGACTAGAAGGGAGCTTGGACGGGCTGGACTTCTCATGACAGGCAAGCCATAGAGCCAAAGCTCTTGGAAGTATGGCCTTACCCAGAGCCTGCCAAGTGAGCATATTCTCTTGACACATTCCTTGTGTTTAACTGAAGTTTGTCAAAATGCAAATGTTTTTGTGAATTAACAATTTATTTATTTTTTTATGAAAGAAGAAAAAAAAAGTCTGTCAGAAAATCCCCAGCCATCTCCATTTAAACTCTACCCTGTGTTGGGTGGAGCTCAGCTGGCTGTGCACAGAGGAGGAGTTCTGCCCCTGCAATGTATACTGTGCATACTTCAATAGCTACCCCAATGTGGAGTGTACTCAGTCAACCTCATTTCCTCTCTGCTTCCCCCAGTTCCCTTTGCTGCATCTTAGGACATGCCTACATGGAAGTTGGGAGGCAGGATTTCATCGTGAGTAGACACTCAAATTAGCCTTAATGTAGCTGACGAGTTAACTCAATGACCTGGAGAAGCATATTACCAACCTACTAAAGATCCTTACATATTTAGATCTGAACTGCTGTCTCTTTATTGTCACTCAGACTGTGTGAATTAACAGTAACCCAGGTGCATCTACCTGGACTGCAATCCCAACTGCTGACTGAGGTTTAGACATGTCATCAGCCCTGAAGTGTGCTTGCAGAGGCATGTGGCTTTTGATTGTACCCAGCTCATGAATACCAGGCTGAAAATCTTTCTTGTACCTCCCCCACCACGGTTTGGGAGCAACTGTATGCAATCAGGCCTTGATTCAGACTTGAAGGGAATAATTATCCCTGACCTTGCTCAGTGTGTGAGATCTTTAAAGACCAGAGTCCAAGGTTGAATGGTTGCAGCTTAAGCGGGTAGTGAATATTTAACTTTATCATTTAAAGACAGGTTACTTAACAATCTAAGCCAATCTTTTAAAGACCCCCATTTTAGGATCCCTGGTTTCTATTGACTTCCAACTATATAATTATCTTGTTTTTTTATTTACCTCCTTGTTCCCTAGCTGTCTGTTAATGGTTTGCTTCAGATTGTGTTTCTCCAGTGTTATGTTGATGTCATCCCACTGCTACACTGGCAAAACACAGGAATAACTCTGATGAATTGGGACTAATTTTTCTTAAATGATATTTTAATGGAATTTGAAGAATAAGCTTGAATAATATCAGCAAGATCAATTCCTTTCAGTAAACATGCAATAAAAATACACAGACACGATATATACCACAGTGACCCATGCTGTGAGCCGAAATCAATGCAATAACTTTACAGTCATTAATATTATAACACAAAGCAGATGCAGAAGAAATTCTAAGACAAAGAAGCAAATTATTAACAGATTGTGAACACGAAACTGCTTTATTACAAGATTAAGAACTCTTAGACATCACACAGATAAAGAAATGTCATTCTTTGCAGATAAAGAACCGAGTTAATTTTTATTTATATTACTACCTGAATTTAAGTTTAAGTTAAAGTTATCACACTATCAGTCTACTATCACTTCACTTATTATTTATGTGCAAATCTTCCTAAAAGCAGGATTTCCAGATAGCACACTAAGTATAGTCAGTGTTTAAACTACATATCAACAAACATAGGTGGCTTTACTATCATGCTTTGCTGTCATCTCTCTTTACAGCCCTGTCTGTATAGGGTTCTAGCACTTTCCCAAGCAGACATAACAAAAACCCTATAGTAAATAAATATGAGCATGTGAAGAAAAACCTTTCAGTGACATATCAAAGGACAACTAGTTTAATCATCATTTCTTTAAAAATAAAGAGAGCAAGAGAGAGAGAGAGACAAATAATATTGGTAATGCTTGCTACAGTGTTTCACCCCCTATTTTTGATTACAGTAACATTATGTATAGTTAAGTGATGTAATAGATACTGAAAAGACTGTTTTAAAATTTTGATGAACAGTCCTCATCTAGACTTGTTTATTTCAGTAGGCTGAAACAAATACCCCCAGGTCTTGGGTGTGGGACTGAGGATTTGGATCGTCCCGTTCCCCACAAATGACAGTCATTCTATGACTTTTCATCAACTTCCTCATAGTTCTCTTCTCTCCAAGTAAAGTATCACTGTTGTCCTAACAATAAAGTAGCACTAATCCCTTTGAAATAAATGGTGACTTTAAACCAAAATAAAGATAGAACTAAACACATGTACATAGGTCTACTCCAAAATGTGCATGCCAACTACATGAACATTGTGTAGATATTCTTGTAGAGCAGGTGCAACCAGTCATATTAAACTTATCTTTCAAGGCTAAATGTGTGTTTTATGATTGAAATTGTTAGTATTACTTCATTTTAACCTTGTATTGGCCTGTGGTTAAAGAATAAATGTTATAGATGTAAACGAATAACTCTTTTAATGAGATTTTTTTTAATGTAAAGTGAATAAGAAATGCAACTGGCGGAAATTTTCCATTTAAAATTATTGTTGTGATGAAAATATCTCAAATCACCTTTTTTCTAGACTGATTTTTTTCCCAGAACAAAATTCTGTTTTTTTAATATTTTCTGAGGGGTAACACATGTCAGAGAAAAGAAAGGGGGAAAGAGAGAGCGCACGAAGTGTGGCAGAGGATGAAAGCAAATAGGTTTTTTCTAAGTTTTCATTTTCTATTCATGCATTTTGTGGAAAATGTTTAACCCTTTCATAGGAAAAATGTTGAAATATTTTGTGGGAGACTATTGAAAGTTCATTTAGAAGAAAAATCTGAAAATTTAAACATCAGGCAAGGGGGTTGAGAAAAATACTGACTATTTTTTGATCAAGTAAAATTATTAGGCTTCCACACACAAACTGCTACTGAGAAATTCATTAACAAGAAATTAAGAGAATATTGAACTTGGCAATTAACCAGTTGCCAAAATGTTATCATAAGGGATATTTGCAGGTAAGGCAGTGCTCTGTTTTCCCTCACATATCTTTGTCTAATCTCAGTGGTTTTCCCTCACATAGATTTTTATCTAATCTTCATGCATTCAAAACTGTGGAGATGTTTCTGTCTGACGCCCTCCTACAGAGTGTCCTCATTTAGCAGTGTTGCACACTCAGCACTTTTGAAAATGAGTTATATACATAAAATATGAACTTGGGAACCTAACTTCACCCTCATATTGTGAAAACCTTTGAGAGGGTGCATAGGAAATTGCATAAAATTGGTTCTCTTCTGCTGTTTCTTTCCTGTGTCTGATTATAACTTTCTCTAGATATTGCACAACGGTCAAAGACCATTGTACACCACATTTCAAGGATTAAGTCCATCTAGGAATGTACAAGTCTTCAAATTGCTTAGATGGTAAGATAAATATGCAAGATTCCCTACCAAAGTTATTCTCATGCAAATACAGCAGTAATGGACAGTCAAAGAGGCTCAAGGAGATTATACCTCATACCTACAGTGATCCCACTACCCTGAATCAGTGACAGAGAGGACTCAATATATTATTGAGCTATATTGACTATTGTAACAGAGGCATAGATGAAAGTGGGACATATGGGGCAGACTGCAGCTACTCCATATCCTGGACCTAGCTTGATTGTGTGGATTTCATCTTTCTTCTTTTACACAGCCTGGATAACTAGACTTTAAACTAGTTTGATGGATTTCACTTCAGAAGTTCTGAGATTCATAATTGACAAGTTAATTACACCTTCAAGGACCCATGTACAAATGAGATTGAGGTACACTTTTGCTAGAAATGTGACTGCCTCCTATATATCACTGGTGTTAAAATGTCATGCTAAATATAATTAACATTCAGTACAGTGTTGTTCTTTGTTATATATCAGACTTTTTCTTTAAAAAAATCTGTCTTGAGATGTTCTGTTCAAAATTGTTTTTTATTCATAAAAATGTAAATGTTTTGGTGCTTCATAATTACTAAATATGTCTTTTTGTAATGTATACCCCTATTGGATATTATATGCAAAAATCCATTTTAGCAACCTAATTTTTAACTAAGATTGCTCAGTTAAACTAAGATAGTTCAATTAACTAAGATTGTTACAGTATTTTTCACAATACAGTAAACCACTAAGGAGAAACAGTTGCCACATCCACTTAACTCTGGTATGATTGAAAATCAGTATTAAAAGTAAAAAACCTGCATCAGAATATTCTAAAAATTGATTTCATATGATACACCATTTGCTAAACCTAATTTAGTGACTAGCAATTGAAGTCTAAGAATGGAAGTCTGTTTTAACAAAAGCACAGGAATGTATATAACATTTCGGAGAAAACTCATGAAATTAAAGTCTGTAATAAGGCTAGGTATATTTTGCAGATCTATAAATATACAACACATCTATCCTAGAAAAAATAAACAGATGTGTTTATCAATAAAATGGAATAAATTAAATTCTTTTAATCAGCAATTATTCAATTGAGTTGAGTAACTTACATTCATGTGAATGAGTATTTAACAAAAAAAAAGAATGAATGAATGAATGAATGAATGAATGAATGCAAAAAAAAAATCAGAAAAAAATCAAGTAAAAGGGCATGTCTACATCACCCTACAACAATGTTGTTACTGCACCATGTTTTAGTACTTCCTTTTGGAAGACCTAAAGCACAGCACAGTAACTGCCCGTACTGCACTATGCGTGTGGTGCAGTTAGTTTTAGTCTCTACTTCGCCGTAACGGCGCACTAAAATGGGGGGAATGTGCTGCTACGGTGAAGTAGCTGCATGTCACATGAAGATTCACATGATCACTACATTCCTGTAGCATGCTGTACAGTGATGTAGTGCATCGCTATGGTGACATAGGGTGATGTGTAGATGCACTCAAAGTGTCCAAAATGAGTCAGTTCAACTGCTGAAAACATATGAATGTTTTGACTCAAGCCTGTTTTAAGATTTTACAGTTTGATTGAAGATATTTTTATTTTAAATGTCCTGGCCTTTAAATCTCAGTTTTTACTAGCTATATTGTTTGTAGAAAGAAGGGGCAAGAAATTAAAAAATACAATTCAGTATAAAGGTCACAGGTCTCTTGAACATTGCTAAATATTTGAAAGAGAAAAATACCTACGGGGTACCTTAATTTAATACATTTCAGCGTTCACAATGAAAGAGAAACCTGTATTTAGAGTGTATTCAAGCATGCATGTTTGATTAAATCCTGTATAATTTCACAGAATAACCTGTATAAATTCAACAGAAGGAAACAGAATTATAATATAAAGAGAAATTTTATAAAAAGTATTAAAAATATAATTAGGAAATTATATCATTAGAAAATGTTGGGTTTTAGTTCATTTCAATAATAGAACTATTAAAATTAATAAATTCTTCATAACACACAGTCAAATTTGAAAACAGAATATTAGATTTGCATGCTATTTAATGGGGAAAAATTATACAATTCTGGCACCAAAATACAAATTCCATACTGATTGCTGCTTAAAATAAGGAAAGGTTATGGCATTTATTTCATTTTCCAAATAAATAGTTTTTTTTCCGTGAACTGAACCTAGCCTTAATCCAAAGGGGGGCTGGGGGGTGGGGGGGCTATTTGTTTTGTTTTATAAAAGAATACATGTCTTACCAAAACTGTTTCCTGATAATTAAAGCAGCAATAGTAAAACCTTGCTTAAAAGCAATTTACTAAATATAATTTCCATCCTTTTGCTAAATCTTAATCCTACATTAATTCCATAATTTAATATGAAGCTACAGGGTAGGAAATCTATTTAATGATTAGCTCAACTCTTATGAAATAAATTATGAATATAAAATTATTATAAATTATTATAATCACCATATCATTGTAAACTGACCTTTCCATTCTTTTAATGTGTAGAAAAGGGAACAAGAGACTCTGCTTGTGGGATATGAACACTGTTTGCTTCACATAAATGCGTATTTTTCTTGTGTTTTTATTTTTGGTTTACATTAACATTCCTGAAAATGATTGGTTGTTTGATTTAGCAAGTCAATAACAGCAATAAAACCATTAGCTCTTTTTATGAAAATGTCTGTTAGACATAATAAATACAAATAATTTAAGCCACATCCTAACCAAATAGCTTATAATATCCAGGCAGAAGTCCAGCATCTGAGGGACAGACAATATAGGCTGTGGATGCTGTTCCATGGCCAATAATGATGGCTGCCACAAAAATAAGATGGTAAATTGGCCTTTTCATCAGCAGGTAAAATTAATCTCCACTGTTAGCACCATTTGGTTGAAAATCACCATTATGGTATTGACTCTCTATTCAGTTATACCCATTATAAGTCACTGTAGTGGTGTTTGACTTACACCTGCGTTGGACAAAAATTAGAATCAAAGTTAATCTTTTTCTCCTTCATTATCTCCATTATATCTTCTTCCATTCAATAGCAACAGATAACTAAGGTCATATTTTGTTTTATTCCAAACTTTTTGAAAAAATTGCAAAATACGCACTTCTAGAACATTAGGAATTTTGATAAAATATCACATCTGCATTGTACATTTTCCTTAGTAGTAAAATCACACATTTTCAGAAGAAATAGAAGCAAACCCACAATTAAAGAATCTACAATTACTAATCATCATTGTTTTTAAGCCATAGCAATTAACAACTGAAAGTAAGACTTTGCTAAGCTCTGGGATATCAAGCAAAACATGGATATGAGTTTTCCAAATCAAAACAAAAATATAAACTAAATTTCAGCTTTGGAATCTGACTTCAGAAGTTGCTAATTGGCATTATAAGAAGACATTGAAATGTTTTCTTCATGCTTCTCGTAAAATTTTCTTTCACTGTCTCATAGCATAAATGCTTCGTTCTAATCTTATGTCATTTCTGAACTGATAGAATACCACTGACTTCAGTTGTGCTAATTCTGATTTGCTAAGTTCAAATGTAAATAATATCTAAATCAGGCCCCAAAGAAGTGTGTTCTCTTTTCTTCGGATAAAGTTTCCACAACAAATACTGAGTACATGTATAACATGTGGCAAAGCCAATATACTGGACAAAAGATAACTAGGTAGCAACTTAACCAAAATAACCAACCCAATATTTCAAGTAACTGAAATAGATTCATGGAACATATCCATTCAAGGTAAGTCTTGAATCCACCAGTTTTTAATCAATGGAAGTTTTCATGGCTAGAAGTGAAACACTGAATCAGGTAATATTTATATTAATATTAAAATAAATATTCTGTGTATAACATTACAGAAATAAATTAAATTCTTAGATTTAAAAAAAGTGTAATATAATAATACGTTTCAACAATTCAGTAATGTTGGTTGTTGAAGATTTGAGACCTGATATTGGTACATACACAGTTTGGGTTTTGATAATCATTCATAGTTATAGTATTATTTACAATAATAGTTAAATACAAATGGTATATACTAAAGTGCAAGTCAGATAGCTCTGCCAATCAAGTACATAGTCCTGATGAATTCTAGCACTTAGTTAATATTAATAGAAATGAATACGGTTCATTCGCACACCTTGGAGCAGGGAATCAGCTTTGAATACAAAGGTTGCTTCAATGAAGAGTAGATGATTCAAGCAGTCCAAATTCAGCAAGTCTGTTGCAAGAAAGTAGATTTCTTATGAACACTCTAAAATCTACTGCTATAGTTGAAGTTAATGCTTAATTACAGTATGAAAAACAATAAAATAAACAGCAAGCTAAGTGACACTTGATTCTTCAGCAACTACTTCAACTTCAGCCCATCTGCTATGATCAACAGAGGAAGGCATCAGGCCTTTCTTACAGCCAGCTTCTCTTTATGCAGTCATCATGTTCACTTCAAAGAAAGCCAGTATCCAAAACGAAGCACTTGACAGGAGCAAGCTTCATTATATGGAAAACTAGAAAATAGGCCCTCACTTGACAGGTAACTTTCACAGCCAGTTCAAGGCACCTCGACTTCAACCAAAAAGCCACAAATGAGAAAAACAAGATCCTTCAATGAAACACACAAGAAATTGTAAATGATATAATTAAATAGAACACCTCCAATTGCAAGCACATGCACAGGCTCTGTCTTCATCGTCCTGATCATCTGGTTCCGGGGATCTTGATTTGTAATCCATCTCGGAATTGGCCAGTTCTCTCCCAGTAAATCGGTGGTCTGAATAGTTTTGTATTCCACCAGTTTCACCTGTCATTCCTTCAATATCTGGCATTTCAAAAGCTTCAGATAATTTCAGATGGTTTTCTGTAATTAGTTTTTTATGTGAGACTGAAGAAAAACAGTGCTGTGAATAACACAATTTCTGCAAGATTGTTTCTCATGTTATTTTTGAAGAGCTGGCAATGACTCATTGCTTCCCTTTGTTTGGGGGGACACCTCTGTCGAATTTGTTTCAGTATCATGTGATTATGAGTCAGGTTTGTTGCTTGGCAACACATTTAGCAGTATCTTTACTAGAATCATGCTCGAGAACTTGTGTTTTACTTATTTTCTCAATTCAGCTAAGGAATGGATTCATAAGAAATTCCAATGCATATTTTCTCTGAGTTAATGAAAATTTGCTGTATAATCAACCTGGCATATGTGTTACTGTCCTATAGAATAACACATAGTAAACACATTTTTTACATTAAAAAGGAATATTTAGTGCTGACTGTAGTTGTAACACCATCTAGCAAATGGACCCTAATTTCCAGGCATTTTCTTTAGGATGGAAAAAGCACCTTATACTCAGAACCTAATTTACCTTGTGGGATTAATTCCTTTTATCATCAATCCATTCCTAGATACCATTTCACTCTTTTCCCTGTAACATTGCTTCATTGCTGCTGACACAGAAGTGACCATAACAAATCTACCATAAATTATATTAAAGTGGGTTCTGTCATGCCTGATGTATCATTTACAGGATGGGCTTATCTCAACTCTTGTAGTCTTACTAGTCCGATCTAGCTGCTGCTAGTAAGCTTTTGGTTAAAAATGGAAATCTATGGACAAATGCTAAATAGTCTTGTCTTCCACTGATCTGAAAAGGTGACATGTAATATAACCAGTGGACTAAGAGTTAGCAAATCACTTCCCTACTACATGTTACAATCCAGATATAAAGCTTTGTATTTTGTAAATGTAAACTTAAACTATTTGTTTTTCACAAGCACTGATTCTGGAATTTGAAAAATCACAGGAAATCACATGTTGAAATTTTAGTGAACTCTAAAAATGAGCACCAAAAACACAGAACCCAACATTTTTCCTGTGTTTATTCTTTGCATCTGATTCTGATGCAGCAAAACTCTAAATCAAAACCTGATTACACTGATGCAAAACTGGAGTAACATCAACTTCGGATGTAAGCCAATGATAGTTTTTTAGAAATTGTTCACAGCTCAGTGTTCCCCAAGGCTGTACAAAAGAACGGTACAGATTTGTAGAAGTATGGGATCAAATTGCTTAGCAACAAGTCTTATAATCTGTAGTAATTTTCATTTCATATACCGCCATTCATTGCTGTACCCCCCTCTCAGATCACACATCTCTATAACAGAAAATCAGGAGTCACAAAGTGCATGGGACTTTGGGCATAGACTAGTGGCTTATAAGAAGAAAGTTATTTTTTTATCTTATGAGTCTTTTTGGTAATGACTTCCTCCGGAGGCTTGTAGTAATGTTATTTCTGCTTGGCGTTGGAAATGGAACTTATTTCTTAAAATCATTTACTTAAGTATATGATAAGTATTATAGGGGGAAGATTATTAGTGAGCTGCCATTGTACCCTTATCCTCAAAAAGGTGACTAATTATACTATTTAAATTTAATTTCCTATGTAGGAGAGGTTAAAGTTTTGGTTCTTTTTTCCTTTAGAGTGATCCAGTACTGTACAGTAGAGCCTATACAGTAAGAAAATTATTCTTCAGAATATGTATAATGTTAGTGGGGCCTGAGAGTATATCCATTCATTCCAGTCTCTCTCTAGTTAACTGAATGTTGTTGCTCCTGATTTATGGCATTTGACATGGAAGGAGAATCAAGTCATTCTTATTTTCTCATGAGGGCTAGATTGGATCTTTTAGGATTGTATGTAAAATACAGAATTCAGAGATACTGAACATAACTGATCATATTTTTTCTGTTCTTTGCACAAAAAATACTTCAATTGAAATGACACTTTATGCAGAAATCTTATAAGGTATATGAATAGAAATCTGACACAAAATAGAAACAAATAGAAAACAAAAACAAAAAAACAGTTTTGAAAATAAAGAATTTCAAATGTGCTTGTGTGTAAATAAAATGTTTACTTTCTTCCACCCAGGTGTATCAGGTCTACCATCTCAAACTCTCTCTTCACTAGGTTTCTTGCTGAGAAGCCTCAGGTAAGAGCAGCAGATGCACCCTAGCCAGACCTAAGCTCTAGGTAGAACAAAGAACGGTATACTGGAAGCCAGAAATGTCTTATTTCCCCACCCTAGCCAAACGAGAGGGGTACAACCCAGTTTTAAATGAGACACTTATGTCCCTGATTATGGGGTATGTATAAGCTACAAAGCTACAGTGCTAAAATATGCTGTATGTATGTGCACACAACATGGGTAAGCGGGGTTGAACTGAAACAGAACTGGGGGCATGCCTCACCCTCTCATCTCCCACCATTGTCCCCAACTTTTCCTACCCTGTACCTACCCTGAAGTGGTTCTGGCTCCAGCATCAGGGAAGGCAGAGCAATGGTGGTAGCTAACAGTACAGGAGCAGCCAAAGGCTAACTTCTCTCAGGAAGTGGGGGGAGAGATGTCACTTCCTTTTTTATCACCAAATAATGGTGTTTAGATGGCCAAGAAGGCTGGTACCAAGATGGCTGGTAGCAAAAAAAAGATGTCACTCCTTCTCCCCCACCTTATAGCAGTAAATAGTATACAGCCCCTATTCCTGAACCATACACCACCATCACTCAGGGCACAGTATGGGCCTGTTACGTATGTGTGTGTGATGTGATGTGCATATACATATACACATGTATCCATCCATATATCCTACATATTTATGTAACCTAGGAACATGTCAAAACTTTCCAGTAATTTTGCATAGAATTATCCACAGATTTGTTTTCCTTTTTTTAATGTATGAGAATTTTATGCAACAAAAACAATATTTATCTGCAGATACAAAACAGTATAAAGGTCAGTTTGTTCAATAAGGAAAAGGAAGACCATGCATTTTGACAAACAGTTAACATAGATTTTGTTTTGTATCTTTAGTCTCTCTCAAGCATATCTGCATAAATAATGGACACAAAATACCCTTTTATTTCTTATTTATTTTGATAATATTTCACTGGAAAAAGGTTCCATTTCCACATTTTTTTCTAAAACAAAGATTTAACCATACATAGGAGACACTGATTGTTGTTCATTGAGCTGTAACCTGAGAGATAACTCAATTAATGATCATATGGTTAACTTCAGGTCAGTTTTAAAAAACACTTCTACCAGTTAAAATAGTGTAAAATGATTCTAAATGTTTCATATTCTAAGAGTCCTTTTCTGGCTATGTTGTCTTAGATATTAAAGGGCAGATTCTGCAAGGGGTTAGGTGTGGCTTTCTTTTTTGTAAAAACTGGCCTGGTCAGTTTTATTTTTATGTCTCTTCCTAAGGAAAAATGTAGAAAAAGTGCCCATCTTTAAAAATGGTTTCAATTAAGCCTCCATTATTTATACTGGCAAAAGTTACAGCCAGCATCTAACTACTTTGCTGTAAAAGAATCACTGTATATCTTGAATACTTATTTGTGCTAAGGATTGTTAATGTGTTTGCCTATCTGGGTAAGAGAGTAATGAAAGAGTTTAACTGCTATTAATTAATTAATTAATAATTAATTAATTATTAATTACTACTACTACAAACTACTTCAAGATCGTTTCAGGCTGGACATAAGGAAGAACTTCTTTACTGTCCGAGCCCCCAAGGTCTGGAACAGCCTGCCACCGGATGTGGTTCAAGCGCCTTCATTGAACACCTTCAAGATGAAACTGGATGCTTATCTTGCTGGGATCCTATGACCCCAGCTGACTTCCTGCCCTTTGGGCGGGGGGCTGGACTCGATGATCTTCCGAGGTCCCTTCCAGCCCTGATGTCTATGAAATCTATGAAATCTATTAAATTAATTATTAATTAATCAATGGTCGTTATTCCCCATCAGCTTCACTGGATTGGGTTCTAAAGTTTTATGTTTGTCATGAAATGATTTTTGTATGTAACCAGGATTTTCCATAGAAGGAGTATTCATAAGAGTTTTCCATAGAAAAGTCTTTGGCTTTGTTTCTTCACAGTATTATATGTCATACATACATGAAAAGTGGCTGTGAAATGTGTGTTAAACCCTGCTCAATCAAAATATTAATATTTTTACCTCCCTACTCTAGACACTAAAATGACTACATGTGGTAGAAGGCAGTAAAGACTCCCAACTGTAGAATTTGACACTTAATTTTATTAGAAATTTTCTTACCAGCAACAAGAGATCTATAATGTTCTTATAACTTATGAAAAAATACTGGTTTGCCAATCCTATGTGTAATCTTTACTCTTTTATGAACTATTAATGTCAGTTACTTAGACTGTTTCAAGTGAAGAACAATAGGAGATAATCTGCACCAAGTCTTTAGCTTTTTCAACTAATTTTCTTTCTTTTTACCATGTCAAGCAATTATTCATGTAGTTCTCAAATAGAATATTTGTCTGTGCTTACGCAGTTCCTAACCTAAAGATTACTGTAGCAATTTACTTTCACGAGTGCATAGAAATAAATTAGTAGTGCACAGATGGCTTCCTGCAAATGCTTAAATCCTGATGAGTGCTAACGCATGGCTAAAGATTTGTTTAGATAGTTGTGTGTGTAGTTAGCACTTGCGCTGCAATGATCCACGCACACATCTGGATGTGCAAAGTAGATAAACAGCTACAAGTGCATAAGTGTTTTCCTGACACTGGCTTTAATAGCAAGTCTATGGAATGCATTTAGAAAAAAACTTTGCTTCCCAATACTGTATACACACACACGCGCGCGCGCGCGCACACACACACACACACACACACACACACACACACACACACACACACACACACACACACACACACACACACACACACACACACACACACACACACACACACACACACACACACACACACACACACACACACACAAAGAACGGTATAAAATTGTTTGCAGATGCAAGACCGCCATCCAAAGAAATTAAAAAAAAAATATCTAGTGAAGGAAGAAGGATAACAATGCCCTTAGCAACATAAAATATCTTCTTGGGAAGATCCATATTGCAGTAAAAGTGGTTGTGGTTGTGTGCTTTGTGCTCTGTCTGAAATAGAATGTTGTACATCTTTTTCTTTCTACTCCATAACTAACTTCCCTACTATCCTAACTCTGGACTCTGTCTTTTCACCCATCCACCCCCTTCTTCTTTCCCCTTGTTCTTCTGAAGTTGTCTGGGATGGTTAGGATTCATCAGGTCACACTTCAGCCTGTCAGGACATGGCGCCTCCTTTGCCCTGCTTCAGCCCATCGCTTCATTTCATCTGCAAAGAGGCTGGCGACAAGCTGGCCTCGTTAGACACAAATAACTCCAACGAGCCAAAAGCAGACAGCGATTTCCTTCTCTGTTACCTGTCACATCCCCTTGGTTTTTGTTAAACCAGCCATTGTTTTTAATCACCCCAATCAGAGCCACAGCAGAAAGGCAGAAACACACACACACGTACAGAAAAACTCAGAGAGGAACTCCTAGTTTCACATCGCTAGTGGCTTAGAACTTCAGGAAACCCCAAACCTGATCTTCGCGTAACTTCATCCTCTTTCTCCATCCTGATGAACCAGTCCTTACCCTCTTCCCTTCTCTCCCTTCCTCTCCTCCACACTCCACCCCCTGCTGAAACTCCTCCTCCTCCTTTGCTCATCCATCTCCCTTTCTAATTTGTCTGACTTGATTCCACTCTTGTCTCTTTGGAGTACTGCATTTTCAGTATTTTCCTCTGCTTCTACTGCCTCACCTTCTACTTCATATACCCTCCTTCCCATTCTTCCCTCCCTCAGTCTGACCCTATTCTCTTCCATAGATCAACTCTTCCTCTGCTTGTCCTTATTTCTAGCCTGTGAAAACATCTTCATCATTCATTTTAATAGCCTGAATGGTTTCCCTGAATTCTGTTGCCTCTCTTGCTGAACTATCTTGAGCCCCTTTCTGGCTCAAATTTCATACTTTTCCTTAACCTGAACATCTCACTCTGTCTAGTTCCTTTTGTAACCAGTTTGCCTGCAGTGCACGAATGTATAAGAGCTCTCCTCTTTGGTTAGTAGTATTTCCTCTTTTACAGCTCACTGCCTTTTCTTTTACTCTCTACAGGGTTTGGATTTCTGACACTGGACATAGTGAGAAAGGAGATGCCCGAAGGCCCAGCTGGAGAATGCATTAACTTGATTTCTCCACTGAAGTAGAGGCTGGGACATTAACTTGATTTCTCCACTGAAGTAGAGGCCAGGGAATTAACATGTTTTCTTAATGCTAACCACAAAAAGACATCAATTCTCTGTGGAGCCAATACTTATCTCACACCAGTATAAATCAAGAGTAGCTGCATTGAGGTAAATGAAGTAATAGACTTTACCTGAATAACTATGTTTGTATGATTTAGGATCATTCAAAGTTTGAATTTAGATCAATAAATCTGAAGTCTTACACAAAGTATACCCTCTAATGTACCTGTTTTTTATCCTGTGTGTGACTATCTTCCTACAGAGGTATGATGATACTAATGAATATTTAGCTTAAATATCTCTTGTGTACACTAATGTAATCAGCATATTGTGCTTAATTCCATCTGTAAAAGCAACACATTAGGATTGCAACAAGACCCTTTAGTACTACCTTTTTGCTGTGTTGTGTATTTGTTTTAGATATCTCAGGGAAAGCTGAATTTAACATTTAGTTAACAACACATGCTTACTGTTTTACTGGCATTTTATAGGAGCTCACAAAGAATAATCAGCAGCCATATTCTACCAAATAAAAATGGAATTTTGGTTGACAAAAAGACCCATGTCAATAAACTGTGAGCATTTGGACAGGATGTGAAGGACAAGGTAAAGACAACTCCTGGTGAGACAGCACTGTCCAGATTTTGGAATCTGAGCTGTTCTTCTCTGAGTGCTGAAATATTTCCTGACAAGAATCAATAATCCAAGTTTCACACAATGCTGGATTTTAAAAAATATTTATTTGATCCATCTTTGTCTTTTATTTAAAATGAGGAGAAAAACCACACAATCCTCCCACTACCAACTTTGCAGTATAACTGTATCTCACTTTTGTTTTCCTTTCCCCATTCCCTTTAAGTTGTAATTTGATCTTTTCCAAATCACGATCTCTTTCTGGCTGTCCCCTCTCCCCCTCCCCTTCTCTCATTAGTTTAACTTGAGTTAATTAGAAATAGTAGGCAGCCCTCAATCTGTTATGTGTTAAAACAGAACAATCCAAAACAGGGAGGCACAGACACAACTATGTGATTTCATTGTCTAGGGGAGACAGAAAGCCAGTGGGGCTTCTCTTATCAAGGCTAACATCTTCCCAATGGTTAATCCAACTGGCATTAAAATGTTCCGCAAATACAGATTTAGGATAACAATCTTTCCATGTTTCCTTTTTTTTAATTTCATTGTTGGCAAAAATAAGTGAATTGGATTGACATGGAGGTGATGGAGGAAGAGAAATGGTCTACACGTCAAAATGACAATGTATATTACATGGTTAACAGAATGAGTGGTACGTGCAATAATTCTGGTTATTTTCATCTGCTCTGTTGTACAATAAGTTCCTTTTTTATCCAAGTGTATCATTAATATCTCTCCCAATTCAGTGCAGATTAAATGTTTGCTTGAAGGATCACTTTCTATGAGTAATATCACTTGATAAATGTGGGGCTGAAGTAATAATCTAAGTATTCACTTGTTGCTATTACTGCTTGTGTGTATATATAGAGAGAGAGAGGTCATGCCTAGTGCTGTGACTGTAGTGTTGATCACAGACATTAAGGCAGTGTGCGCTCTGGAAGTGAAGTATAACATCTATGAAATCAAGCTTTGCTTGTAAAGGTAAGGCCTTGGATTCTTGATTGTTTGCATATGATACAGTTTGATTTTGATTAAATGCATGCTTCAAAAGGGAAGGCATAACAGGACACATACAGAAATGAATAGTTATTAGCATTTAGCCTTCGAAGAAAACTGATGCCAACTTGTATGGGCTTCCAAGATTCAAGTTTATAGTAATCGTTGAATATAACTACTAGTTTTCTATGTATGTTCATGGATGTAAAAGTAAGTGAAATATAAGTTTGCAATTTCTGTTAATAATATATTTGGGAAGCAGTAACATTTTTAATATCAATCTATGTATGCTTAAAAATGAAATAAAAAAATCAATTATTTTTCTGGCCTCTAATATTCAGGAAAGTAAAAGTTACCTTGGAGAAACTGCAGTTAAAGATACCACTACATTTGTTAATAAAAGGAAAGAACCATTTTTCCAACTATTTAATTGGTCTAAAAAAAGAGATCACATTTACCCAAAGAACCTTGTCTACCTTAGGAAAAGTAACTGACACCTTTTCCCCACCATGCTTTTTTTTTATTTTTATTTTTTAAGATTGAGCACAAGCCTGAAGAGGAATAAGAAACATTTGAAATGAATGAGAGAGTGAAAGCTTGATAATTAGAAGAAATAAAGGAATAAGTATAGGAAAATCTAATATAGCTTCTGTGATGCATTCCTGAAAAATGTCCTTTCTTTTAATGATCTTAGGCTAAATTGAATGCATTTGAATAGAGTAATGCTTTTTTACTATATTTATTATACAATGATGTTTTTATAGAAATATATTTTGATATAATTTACACTTTAAAGAAGAGAGCAGGATTTGGATTTAGAATTAGTAATCACTTTTACATTTATATATGTAAGTGTGTGTGTGTGTGTGTGTGTGTGTGTGTGTGTGTCTATCTATCTACCTACGTACCTATATCTATATATATAACATATATTATTACATGTTATAGTTAAGGAAATACTGCAACTTATATAAGTTGAGATTTTGGTAATTAATGGAAAATGCAATTTCCGTTTGCTCTTTACTTCTTTAGATAAGAGCGTGAAACTAAATAGACAATGACTGAAATGTTAGAAATCACAACATTTGGGCTAGACAAAAATACAGGATATTTTGAAATAATGAAGTAAATGAGATTAAGAATGTTAACAAACTCTTTGTCCTATCAGTTCCAATAAACTGTATGCCATAAATATAAACTGTATGTTTGTATTACAAAAAAACCCCAAATATACACACTTTAAGATTTAAAATGAATGAAGTTTACTGACTAACTGCATTTTTATAGAGGCAAAAAATTTCCCTTTTAATAAAGTAGTTTATTATTGTTTATACTTGCTGATTAAGGCTTCTTTGCCCCTCTCCCCAAATTTATACTGCTTTTGGAGTAAACTTTCATACTCTTAGGATAGAATTTAACCTTCTATTTCTACAAGTTTTCTGCCTATAGAAGGTTTCCATAGAAGATACTGAAAGTGTCCTATTCAAAGAAGAGCATGCAGAAACCTGTTAGGAGGATGGGAGCCAGGGATCAGGGAACACTTATATTTCAGGAAAATAATTTCCAAACACAGTGAATTACAATAAATAGTTATTGCAGGTGAATTAAGTGGTGCTACTTAAGATGGAAAAAAATATAAGGGAGAAAAATGACAATTTAAAATATGATTTATTGATTACCCATATAATTAGACCTGATCCTAGTTTCCCTATCAACTCAAAACTTCATCTGGCAGTGCTTAGTACATGCAGTATGCAGGATCAGACCTATTATTGAAACAAATATGCTTTTCTAATGACAGAATAGCAATTGAACTTTAAAAGAGATATGTGGATTGTTTATATAGCATAAAAATCAGTGGGATGTACAGATTTGTGCAAGTGTTTTAGAATCTATGACACTGAAACCTTCACGCTTAGCCCTTACGAGCTTCTAGAATGTGTCCATCTGCCCATTTTATCCTACTTACATTTCACTTTGCTACAAAGAGGAAGCCACCATTTTTCCTGGATCAACAGATTTGCTAATAGAAGCTGCTTCACATTGTTCGGGTGAGCTGGTAATATAAACCCATCTGTCAAAAAAAAGGATTGAGTTTATTGTATTTCATTTTACATCATTCTTTTGTGTACCAGTGATATATATCAAAACTATGGTATTTTTACACCTGGTATTATGCTAGAATTTAAGCATTTCAGATGAAAAGTATAAAATGATGACTAGGTAGAAGATGGTGTTTAGCTACCTTTACACAAGAATATGCATATATATTTAGGCTTAGTGTTTAAAAGATGGCATTACAATAACATATAATATTGGCACTTGTGAAACATTGTGAATCTAAGAAGTCAGGCAAGGCGTCCAGAAAGTATAACAATAACGAAGCTCAGTGTTCAAGTTGTAACATCATATTTCTTAACTAAAATTAATATATTTTAATGTTAATTATGCAGCACATCTCCAGTAATTAAACAGATTCCATTGTATGTGCCACTTCAAAAGCATAGAGTATATTTACCAGTTTGCCAGTTTTCACAGAGGGCAAAGGATTAACTGATCTGAATAAAGTCATACATTTTAATATGTTAACAAGTAGAAAGGATTTGATAAGTCATGATTTTTCAAATTATTTATTGTAAACTGAAATATTTATCCAGTTTTGGAGCGTTCTATCTTTAGCAATGGAAATGTCTGTTGTTTTTGGAAAGGTTTCAGTGAGGAAAATAAAACAACACTTTATTCCACAATGTTCATGTATCTTTAAATGATTGCCAGAACATATGAACCCATCTTGAAGAAAGTGGGCATCTAGAATATTCTGTTTTCTAGCACATGCTACCAGTACTAATAAAAGCTAACTTTAGTGAATTAAGGAACTTTTTTCAGATTGCAGAAAAGGATCATGTAGAACTATTTGATTTTCTGAAACATGGTTAATAATGAAAATGTATTTTCCATAATCAATTAATTAATTTACTATGGTAAATAATGGACACATTTGAAGCTATATTTATTTGCCAAATGTTGTCAGTTTTGTAAAATTCAAATATATTTGTGAAAAACTTCAATGGCTAGAACATTTTCCAAGCAAAATATCCATAATTAATTTAGTAATTATTCCTGCAAGTCTAATCAACAGTCAAAGGTCAAACCATTTGGGGTTATCCATAAATATAATGCCTTTTACTGAATGAATCATCAGCACGTGTTATGCAATAAGCCCTACTTCTTTATTCAGTATAACATTTTGGATTGAGTATTGCTTTGATTGACTGTATCTTAGGCTTTCTGTTAAAACTTTATTGCATTTATGTTCACCATTATGTATTCAATAATGGTAGCAAGGCCAGACATTGATGGGAACAAGATCAATTTATCTACCTTCATAAACAATAAATATACAAAAACACTAGATTCATTATTGACTTTCATTTAAATTAATTATGTTTACATCCATAACAGCACTGTAATGGCACAATCTACTTACCATAATCCAATCTAATACCCATGTAATGCCCTGTTATATGTGGCATCACAAACTGATTTACAGAGGGAGTCAATCATGAGGTTAATGTGGTTAAAAGCCTCATATATTTTGCCTTCCAGAGCTCCGTATGTTGAATATCCTTCCTTCAAAAAACTGTTGTCTGATTAAATATTTTTAATTGCATTACGTGAACTGAAAATGTTTTCTTCTCCAAACACTGAACACTTTTAAACTGTGAATACTCAATACACTTATATCAGTGGTTCTCAACCTTTTTAGACTCAAGACACCCTTCCTAAGGCTCAAAGCACCCCATAAGGAAATGTCATCTGTTTTCACTTTTTTTTTTTTACTATAGACAAATCATAGAACAATTCTTCTGTTGAAAAGAACTCAGAAAGACCACAATGGGTCAGAATGTGTTTGCTATTTGAATTTTCTGGGATTATCTTGTGAATCATGCTAGCATACCTAACTGTGCTAACAGTGGGTGATATCCCACAGCACCCTTAGAAAGATCGCAAGGCATCCCCAGGTGCTGTAGCCTCTTGGCTGAGAATTACTCAGTGTGTCTACACATGGGCTTTAATGTGCATTAGCCTATTTTAATTCACATTAAAGTGCCACTAAAAAACCTATGCTATTTAGTTAATGCACATTAAAATAGGCTAATGCTCATTTGCTTAGTATCTCTGGGCACCTACCTATACATGTGTATCAAGACTGCTCCAATGTGCTGTAATTAGAGCATTTTGGACCAGACTTAGTTAATCAAGTCTGCTGGAGCATGGAAATTACTGCGCTCCAACACACACCAGCATCACATGCATCAGCATCCCCACTTTGAAAAATGGCAGCAGCAGGGCACTTTAACCAAAGCTCATTTGAAGAGCTTATATTAAAGTGCCTCATCACCATTTTTCAGCATGGGGACACTGATACATGTAAGACTCTAGGTCAGGCTTATCCAACATACAGCCCACGGGCTGCCATGCGGCCCTCCAAGCTGTTTTCTGAGGCCCGAGGTGCTGCAACAGGAAATGAAAGTAAACACTGTACTTTCATTTTGGGAGGGTGATGTGATACCGCTTTCTGTGAGGTCTTTGAATATGGCTTACCGACCCACTGGGTGATAAAAAGTTCATGATCCAGCCCCATATTCAAAAGGGTTGGACACCCCTGCTATAGGTGCTTTAATTAGAGCAGCTCTTGGAGCTAGTTTAATTAAAGCCTCCTTTCCCCCTTCCCCTGCCCCTAGTGCAGATTTAATTAATACCACACTCTGCGAGCCTCCTACATCTTGTGTATCGTCACCCCCATACTTAAAAATGGTGGGGGCATTCATTGAATGCACTTTAGTTCAAGCACCCCCGCCACCATTTTTAAACACAGGGATGCTGATACATGAGACGCAGCAGTGCTTTAATTAGAGTGGTTTTTGGAGCCACTCTAATTAAAGCACTGCCTCCCCCCACCCTCCAGCCCTGGAGCATGTGTGAAAGTGTCCTTACAATGGAGGTACTAGATATAATCTGCATTAACTAAAGTGCATTAATGTACATGTAGCCATGTCCACTGAGCTTTACTTTTGTCTTGCCACTAAGCAGCAACAGGATTAATAATCTGCCATGACTTTGCATGAACTTTCATGACTTTTATGGATAGGAGGCACTCTCTCTAAGTATTACAATTTTTCTTCCTCTTCATTGCAAATTACAGCACTTGTATCTCATAATTTTCTTTCAGAGAATAGACATTTTGTAATTTTTCTAAAAAAAAATGTCAAGTGGATAGGAAAAAATAGGAGAGGTATTTCATAACTTATTGCATAGACATGCTGGTGTTCTATTAATATTATATCTTATGATTGACAATCCTACTGAATTAGCAATAAATTATACAGAGAAAAAAGTATTCAATACTGACAATGTAGATTTCTTTATATGATTAATAAATCATGTAGTCATATCCATGCAAATGTATTATTACTATTATTTTAATCATTGTTGTCGTCATCATGTATACAGCACGGGCATATCTGCAAAATAAAAATGGTCAATTTCTGCTCCTAAAACCTTATGGTCTAAATGAAATTTTACAGAGTGATGGATGACAAATTATGGGAATGGAGAATGTTGAAAGATGATGAGTTTCTGTGTAAGGTCAATTATCTTTAATGTCATACAATAATTTTTAGCTTTAGTTTTGATTTAAAATACTTCAAAACAAATCACATATATATATTTGGCTTGGCAGATGGGGTCCAAACTGAAGGACAGATGGGATGATAGCAAAGAAATACTACCTAAAAGAATTAATCAGGTAAAGAAATTAAAAGGAAAGTGTAAGTCAGCCTGGTTACTGAGGTCAGAGATGATAGCCCATCATTGGGTTGACTTCAAACAAAGTATTTGTGGGACAGGAGGAAAACAGGTTGCCAAATTTACAATTTTTATGTAGCTCATGATCATGAGGGTGGTCAGACACGAGTTAACAGAAGAGGTAGATCTATTAAGGGCCTTGGAGAAGGCAAGACATTTGAACGTAATATAGTAGATCATGCATCAATGGAGGGACCCAACAATGGAAATGATCTGATTGGAATAAATGCCAAGGAAAATAATTTAGAAATTGCTGTTACTGTGAAACTCTGGTCCTTATAATGGTTTTGGAATTGTGGTATATTTTTCTCTTTTTTGGCATGACATGGATGTTATGGATATGTATGCCCTAAATGACACAGAAGGGATGAAAAAGAGTCCAATCCTGTTTTCAATTAGATCAGTAGGAAAAGGACTGGGCCTATGGGTTGCTAACATTGAACCATACTGAAAATAGTTCTAACTTGGGAGTATTTCTCTACAAAAACTCACATTACCTATTGCAATGTCTTAAAGCTTTTCATTTTTTTTTGTTTCATTTGATAATTTGGACATATGCAGCCTACTGTATATTTTAGCTCCTGCCAGGGCATATCTTCTTCACTTTCTAAATACTTTCTCTATCTTCATTAGCCTCCATAATTTCAGTATGCAAAGTGTTTCATAAACCTCCTTCTCCCTATCCCTTTTGATTTTTTTCCATTTTAATTTGTTACGTATTTTCATTTATGTTTCACTAAGTCCCAAAACCACATGAAACTGGCTTGTAAATGCAAAGTATTGCTTAGATTTGAGGTTAATTTTTCAGTCTTTCTCAGTAACCCTAGCAAAAGAACAGATTCATACAAAGCTCATTCCATGTTTGCATGAAACTTGGTATGGCATAGGATTATGAGCCAGGGCAAAACTAGTCTGAATTTCAGGATAGTTACAGAAGTCATGCATATTCTCACAAGACTCAAACACAGACATTGGGAGTTTGGCAAGATGGATAAGCATGAAGGTAGATCACATGCTAACCTTGATTGTAAATTTTTAGCCTGATATGTAATCTCTACTGTACACAGCTTTTTTCAAGGAAGTTTCCAAAATTTTAGGTTATCAAAAGAATGTCCATGTTTGATGGATATTACTTCGTAATCACCTCTGACTGACTTTTGATTTTCTATTTACTCCATAGCCTGCCGATGTTGTAGATAAATTACATTTAGTTCATCATGAGCATCATCTAGCATTTTGACTATACGTGTCAAAATTACATGCATTAGATATCTATACATATACATGCATAATCCATATATTTTTTGTAATTTCATTTAGCATAACCATAGTTATTGCACATACAACATAACCTTGTCACTCACACTCTAAACAGCAGAATTAGAAGTACAATATGGTTTGCATACTCAACAAGCCTCAGCTGGAACTTTAAGAAGTGCACTGAAATCATATGAACATGCACCATTTTTTCTTGGGAATATGCAAACGGAATCTCTCTCTTTTTATTTTAAACTTTTAAAAATATAGTAAGCTCTCTAGGGATTTGTTTTGGGTCTGCATTTGTTTCCCTTCTTACAATACTTGGGCAGCTTCAGGCAGATAATGTTACCTACAAATGGCAATAAAAGTGTTTTATTTACATTCTTAATTATATAGATTACCAGTGACCTGAATCCAGTGCTGATCAGAACATGCTTAGGAGTATTATCCTAATCAAAATTATGTTACAGTTTAACTAGAACAGAGTAAAATATACAGTGTTAAATCAAAAGTCACTCTCATTTCTTAACTATGTGTTTTGGAGAGAAAAACAGATCTTGTTTTTACAGCACCTCTAAAAATAAAAATGAAAAAGGAAGAAATATTAATATTGCAAACAATATTTAAATAATCACTTGTCTTAACACTTGAAAAATGACTGTAGTTGTATTGGCTCTGATAAATGGTCTAGATAAAATGCGTTACACTGTGTTGAAATATATATGAAAACAGGGAAGGGGAGTTGTTTTCACATCCAAGGCTTTTGTAACTAAAGAACATAATTTTTCCCTATCACACAGGCCTATAAAGCATAATAGACATTTTGTAAAATCAATTAAGGCTGTCTTTGAAACAAAGTTTAATGTAGGGAAGACTGAAAACTACTTGGCAGCAGTTGTTACCAGTAATGCAGGTTAATGACTAACAACTTCAGGCCTGATTCTGATCTCATTCCCACCAGTTTTATCCAAGTGCTACTCTACTAATTCAAGTGGAAGTCAGTCAAGAAGTGAGAAAGGTGATATGTGATTATATACATATATAATCACATATCACTTGTGTTTTTTTTAACCAAATATATATAAACAAGTTCCTTGACTAACGTCATATATATATATGGAAATATTAGTATATATGGAAACATTAGTTAAGGCGCTTGTTTATATATATTTGGTTAAAAAAGCCCAAGTGATATGTGATTTTATATATATATATATATATGTGTGTGTGTGTGTGTGTTTTTAATCAAATGCATATGTTGGGGGGTTACACACATACACACATGCACACACACACTATATCTATATCTGTAATATATAATGTTATATATATCTATAGTGTATGTGCATGCGTGTATGTATGTGTGTAACCCCCCAACATATGCATTTGATTAAAAAACACACACACACATATACTGAAGTAAACAAGCTCCTTACCTATAGATATATCTATACATATATAGATATATATACAGTGTGTGTGTGTGCAACCCCCCCAACATATGCATTTGATTAAAAAATACACACACACATATGCTGAAGTAAACAAGCTCCTTGACTAACATTTCCAACACCTGAAGAAAAGACTTTTATTTCTTTAATTATTTTCCTAACAGTGAAGCAAAATGTGCCTTTTAAATGAATTTGAAATCACAGCCATGTTCTTTGAATGTTATTATTTTTTCTGTGAAATAGTTTTGAAATTAACAAAAAAAGCCTTGAATTGTTTTATATCAGCTCTAATTTTAGATCTGAAAGTTAATAGCAACATATTCAACATACAGAGATTTCAAATGCATAGGGATTACATTATAGGCAAGGAGTTGGGTCTAGAATTTACTGTAGTTGCTTTTGTAAATTTGCAGGCTGAAAAAAAATTGAGAGACACAAAAAAGCAAGTCAGGTATCAGAATGTAATGTATGTGTTCGTTTTTTGCTTCTGGACTTCTGTTTTTCCAGTTCCTAAATTTAGAGGGTTTACAGTTTCTTGACTGACTTTTAGAAGTGGTCTTAAATGACAGAGACATATACTTATATTACTTGCTGTAATGCATAATCTTTTTGTAAGTATCAATTCAATTAAATGCTGTAAATGTTCAGTCCCTGAAAAACTCCCTGAGAAAACAATTGGAATTGACTGCAATGGAAACAAAAGCAGCATCCAAATTATACTGTATTTCCCAAAAGCACAATGAATCATATGGGGTTTGAATTTTTATCAGCAAATAGATGATTTGTACATCTACTTGGGTTATTTAGAATACAGCATATGTCTGTTCATATACTTGAGTAACTGATATTTCTATTACAGAGTAATAGAGCCACTACTCTTGTATTTAACTTATATAGAACAGTGGGATGACATAATTTTTTATAATAAACCAAAAAAATAGATGGGACTCACTCCACAAAACAAGAAATCTACAGTTTCTCTCTCTCTCTCGGCTCAAATTAAAATTAAAAATTGGTTATTTAAGGTGGCTCCAGATCAGGATTTAGAATTTAATTCTAAACCCCTAAAGTTTTAATGAATCCAAAATCATGATTTAAGCACACTTTCCTTAAAACAATACTGTCTGCAGGCATTCATAGAAAGTGCTCTGGGTTCTGTAAAATATCCAGCAATAGTTTACAGTATTTTTGGTAATCCTCCAGAATACTGCACTCTCAGTATACTGCTAGGAAAATACTTTGACCGTCACAGTTAATTAATCAGAAAATAATGTCTGATGAAGCCCTGTGACAGGTTAATTCTAATAACAAAGTTCCTATGACAAAGTTAGAATTGTCATAATCCACTTCAAATTTAACAAATTAGGATGCTGATCCCATCATGCCATATTCATGTGTGTAAATAACAGAGGTGAAGCCAATCTAAAGAAAGGATAAAGGGTCTGATTCCCTTGTGTCTTTACAGCCCTTTAATGATATTAATAGGGTTTCTTCTGATTTATGACACTGTAAGTAAAAGCAGAATTATACCCTAATATGTCCCTGATAATTAGTACTGTATGGGAAACCTTCGGTATTCACAGGTTCAGCATTCGCAGTCTCAAATATTCGTGAATGCCGAACCGGCATTTCAAATACACTTTAAACACTTACCAGAGCTCCTAGGGAGCTCCACGCTTGCTGCCGCTGGGCTCCTGATGCTGCTGTTGGGCTCCCACCATCACCACCAGAGCCGTATGCCCCCCCCCACCCCAGCCACCAGGGGCACTGCATTCATGGAGGCAGACTGCGTTCATGAACACAATGCCCTATTCGTGAATGTCGCCGTTTGCGGGGATCACAGGAATGTATACCCAGAGAATGGCAAGGGTCGCCTGTAATATATTTAGAATAACTAAAATATTCCAAATATGTAGAACTTTACATTCAAATTATCACTACACAGATTCTAAAATCTTGGCAATTGATATGAAAGCAAATCAAACAAATGACGCTGCAAGTTACAACCTTGATGACTATTAGTGTCTAACAATGCTATTACTTCTAATAAAAAAGTGATAGTGATATTTGGATATCTAAATCCCTAATAAATTTGGGAATATAATAAAGATGATAATAAAATGGGGCTCCCTTTTTTATTGTTAGGTATTCATTTAAGTACAGGCCAGCCCTGCTTAGCGTTCTTAATTGGTTCCTGAAAAACTGAGTGTTAAGCGAAACCATGTGTTAAGTGAAACCAAATTTCACTTTCACTTTTCACTTTCTGAAGCCACCAAAATCAATCTAAATCCATCAAAATCACTTTCTAAAGCCACCAAAATCACCAGAATCAGGGCTGTCAGAATTAGTGTCAGTTTTAGTGGCAGCTGTATGATGCCCGTGAGTGATATAACAAAACTTGCTGAGCGGTAAGTGGAATCAGGTATCAATGTAAAACAAGAGTTATAGTGAAACAACACTAAGTGAAACAGTGTTAAGAGGGGGTTGCTGGTATTTATAAAATACCCCATCAAACTCTCTTGAAAACAGGGAGGGAAGTTGTTTTCACATCCAAGGCTTTTGTAACTAAAGAACATATTTTTTCCTATCACACAGGCTTATAAAACATACCTAGCAATTATGTATAATCAATTAAGGCCGTCTAAATCTTGGCTTTGAAACAAAGTTTCATGTAAGGAAGAATGAAAACTACTTGGCAGCAGTTGCTACTAATAATGCAGGTTAATGACTAACAACTTCAGGCCTGATTCTGATCTCATTCTCCTAGTTTTGCATAAGTGCAACTCTACTAATTCAAGTTGAAGTATTCCTGATTTACACTGATATCAGGTTAAGCTCTTTTATCTGAACATTGTAGCATAAACTCATTTACTTATTCATATGTAGTTTATGAGAAAACTTTAACTCTTCAGTTAATTATTGATGACTCTTGCATCACTGGCAAGTTGAAAGAAGGACCGAGTTTCACCCAGTCATTGTTTAACAGGAAAAATATAGGAACACATTTTCTGGCTCATATTCAAGCAGAACTGTCCTTATTTTATTTACATGTCCTATAGAATGAAACAGGGATTAAATGAATGGCGATGATCTAGTCATAGTTCAACAGAAGCTTCTCCAAGTACTTATAGAAGGCCAAATTCTTCACTTTCATTACTATGCTCAAGTCAAAGGACTTACAGCTGTAAAGAATGGTTTGAGTTAATAGAGAATATTTGAATAATTAATATTATATTTTCCCCTACATACTATCCTCCCATTATTTTTTTCTATTGCTGAAATTATCTAAACATTTATCAGAGGAACAAAATTTTCTATTAAATGTGTGATGATAGTTAAAAACCTCTACATAATTTTGTAAGTTTTCTATTAAATGCTATAGTCTCACTAGCATCAAATATTATTTGAATAAAGACAACACATTTTGTAGTCCTGCTTGTAAATCATAAATACATTGATTTCTTTATGTTTCGTGTGACTAATCCTGCAAATACCTGTCATAGTATTTGATACCATGAGAACTCCCATTGATATCAAAAGGATTATATGGAATAGCATGTTCTTCCAAAGCCAACCAACTTCTGAAGCAGACAGCAAATATCATTTCTTGATGGATTGGCCAACTGTGTCATGTTGGCTTCATCAAGCCAAGGAGTTAGTCATAACTAGCGGGTGACACTGGCTCCCAAAGTGATTTCCTTCAGCTATCTCGATTATTGTTGGCTAACCTGTGCACCTGGAAATCTCTTGTATTGCTTCTGCTTGCATCTGAAAAGTATTTCTATTGCTACCCATGTTCACAATATGGGAAGTAAGAGGCCAGGGGCCCATAATTTATTGAGTATTTGGTTTTCTATTGTACTTTCTGGAAGATGGTGCCTTCTATTTACCAATTCTTGGTAATAATTTATGTTACCAATTATTCCTTTATGTGTTTCAACTTTTTGTGCATTCCTTGTCAATGTGCAAAGAAGTTGTGAAATGAAGTAGGAGATCCAGCTTTTTAATCTGTGCATGCGAAGTAGGGAGCAGTAGTGACATTTTAAGAAAGTGAAGCTTCTAGAGCAATATGAATGAGGTAGCCCTAAAGTGAAATTACTGAATTCTAGAAAAAGTCAGTAGGATATAGACCTGGGCCTCCACATCAGGAGCCTGAGCAAGGGGAAATCAGCAGAGAACCACTAAAGAAAACCGTAGAATCATAGACTTAAATCACCCAAGTGGCTCTCCAATCACATTAGCCAATTCTCTCAGTAGACCTCAGTTGCATTGCATCTAGCTTCATGGAATTGTAGACATCCAGCTTTTCCAAATAGTCCCTAACCTGCTCTTTTGCCACTGTCTGCTGTTCACCTCCTCCTCAAACTGAGCTGCCAGATGCAGTCGTCTGGGAGCTGACCTTGCCTGTGAAGACTGAGGTAAAAAAGACATTGATTAGTTCAGCCTTTTGCACATCATCTGTCACTAGGTTGTCTCCCCCATCCAGTAAGGGTCCACACTTTCCCTAATTTTCCTCTTGTTTCTGACATACTTGTAGGAAACCCTTCTTTTTACCCTTCACTTGCCTTGCAATTCCAATTGTGCTTCGATCTTCCTGATTTCACCCCTGCATGCCCAAGCAATACAACTCCCTAGTCATTTGTCCAATTTTCTACTTGTACGTTTCCTTTTTGTGTTTTAGCTCACCAAAGAGCTCCTTACTAAGACAAGCTGCCCTTCTGCCATACTTGCTAGTCTTTCTGTGCATTGGGATGGTTCATTCCTGTGCCTTAAGTAAGGTTTCTTTAAAATACAACCAGCTGTCTGGACTCCTTTTCCACTCAGACTGGTCTCCCAGAAGGATCCTGCTCATCAGCTCCCTGAGTGAGTCAAAGTCTGCTTTTCTGAAGTTCAGGGCCTTTACTCTTCTGCTCTCCATCCTTCCTTTCCTCTGGATCCTGATCTCAATAAACTTGTAGTTACTGCTGCCCAAGTTCCCATCTCCTTCTACATTTCCCACCAGGAAGTTGTCCCCAACACTCTCCTAAAACTTTCAGGTCTGCCTGCGTACTGCTGCATTGCCCTCCTAGCAAATGTCAGGGTGATTTAAGTCCCTTATGAGAACTGTGGCCTGTGATCAGAAAACTTGGACTAGCTGTCTGAAGAAAGCCTTATCTACTTCATCCTCCTGGTCTGGTGGTCTATAGCAGATACCCAACATGATATCACCCTTGTTGCTCTCCCCTCCGACCCTAACCCAGAGACTGTCATCAGGCCTATCTCCAGTTTCAGACTGGAGCTCTGAGCAATCATATAGCTCTTTTACAAACAGTGCAACTCCTCCTCCTCTGTCCTCCTCCCCTGTCTGTCCTTTCTAAGCAGTTTGTACCCATCCATGACAGTGCCCCAGTCATACAAGCTATCCCACCAAGTCTACATTATTCCAACCATGTCATAGTTCCACAACTGTGCAAGGACTTCCAATTCCTCCTGCTTGTTTCCCAGGCTCCATGCATGGTAGAGACATCTGAGGTAACTAGCCAATTGCCTTACATTCTCAGGAAGAATAAGAAGGCCTTGCTTGTTGCCCCCTCTTGCTTATGCTTTTTCCAGGTCACCCACTTACCCACTTACCTCAGGGCTTCGGTGTCCATCCCCCAGTGAATCTAGTTTAAAACCTTCCTCAGTAGGTTAATGAGACTGCCTGCAAAGATGCTGTTCCCTCTCTTCATCAGGTGGATCCCATCTCTTCTTAGAAATCCTTCTTCTTTGAACAATGTCCCACAGACTAAGAAGCCAAAGCCCTGCTGGTGACACCACCTGTGCATCAACTCCTGCCTGGGCCTTTACCTTTGAATGAAAGGGTTGAGGACAACACTATCTGAGCCCTGTCCCCTTCACCCTTGCTCCCAACACCTTTCAATCTGTTCAAGGTCCACTCCCCCCTCAGTAGTATCATTGGTGCTCACATGGATGAGCAGCATGGGGTAGTAGTCAGAAGGCTGGATGAGTCTTGGTAATCCTTCTATGAGTTCCCAGATCCAAGCTCCAGGCAAGCAACAGACCTACTGAGACAAGAGGTCAGGCAAGCAGATGGATTTCTCCATCCCCTGCAGAAGCAAGTCTCCAACCACCACCACCCATTGCTTCCTCTTGATGACAGTAGTCTCAATCCCGCAGTTTTGGGGATGCCTGGTGTGGGTCCCAGAGGTGTCCTACATTGAATCGATGAAGTCCTCAGGCAAAGGATTCTTTGGAGTCTTGTCATCTCCTCCTATAGCTCTCTTGCCTGCTTCTTGAGGGACGTGACCCAGAGGCACCATTCACATCACAGGCACACCCCCACCTGGTTGTCACTGGAAGAAACCTGCAAACTGCAGACTCCACAGTGCCAAACCAAACCCCAGGTGGAATCCTCAATGGTGAGCAGTCCTGCCTAGGCAGGTACCTCGCAGGTGCAAGCAGAGGAAGAGCTGGCAATGGCAGTGGCTCTAGCATTTTGATGTCCTCCAGCCATTTTTCTGGGTCTTTTAATCTGCCACTTCTCTTTTCCTGCCCCTCTTTCCAAACAGACCTTCCCTATCAGACTCTCATGTAAGTTGACCTATCCACTGCCCCTTGGTCCCAAAAGGTTCCCTTGTCTCTGTTGACCTGCTTCCTCTCACTAAGCTTACAGTGAAGAAAGGTGAAAGGTGAAATATGTCACCATGAGTATCAACATTTCAAATATGGTCATCAAACACCACATATTTAGGTACCAAAATAAATCCTGATTTTCAGATGTACAGAATACTCCAAATTCCTACTAAAGACAGAGAAAGCTGCTCAGAACCTTTAAAAAACAGGCCACTTTTTCTTGAATTTTTAAATCTTATAACAGGAATGGATCATTTATGTTCCCTTCAAATCTACTTTGAACTATTATTGGTCCTCACTTTCAGAGGCTACCTCCAGGACATGGGCAGGAAGAGTATTTGGCATCAAAGCTTAGATGGCCACTAATGGCATAAATTAGATGCTCTGTTGCACATGCCTACCCATTAAGACCTGGATAGCAAATGATAACTCATATGCTATTTATTAGATGGTGTAACGTAGATTTACAATGTGATTTACAATGTGACAAAGCTGTTTAAACTTTTTCTTACTTTTCAAACTATCTCCCACAGTGATGTAACTTTCTGTCAGTAACAAAACACAATACACTTAAATCACTGACAATTTCCATTTATAAATCCCCTGTGCTCCAGACTCTGAAGGATTAACTCTGTTAATCCTTACAGTTTTGCACAAAAAATAGATTTAGTTCAATGGAGTTCATTTCCATATGTTTTGCATGGCAGTATTAGTGGGCCCTATTATCTAGCTTTAAACTATCTGATATTGAGCTGTCTACAAAATGGAGGGAATCTTGTGAAGGATTCTGCACCAAATATTTCCTGCACCAAGGGTGGTTCATCAAAGCTTAGAGTAATTGTAAAAGTTTATTTATCTGACAAAACAGTTTTCATTTTTTTTGTCTTATAGTTACTTATGCCTATAGACTTAAAACTTACAGGTTTTGAGACAAGTACTTCCTGCATTCTCAGAACACATGAATTACAACCAAATAAAAAATAGACACAAGTGATCCACAAGTATGATCCTTGCCTTATCTCACATCTGGAGCACTAAGAGTTAAATATGTTCTAGCTTATATGTTTTGTGCAACTAAACACTTCGATTGGGCTACTAAAGGATGCTAGTTTGCTTCCTGCAAAGGCAAAAAATGAGACACACTGGGCACAACTAAATGAGATGTTTATGGCGCAGTAGACTAATTAGCTATGCAGGAAATGCCACGCTTCTATACGTGTATGCCTATTTGGCTGGGGTAAACTAATTTATTCTGCAGCAGGATAGCACTTGTATTTACTTTGCAGGAGCACATGTATAGACACTGCCCCATCTGGCTGAGGCACAAGGATGCTTCAGTGTCGGGGTTGCCTGCTGGATACCCCATACTGAAGCACCCTCATGCCCCAGCCAGCCCCTCTGCAGCATGTTGAGCTGAAGGGAGGAGCCTGTGGCTCACAAACTGATCTCTGGGGTCCCCAGCTAGCCAGGGATGCTCGAACCTGGATCAATGTGCTACAGTCCCAGGCACACATGCAAACAGTGTGCCAGGAGCAATAAACTCTTGAGAAATAAGACCCAGAGTTTATTCCTTCGCATAAATATGCATGTGATGAGTCCACTGTGTAGATGAGTCCACTGTGTTTTATCTTGAAATAACCAATCCTTTGATGAGGTTTTTTTCAGTTAGCATATAACTCTCCTTTATATTTTACAAGCAATATTTGATTCCTGCTTTAGTCATGTTAATGCAATGCTGTATATGTAGAAAACTGAAAAAAAAATCTTCCTATAATCCTGAAGTTTGTATTGGAAGTGTTGAGCCCCAGCTCAAGTCTGGGATCGTGCCCGGTATGCAAAAGCCAATAAAGATACCAGGGGTGAAAGTATAAAGATTTATTGCTAGCAATACAAGGTGCAAGCGGAATAATTTCACGTAACAAGCACACAGATTCTTAATTCTAAGCATCTTTTATACAGGAGTATTGGACCTTTATAAGCATTTTTGTTTGCTAATTGGTTATAAGGGAGTGACGCAAGGAGTTCTTTACTGAGCATGTCTTTATACCTGTGTTTTAGCTATGTATCTCATTTCCATACATGTATGTTTTATTAGCATACTTTTTCCCCACCTAGGGGTGTGAATCTTAATATTTAAATCAGCTTTTTGCCCTAGTCCACTAATTCTGTTTTTGTTTTCAAGCCTCCTTTATCTAAAACTGTCTTCTCCTTATCATTGCAGATGGGCATTAGTTACATAACAGAGACTTTTGCTTGGGCTATGTGTAGTGGTTTCTAGGTCAAACCTGACAAA
>NW_005842082.1:1848470-1877730 GCF_000455745.1 Alligator sinensis | reverse complement strand
AAATGATATTCATCACTCTTAGGCTTCTTCACAGGCAAGATGGGTGTGTTAAAAGCTGATGTGCATTCACGGAGAAGGCCATACTCCAGGAACTGTTCAACTAACAGCTTCACTCCTTTCCTGGCTTCCATCCGCATTGGATATTGTTTCACACATGGAGGCTGGGCCCCTGGCAAAAGTTGAATCTTTACAGGGTCAGCATTTTAGCCTTTCCGGGTCGATGACCTGCCCATACCCATGGAACAACAGCATCGAGCAGGGTTTGAGGGATATCCGGTGTACTTTCCTCTCGGAGAAGGCCGAGAAGGCAAGCCTGCAAATGCCACCCCTTTTCAGAAGGCACTGTTAAAAACATTTGCCCATCCTGGAACGACAACGTAGCATGCAATTTACAGAGGAGGTCTCTTCCTAAAAGGGGAACAGGGCAGTCTGGCATGTACAAAAATTGATGGGTGACTTCAGTCTGCCCAAGATTACAGGTCATTGGCTGTAAAAAAGGGTCGTGTTACTGCCTTCCCTGTAATCCCTACCACCGGCGCAGCCTTTTTACTTAAAGGTTTCAGTTTTTGAGTTAAGACAGAATGGGCAGCACCTGTATCAACGAGAAAATTTACCAATTCATCTTTGTCCCCTAGTTGCATTTTAACCAGAGGCTCATCAGGGGACACTGGGATCTGGGTTATCTTTCCCTCCCGGGCCTCCGGTGTCCTTCAATCTGAATCCCTTCCAAAAGCAAACAGTCCACTGCTCTCCTCTTTTTTCTTTTCACCTTCCCCAACTTTCTGACGGGGGCATTCCCGCCTCCAATGTCCTTTTTGTTTGCAATAGGCACACTGATCTTTCTCTAATGGATCCCGTCTCTGAGGCTGTCTCCAGGATCCCTCATTTCTAGGTTTTCCCGTGATTGCAGCTGCCAGTAGGGCTGCCTGCATTTTTATCTTTCTCTCCTCTTTTTTTGTCCTGTTGCTTTTCCTGAACACTTTCTCGGTTAGTAAATACTTGGTAAGCAATATCTACTAGTTGGGAAATAGGCATACCTGTTGCTCCGTCTGTCTTCTGCAATTTCTTTCTAATGTCCGGTGCACTCTGACCTATAAAAATCATATTTACCATGCGAGCGTTTGATGTATCCTCCGGGTTCTCACGAGTGTATTGTCTGAAAGTAGTGTAAATTCTTTCCAAGAAAGCACTCGGGGTCTCATTTGTCTCCTGTCGGACCTCATACACCTTACTGAGATTCTGGGGTTTTTTCACAGCATCTCTCAATCCTTGGAGGATATATTCTCGATAGGCACGGATAGAGGTCATATCTTGGTCTGGTTTCCAATCTGGCTCCTGGGTGGGGACATGATTGTCCCTATTTCCTTGCAAGTTCCCTGCAGTAATCTCCTTTTCCACGTACTCATGGGCTTTGCCCACTACCATTCTCCTCTCCTCTGGTGTCAACAGGATATCTAAAAGAGACTGAACATCTGCCCAGGTTGGGTTATGGGTTTTGAAAATCATTTTAAACAGGTTATGTACCTTTTCAGTACCTTCTCTCAAGCTGGGGGTATTGTTCCGCCAATTATACAAATCTGATGTAGTGAAGGAATGTGCACAAAGGTTCGACGGTAGGTTGGCTCCCCATCATCTTCTAGAGGCCCAGGTACCACTTGTTCTCTTAGGGGAAATACCCCATTTTCCTTCCCACGGCCAGGATCAGATTCCCTGTGATGTTTTCCCTTAACCCCGGAGTCTGCTCTTAACTGTACTCTCCACCCACCTCCTGGGGTTATATCAGGAGAAATCAGGGAATCTGGAGATTGCCAAGCACCTGACGGCCAGGGTTGGTGCTGTTCCAGATTCCTAGGTCGGGGAGTATTTTCAGTCTCCGCCTCGGGGGGGAAGAAGCAGGAAGAGCAGATGCCAGCAAGGAATCAGCTGTATCAGGAGGAGGAGGAGGAAGAGGAAGAGAATATGGTAAAGGCAGCAGAGGGGGAAGAGCCTCCGGCTCCGGACAGTCCAGGACAGGATTTATTAGCTACCAAAGTCATCTCACAGACCCCAACTCCCTCCCCCAGTCCACATTCCTCCAAAACCTTTCTATTTCTACAAAGAGACATAAACGCTTGCGCATACATCAATTCCTCCCATTTACCATTCTGCCGGCAGAACAAAATCAATTGTAAGATAGTATTATAATTAACACTTCCCTCCGGAGGCCAATGTTCTTGATCATCTAGCTGATAGCGTGGCCACGCAGTTTCACAGAAGAATTTAGCTTTCTTCCTAGTCATAGGATCTCCACCAAACTCTGCCCAATGTCCCAATGCACAAGAGAGGGGGGTACATTTCCTAACCTTACTGTTAATAGTACCCATCTCAGGGCTGCCTTCCCGGTCCTGACCGTCCGACTTACCTGGGATCCAGGGATCTGTTCTTAGTCCTCGTCCTCACAGGGGAAAAATCACTGGTCTTGGACTCGGGCCAGACAGAATACTTACAGAGATAATCCCAGGCAGGCGTGCTGACGGTAGGCCTTATGCCCTTTCTACCCTCTCACCCAGGTGCCTGTTACTGGTACTTTCACTCTATGGCTTTGCACCGTTAGGCTACTGCCGCCTCAGCAATCCAGCTCCCCCTGAAACAAAAGTCTCACCGGGAAAAGAGATCCCGGGGCGCGCCTGACATTTGATAAGGAAGAGCTGTGTCTGGTTGTCAGCTAGTCCGGGCAAAGTTATCTAAGGCAGTCCCATCTGGGTCGCCAAAAACTGTTGAGCCCCAGCTCAAGTCTGGGATTGTGCCCGGTATGCAAAAGCCAATAAAGATACCAGGGGTGAAAGTATAAAGATTTATTGCTAGCAATACAAGGTGCAAGCGGAATAATTTCACGTAACAAGCACACAGATTCTTAATTTTAAGCATCTTTTATACAGGAGTATTGGACCTTCATAAGCAGTCTTGTTTGCTAATTGGTTATAAGGGAGTGACGCAAGGAGTTCTTTACTGAGCATGTCTTTATACCTGTGTTTTAGCTATGTATCTCATTTCCATACATGTATGTTTTATTAGCATACTTTCTCCCCACCTAGGGGTGTGAATCTTAATATTTAAATCAGCTTTTTGCCCTAGTCCACTAATTCTGTTTTTGTTTTCAAGCCTCCTTTATCTAAGACTGTCTTCTCCTTATCATTGCAGTTGGGCAATAGTTACATAACAGAGACTTTTGCTTGGGCTATGTGTAGTGGTTTCTAGGTCAAACCTGACAGAAGGACTGAAAAAGCCAGTGATAAAGTTAGCCATTTTCTTGTTCCACCCATCCTCTATATGCTGGAGGAAATCCAGGGCACTCCTGTAGAAATATGTAAATTGACTCACCCAATCTTTTTTGAGGCAGAAGGCATCTACCTCTGAAAGATGTAATACTTAAATAAAAAAATATGTGTACTCCATTTCATGCATTCAAATTGTGTCCACTTAAAATAAGCTAGGAAATTGAGACTATTAGATTCAGTCCCCTCTGGCATCAGTTTCTTGGAGACAGCTATTAGACAGATTTTATAAATCACTGTTTTCTTATTATTTCTGACCTGTGGAGGTAAATAGAATAATAAATTACTATGGCTTGTAAGGCATCATAAAGAGGGCTTGATCTAAGATGTGAACCAAAAGATTCTGAGAGATAGATTAAGCCAAAAAGAAGCATATAAACAAATTATACCACTATGATATGTCTGTAACTCTATGTTGTGTGTCTATAAATGTGTAAAAATGTGTGTGGTGTGTGCATAACATATAACAGAATTCTCTGAAAGCATTTGTTTCTTGTATTTTTTGGTTAAAAAAACCCCTCAAATATCCCAAGAGGGCACTGTTTATAATGTTCATAATTAACAAGACAAGTCACATTGTGAAAAGGATAGATTTAAGTGTGAAGGTACATCACATTCCATCTAACCACATTGTGTAAGACAAATCTGATGCAGTTATATAAAATGAATGATGTATGTGATTCGCCATAATTAAATACTTAAGTACAGTGCATTGACTCCAGGTCCACTACAGGAATTTCTGGTTTGTCTGTAAGAAGACACCTCTTTTAACACGAACCTCACCCTTAATCATGCTACCTTCTAAAATGCATTCACTTTTGGATTTGTATTGTTCATGATTAAGATTATGGGTTTCTGACAAAGAACATATCTTGGCTTTCAATTGGATGACTAAAACTGATTTTTTTATGTGTTCCTCTCATTTTTAAAGGTTGATTTATACATTGATTTATAATATGATCATGTTTTGGATAGCCACTGTAAACTGAGTTGGGCAATGTTGAAAACTTGGATTTTAATTAATAACAAGTGATCTGGTACATGCATTTTTTATGTGTTTGAAAAATTAACCCTTGCTAGTCATAATTTGAAGATAACATTTCACTGAATGAAGATATTTTCAGTTCTTAGAAAACAAACAATACAGCACCAAATGCAAAAGGCCTATTTCTAATTGTTCCAATTGTTTACAAAAAACAAGGGGATTTTGGCAGCTAGAAGTGGTTCCCATGTTATGTTTCATCAATTGTGGGTATAGAAATCTTTATGCTGCTTGGATGGGATAAGGAGGGAAATGTTTGGGATTAAGAGGAGATCTGGAAATGTGAAGGACTCAAATTATTTCCAGCCAGTGTTTTTGAGATCTAGGAGATGTGTAGGGATTCATTCAGACATGAATGGAACTGCTTGGGGATGATGTTTTTAATGTATTTTCAAAAAGAAGAATTTATATCTCTTCCCATGAGAGGTTCATAATATGTGTATTTCTCTTTTTTTTCAATATATGAAGAAATTGGAAAGCAAAATTTTCAGTATTGTTAATAACTGAAGGGGAAAATAGTACACTGATTATACAACTTTCAAACTGTATATGATCTTGGATGAACACTGAAAGAGATTAGTATAAAAAGGTCAAGCAGAGTTTCCAATCTTAGCAGATGACCCAAAATTTACTCTAGGCTACATGCATAATTGTATCAATAGAAGATCAAAACTCCCCCTTCCCCACCTTCCCAGTTAAAAGTCTCTGCAATAATTTCTCAGCATTTCTTATGCAATGAAATACAGCAAGTGATAGATTTCAGTGACACTGCAAAATATGAAGCTGTAGGCCAAGTGTATTGTAAGGCAAACAGTGGAATGCCAAGTCTGTGTCTAAGTGCCTATAACTGAAGGCCAAGTGCTTATGCTGGTGATATCTCACAGTGTTACCACACCTGAGATATGTAATTTGTAGGGCTGTCAATTAATTGTGATTAACGTGCATGATTAATGCATTAATCATTGTTCGCATTATTATTTTTAATGAATTAATCATGCATGTGGTCTTGGAGCCCATGCCTGGGCTCTGCTCCACTGCTGTCACCGCTGCCTCCAGTCTGCCTCATGGGGCAGTGGTGGTAGTGCAGAGGACTTCAGGGCAGCCTGGGTACAGGCTCCGGGCAGCTGCAGCAGGGCGAGAGGGGCCTGTACAGACACAGACACAGACACAGACACAGACACAGACACAGACACAGACACAGTCTGCAGATAACCAGGAATGCAGCCTGGTGGCATGCAGAGCAGCACCCAGCAGGCAAGTCTGTGAAGGAGAAGAGGTGTGGGGGAGGGAAGGTGTGTAGGGGGGCAGATCAAGGCCCCCATGGTGAGGTAGGGAGTGGGGCAGAGGCAGGGCAGGGGCTGGGGTGAATGGGGCCCCAGGGCCAGGGGCAGGTCATGGGATGGAGCCACAGCTTGTCCAGGGGCATGGGGGGGTTCCTCCAGCTGTGCACACCCCCGGGAGAGGCATGAGGGGCACTTGTCCCCTGGATTTGTGCGTGGGGTGGAGGTGGGCTGCTACTGTGGGCTACAGTTCTGCACCCCACTGCCTTTGCCCTGGGAGTTGTGCACTGGCTGTGCTGCATCCCCTGCCCACCCAGCAGCGGGAGGCACAGCATGGCATCACATGACTCCCAGGACAATGGTAGCAGGGTGAAGAGCCCTGACCCTGCAGGCTGCTTCCACCCCATGCACAAATGTGGGGCACATGCCCCCCATGTATCACATGGGGGTGAGTGCAGCAGTGGGAGCACCCCACCCCTGACCCCCTCCTGGGATAAGCCGTAGCTCCATCTCGCAACATGCCCTGGCCCCAGGGCTCCATTCACCCCAGTCCTTGCCCCTGTCTCTTCCCCACTTCCTCGCTCACCATGGGGACCTTGCCCCCCTCTGCCCCTTTCTCCCTCATTCACCTTCCCCGCCACACACTTACCTGCCAAGTGTGGGGGGGGGTGTGTGTGTGTGTGTGTGTGTGTGTGTCTGCCTCTCATTCCCAAGCCAAAGCCCCCCAAACCCTGCTGCTACCTCTCACTCCAGACCTATAGGACCTAACATTCTGACAGGGTATTCAGGAACCCAGGCTCCAAACCCTACGTGCACACCCACAGACCCCCACACCTTCACAAATCTCCCCCCCCGCCCCGACACCCTGCAACCATGCAAAGTACCTGAGGACTCTTCAGCCTGTAGAAGCGAAGGCTGAGGGAGGATGTGGTGACTGCCTATAAGTATATACAGGATGTGAATCAGGAGCTGGGAGAACGTCTGTTCACCAGGACACCCCAAGGGAAGACAAGGTCTAACAGTCACAAACTCCGGGAAGACTCTTTTAGGGTGGACATAAGAAAAAACTTCTTTACTGTCTGTGTCCCCAGAGCCTGGAATAGACTGCCCCCCTGAAGTGGTGCAAGTACCTACTCTGGACACTTTTGAGAAACTTTTGGATGCCTATCTTGCTGGGATCATTTGACCCTGGCTGACTTCCTGCCCCTGGGGCAGGAGGCTGGACCCAGTGATCTTGCGAAGTCCCTTCCAGTCCTAATGTCTATGAAATCTATTAGAAGAGTTGTGAAGGAAAGGGTTCTCACACAGACAGAGATGAGATAACATGTAGGATCCAACAGGGACAAAGGAAAGGGGAGCAGAATATTGTCTAAGATCATTATGGTACATGGAAATATGGTTATGCTACTACCTAACCAATAGCCAAATATATTGGAGGTATCTATATTTCTGAAATTTAGAGTGGTGTTTTTAAATGATCAGATTGTGAAGTTTCAGGAGAAAAGGAAAGCTGAGGCACCAGCAAAAGCTGATATCAAGGAGTCTGAGGCTTAGAAAAGGCATAAAGAAGTGAGCTGCAGTAACACAGTAGCGGGGACAGAAAGACATTTGACTGGCTTTCAAAAGTGCAAAAATAAAGATTGACTTATAAGAAATAACACTGTGGAAGATGTTCATACATTGAAAAACCAGTTTGATGCAGAAAGAACCAGTTTGATGCCGAAGATGCAGGCAGGCAGGCAGGGCAGATTGGATGTTTGAATCAAGAAAGGACCAAGCTTAAAGATGACACCCTTCTTTCTGTCTCCAAAACACTTTGCTGAACAAAGTTTTCATGAATGTCAAGTGAATTTGACCAAGTGAGGAAGGGGAACTTGAAAAGTGAAGATTCACTAAATATTCAAAGATTTCTTTTCTATGAAATCTTTGAAGAAGTTCAGGTTGAAAATACTGAATGGGAATCTACTGGAAAGAACACAGAATAATACCTTATCAAGTATTTTGCTGATATAGGGAAAAAGGCATGCATCCAGAGGCATTGGGGTATCAGAGAGGTTAAAGGAATTATTGACAATGATGGAAATGTCAAGAAAAAGTTTCAGCAGACAGGACTAGATGATAGGAGAAGTAAAAGGTTCAAGATAGTAATGTTTGAAGGGGTCTACTCATTGTCAAATGTGAGGGGTGGGATGATAGGAAGAAGTAGAGGTGTTGTAGTGTAAGTAAATAAAGGCAATCTGGGAGTAAAAGACAGCAAATTCCTCCCTCCTGCCAAAAATCAAGAAGGGAAGGATTAACAGTGTGGAGACAGGAATAAAGGTGTGGAAAAGAAAGTAATGATAACCAGAATCTTTGAAAAGTTGAAAGCTTTTTCACTCTGGGCAGTATCTCCTAAGACTATCTGATGAGAATTCAAATTATTTTAATGGACCCTGAGGTGGGATTTATGCAATTATCTTCCAGGGTATTTTATCTTAACTCACTTGTAATTCTACAAGAGTATACAACACCTCTACTGACTCCTTCCTATCTTGTACTTTAGGCATTCAGAAATGACAAGCATACTATGCTACATGAAAATGAGAGTGTGATTCAGAAGAATGCTGTTTGACAAAGGTGCATTTTTTTCAAGAAACCAGCTGACACTATTGATCAATCTGTTACAGATGTAAGTGGGAAAAGGAAAACTAAGTCATGTGAATTTGTACTGTTAACAGAAGGGCTAACTAGAGAGTGAATGATTTGTGGAGTAATTAAGAAGCAATTCATGCAAAGTTACCGCCTGGGGTGGACTTGACTTGGCAAAGTGTATATTCACATGGCTACTGAAAATCCTGCTTCCCAGATGAAAGTGGTAGTGAACACTCTTTTCTACAGGACACTGTTAGCACACTGTGTCTCCAGTGAAGAAAGCTCATTTAGAATCTATAAGGGAAAACAGATGGAATAAACAAGGGTAGATGTAGTTAGCTGTGTTAGTTGGGTGAAGATCAATCCTGCCTTCTAAAAAACTAAAATTCCAAGGCAATTTAGAAATCACCGCAGATCTGTGTACACTGAAAAACAAATCCTACCCTAGTAAACCTTAGATGGGCAATCATCACTTTCACAAGGATGATGGAGGACTTGGAACTCCCTGAAGGTAGAGAAAACCTAAATAGTCAGCAGGAAAAAATCATAGTGTTGTACCAGTAAGAACTGCAGCACATTACTCACTCAGGGAGGTCACTGATTGATGTTTGCAACTGCAAAACTCTCCTGATACAAATGAAGCCTAGAGTAAATCAGCAATAGCCATACTTGCCCTGGAGCCCTATGAGAAACTGTGGCCTTTGCCAGGTGAAATAATCAAAGAGAAGCTTCTATAGCTTCCATATTTGCAGCAAATCAAATAAAGAATATTTCACTCTATGTGTTTTGTTTTGTTTTAATAAACCCTACCTTTGGGATTTATTTTTAATTTGGCATGTCCTCACTGACCTCCTATTCACATTAACAGGCCCTTTTTTTCCATAGACAGTTCTGTACCACTCACTAGGAACACACAGTTCTGAGAATAAAATTATTTTTTATTCCAAAAATTAATTTGATCTTTAAGAAAGCTGAATATTCTGCTACTGTCTTTTGTCCAAAGCCAATTGGCATATATTAAAAATCAAGAGGAATGTTAAGAACCAAAATTATCTGAAGATCAGCTTCTTGTTATGCCTATGTCATCCATCATTTAGATTTACATTTTTCACTGCAAGTAGGTTCAGATGGTGTCTGATCCAAGGCACACTGCAGTCAATGAGTACTTTTTGGTTTTAGTGGCTGCATCTACACATTCATTAATGTGTTGTAGTTACTGTGCATGAGGTTTAGTACTTGCATAACCAAGTACTATATCAATGCACAGTAACTGGCACTACTTTGCAGTAACACCAGCACACAGCTTTTTAGTGATGCTAACTGTACAGTAACCTAATACTATTGCACAGTAGCATATGAGCATAGATTTAGCTCTACATGCTACTTCACAGTGTTATTAGGTTTCTGCACAGTTAGTGTCCCATGTGGACACACCCAATGCGCCTTGGATTGGGCCCAATGTGAGCTTAGAAAAGGGGGTGGAGGGAAGAATCCATGAAAACTTAAAGCCCATTCTCCAAGAGGCATAGTGAGATGAACACAGAAGTTTCATGCTCCATGTGAGAAGATCTATAGAGTAAGCTGGTCATTGCTGGATACTGAGTAAACACACAAACATCAGGGGAGTTCTCCTTCAGAAAAAGGGTGCTATACAAAATAGTTCTACAGTCTTTTTTCCTCATTGAATTACACAGTTGTTTTAATACATCTCAAAGCCCTTATAGCACTGTAAAAATACTACTCCAGAACATGCTTGAGCATTTAAAAAGAGATAACATTTTAGTTTTTACCTGCATGTATTGGGCCACAAGCCATAATGTCCCCTGCCTAGCTAGTGGGTTTTCTTAAGTTAAGTTATTTACATAAAGTTACATATGTTCAGTGGGTCTGTAGAACAGAAAGATCTCTGGACTATGAAATTTTGAATCATCATGAAGTAATGACCCAGTTATATGTGGAGGTAAAAGCTTTTCAAGGTAGCTCATGGAAGGATGCTAGTTTGATTGTGGATGTCAAGGGAGAGATCAGAGCTTTAAAAAAGGATATAGAGGTGTTGTCTTATGAGAGAAAACATTGAAGGGAACAGGCAGAGGATTTAGAAGCTGCACTCAGGATGTTATGTAACAGCATTCAGAGGAGCTTGTAGCTGCGAGCCACAAGGTGTGTGAACAGGATTTTGCTGAGTTAAAAGAGCAGATGAAAATTGCTAAAAGTCTAAGCAAGGTTGAGATTGTGAGAAGGAGCATTCCTAGATATGACAATAGTATGGAAGACTCATAATCCTTGTGTAATAGTAACTTCAGCTCCAAAACCAGAGGGCACTTTGATCCTTCTACAGTGAGAGCAGCACCTTCCATGTCTGTGGTAAGTTCCATGGTGCCTACGGACAAAGGAAATATTGTGGACTAAGGAAATATTAAGATCCCCAAGGAGGGATTTCTACAGGCACAACCATAGTGTCATTGACCACTGAGCACCTTACAGCCATCAGAAAAAGAATTGGGCTATTAAAAAAGGAGACTGCTATTTCATGGTTGGCAGAGGTAGCTTTAACTGGCAAAGGATCTGGTTCTATTGTATTAGACATTGTGTATATTTTTCAAGAATTTATGGACACCCGTGATTTTTCAGCATTGTCTGTTGCCATAAAAAACTGTACTGTACAGAACAGTGCTGTTATAAGGGATGAGATTCTAAAATTGTTTTACCCAACTGAGCCATTAGTAGTACTTTTTCATAAGGAAAGACAGGGTGCTGGTGAAAGACCAGAGGCTTATTTAGAGAGAAGGAAATTTGTATTTGTCTCAGCAGGTCTGGCATTACCCCTGCAGGGAAATGCTAATGGTTTTAATTTTGATGTCTGAGAAATGAAGAAGCCTCTCATAAATGGATTTAATTGTAGACTGTGAACATATTTAGGAGGGGGATGAGGGCTGTTGATGCCTCACTTGAAGAGTTTTGAATTAGATGCCAGCAGAAATGTGGATTACCATAAGCCAGGACAAGTTGCTGTGGTTTCTGATAAAGATCTAAGTGAAAAGGAAAAGTTAACACAGAGGTATAAGCATAGTGGTAAGACTGTGAGATTTGATAGTGACGGCGCAGCTAGTGATAAGCTCCTGCGGCAGAATAGGGAAAAGCCAGGAGTAAGTGCATTGGTTGATCAAATGGGGCGGTACATTAGAGGGCAGAACTGAGCCCCGAGCTTGGACAAGGAGTGGCTCCAGAAAAGAGAGTGAAATTATAAGAGTTCCCAAGGGGGAAACAAGTGGGAATTCAGAGAGCAAAACGAATTTTGCTCTCCAAGGAATGAATTTAGAGATTCCTTATGGAAAGAGTTGTTGCATTACACAGAAAAAGATGTAATAGGTGGGTTGCCAACAGTTAGATTACTGGAGCTCTTAGTGAAATACAAGGAAGAGAAAGCAAAAACAGCCAGCAGCAAGGGGGAGATTGCTTCCATCACCTGCTTCAGTCCAAGACTCAAATTGAAGCAACCCAGCGTTACTCTCATCCCACAGACACAAGACCTCCAGTATGGCACCTATTGAGTATGACAGTTGGGGATGACCCTTACTTACCATTACGTTTAAGGATGAATTTGAATTGTGGTATAATCAGAATATGTTGGTAGATACCAGTGTCGCATTTAGTTTAGTGAGCTGTGAAAAGGGAGAAATTCGAAACCTAGCTTTAAGTGTAAAAGAAGTCTGGGCTGTTAACAAACTTCAGTGTGGATGCAGTCAAAACAGAAGAGTCAAAAACTCAGAAGCAGTACCACTTCCGACAAGAAGCTGAGGACAGTATTAAGGAAACCATCAAAGCACTGGTAAAACAGGGAGTGTTAATCAGCACACATACATGTCAAATAGTCTGATTTGGCCAGTGCAAAAGCCAGACGGGAAAACCTGGCGATTGATAATTGACTATTGGCACTTAAAAAAAGTGACTCCAGTCTTAGCCCCAGAAGTTGCAAAATATCCAGAGGTATTGGCAAGTATAGCACATGGAGCCACCTGGTTCTTAGTCTTGGACCTTCTATATGCATATTTGGTGATAGCTGTACATACTGACCATTGATACAAATTTGCATTTATGTTCAGGACAAAACAGTTCACTTTTACCAGGCTATCTCAGAGCTTCTATAACAGCCCATCATACTTCCATAAGTTTGTTACTCAAATGTGGGAGCAATTACCTGCTCAAGATGTGAAAGTTATCTCGTATGTTGAAGTTATTTTAGTTACAGCTGTGTCACCTGAACAGTGTATAGAGCAAATGAGAACTGTACTTGAATTCATTGAAAAGACTGAATTTAAGGGGAATCTCTCAAAGGCCCAGATGGTGAATCAACACGTAAGGTACATCAATCTTAATTTAGGACCAGAGGGCAGAAGTCCTGATGTACATAAGGTCAAGCTGATCAGTAAGCTCCTAGCACCGATCGATGTTAGCACTTCATGATTATTTGTAAGTTTGATTGGATTTTGCTGACCGTTTATAAAAAAAAATTGTTAACATTGCTGCTCCACTATTTGCTTTACTTAAAGAGGGGGTTGAAAAAGGAAAAGAAAAAGGGGTCAAATGGCACTGGGGAGCAGAGCAGTTCAATGTATTTTGCACTTTAAAAAGGGCAGTAATGCAAGCTCCTGCACTCTTGTACCCGGAAGTGGGAAAGACTTTTATTGTGGAGTTAGCATCAACTGCTAAACATGTTAAAGCTATTCTTTTTCAGGATCACAGAAGCAGGAAAAGACCAGTTGCTTAAGACAGCAGAGTTTTGTCAACTGTGGAACAGGAGTTCAGTCCATGTGAACGTGAAATCCTAGCACTAGTATAGGCAGACAAGGATCCTTGGGTGAATTTGATATCTTTTATTAGACCAACCCAAATGGTTGGAAAATAGTTATTAAGCAAGCTTTCGGGTTCAAAAACCCTTCGTCAGGCTAAGGAAGCTGCAGTTGGAGAGCACGCACCAACTGCTGCAGCTTTCTTAGCCTGACGAAGGGTTTTTGAACCCGAAAGTTTGCTTAATAACTATTCTCCAACCATTTGGGTTGGTCTAATAAAAGATATCAAATTCACCCAGGGACCCTTGTCTGCCTAAATCCTTAGACCAACACGGCTACAACCTAAACCCCTGTAGCACTAGTATAGGCACTATATCACTGGAGTTATTTGGTCGGTATGTCTCCTGTATTTTTAAGAACAGTGCATACTCCAACTAAATATATTGTTTCAGGAAGGATCAAAGATGCTGGCATCTTATCCCCTTGACTTGCCAGGTGGACTATTGCATGTTTATAATATTCCTACCACACTTTAAGCATTGGTCATAGAAGGTAACCAACATGAATGTCCGTTTCCATTTCTGAATCATAAGCTAACTGAATATCTTTTTAAAGGAGGAGCTAAATTTACCAATCAAGTTTTGTCTGATAATGATGTGACATGGTTTGTTGATGGAAGTAGTTTTTATTTTGAAAAAGGTCAACAGACTGGCTTCACTGCTGTACAAGTGGGAACCACTGGAGAGATTGTCCAAACTATCAAGGGGCAGTTTTTCCCCCACTTGGAACAAGCAGCAAAGATGATTGCCATAGCAGCAGCATTTCACATTACCCCCATCAATCAGATATGTGCAATCTAGCAATTCAGAGTGGGTCACCAGAGCCCTCATGGACTGGTTCCCAGTGTGGAAAGCACAAGACTTCAGGACTCCTGGTGGAAAATTGGTAAAATTCTTGAAGTTATTACATTGTGTGTGTCATCTAAGTAAGAACAGAATAGTGCCCATGATCTTCAACAAGGCAAAGGCCCACCAGAGAACCATAACACTAGAGAGCACCATTAACAATGTGGCTGACTTAGCAGCCAAGGAAGGAGCCAGGGTGGGACCTGCATGGGTATTGCAGACACAGACAAACTTGGCCCTGTGTCCAAGGTTACACTGCCCCCTCCTGATGCTGTTGATTTGATGGGGCTACAGTGTCAGGATTTAGAGTTAAGGAAATTGGGAGAAAATAAAGTTTTTTAGGACTGGTGCATAAGGCAAGAGCCATCAGGCCTCATCCTCACTAGGAGAAGTGAAGAGCTTCCAGTGAGTGGTGCTGAAGCAAGTGTGGACCAACCTCATGGCATTGGAACACAAAAAAGCCACCAGGGCATTGATAAGACAGCTGAAAGAATTGAAGCCTTTGGGTGGTAGCCTTCTTTGAAAAATGATGATGCTCATTTTAACAACTGTTTATTGTTTACATATAATCCAGACAGAGTTGTTCGAAAAGGTACTTTGTGTGACCAAAGAATCTATGATCCCTGGTCCAGATTGCAAATTTATTTTATTAGGCTATTACCAAGGACCAAGAGAGGTAATCATTATTGGTTAGTTGTCATTGACAGTTTCACTAAGTGGGTTGAGGCACTTCCCACAAAGAATTATACAGCATTGACAACAGCCAGAGTACTTATTGATCAAATATTTACAAGATGAGGAACTCCAAGGTACATGGACAGTGACCAAAGTCCACATTTCACTGATAAGGTAACACAAGCAATTTGTAAAGCTTTTAATATTAAGCAACAACTGCACATCCCAGGACATCCCCAGAGCTCCAGCCTGGTGGAGAGAAGTAACAGGACCATCAAGATGTGATTAAGAAAGGTACTGAATAATTATGGAAATAACTGGGATAAAAAATTACCACTCAAACTTATGGCATTATGAAGCACTAGAGCAAGCCATGGTATAACACCCTATCTGGTGTTATCCATTTATGAGAAATATGAGGCTTCCTGAGCACTGGTGGATCAATAATGACATGCCAGGAGATTGGCAGCTGAAGATGTTAACTTCTATTTTTTTGTATGACAAAAATGGTGTCCCAGAGTTATATTTCACATTGGACAGAGCTGAGCCACAATCAAGTCAAGGGCATTGATGTTTCCAGGGAAATGGAACATAGGGAATTCTGTAACTATGTGATTTGCAGTCTGTGAGGGGGTGCCACATTAACAAGTGGCACTTGATGTCAGGCCCATTTGGTGCATGTTATGGAGGAACCGGCCATAACTGGTTCAGAGTCTATTGAGGTGAACCCAGGAGAGTCTGTTGAAACTGAAGCTGGTAGGTCTTGTAGAGGGAGTTTTGGGTGAATGTTTTGAGTCTGCAGTTCTCAGAGGACCATTGTTCTTCTCATAGATGTGCAGCCTGGTTGTCTGGGGAAGAATCTTTGGAAATAAAGCACAGGTGGTGCAGGTGGGTGATGAGGGGTTTCCTAGTTTGAAGGCACTGCCTGACTGGAAGGTCTGAGCAGATGTGCTGATGTACGTAGTGATTATGGTCCACTTCAGCATGCTGAAGGAGGCAGACATTGCTGCTCACAGCAGATGTCAGGGGGAGCAATACCGTAGATGAGAGGGAGCTGTGATGTATCACAGCATCACACTTCTGCATCACACTGGGACACAGTATTCAGCTGTTGAGTTTGCCAGTGCCAGGGTGGATGTCCAAAGTATGCTAGGGTTAACTCCCCATCTGAGGCCAGCTAGTCAACAGAGCAGGTCATTTCAAGCTTGTACTTTGGCTGCCAGTTGGACAAGGTGCATCTTGTAGGTGAGGGTGTGGTTCAGGGTGAATCCATGGTACTTTGGGTGAATTTCAAAAGGGATGGAGTTTTTTACACACTTGACATTCAGTGTTGTTTTGGTGAGTTTGTTGGCAAGGTGGAAGGCACTACTGATCATTTTTATGATGTTTAGTTTGAGTCTCCAGTTCTGAAAGTAAGTGCTTATTGTAATGAGGTCCTTTGTCAGACCTTGCTCCAGATTCTTGATTTTTTTTTTCTGTGATCATTGTCTGAATATATATATGAGTCTGAGTATATATATTTTTGGATGTTGTGGGAGCAAGTCTGAGGTGTAGATATTGAAGACGAAGTGTGCTAGGACTGATCCCTGAGGCACATCGTTCTTCAGATGGTACATGTTGGGAGTGTCTTTTCCAATATGAAGAGTGAAGTAATGGTTGAAGATGAGTTATTCCAGAAAGTAGACCATGTTTGTTGTGGATTTTGTGAAGAACCCCATGACGTGACAATTGGTGCTCTGGCCAGGAATCTAGCCACGCACAGGGAAAAAGCCCATGTCCCTAAGAAGGGATGCAAACGCTTGGGCTGGAATAGAATCCCTGATAGGTTTATTGTGAGGTAGTGGCACCAGAGCTCAGGAGGAAGAGCTGAGAGCAGAAAATACCACTGCAGGAGATTAAAGGAGGGAAGACTTCAAGTCCAGGCCAGCAAAAAGTAAGGCTGGGAGATAACCATGACAACGATGGAGTCAATGGAAGCCTGGAAGCAAGAGGCCTTCAACTGGTAGTTGCAGGTGGATGAAGTGGAGGAGAGAGCAGCCCATTAACAATGGGAGTCAGAAATAGTGAAGTCCAAAAATGAGCAGGCCGAGGTGAAAGTGGCCACATTAGAGCTGTGTGTGCAATCCGGGAAGAAGGAAGGAGGGTCTAAGGAAGTCAGATGCCTGATTGAAGCTGAGGCTGAAAAAACCCACGCACTGGAATGGCTCACCTTGAGTGAGGCTGAGAAGAGCAGAAAGTGAGAAGAGAAGTTGCATAAGATGCAAAAGGACATGGAAGCACTGACGACAAGATCATCTGAAGTCTGTGCAGCCCAGATGGCAGAAGAGTTGGATTTTTGACATTGATTAAAGAGTTGAAACACATTATAGGAACCATAGAAAAACAACTGTGGAGTGGAGAAGACCAGGTAAAAGAGTAGCATGAGGAGCTGGAGAGTTGAGGAGTGCGACACATTGCAAACCCAGTTGCAAAGGGTGGAGGTGAAAAAAGACCAACTTGGGGAAAAGATACAGTCCCTGAAGACCCTTCTGGAAATAGGCATGGACAGAGAGGTGGCTATACGTCCAGAAAGGGATCAGCTACAGTCATGGCTGCAAGTCGAAATAGAACAGGATTAGTCACTAGAACAGGAGAATCAACAACTATGGGAGACAATGGACCAGGCTGCTATAAAAACCCAAGATGCTTGTGAGAATGGGCTGCTAGCCACCCAATACTGAATGATGCCTACTGATATAGAGAGAAAGCTACAAACACTACAGGCTATGAGCCAGCAGGAAGAGAGGCTGGCTGCGCTGGGGGTGCAGTTGACAGAACACATAGCCATAGCTAAAGCTGAACACTAGGATCAACTTCAAGAGAGAAAAATTTTGAAAGAGTCCTTAACAAAGACCAGAAACAGCTAGAGGCCATACAGCTAGGGGTCCTGAAGTCCCAAAAGAACAAGGAACTACCTGAATACTCAAGCCCTGGGAATCCAAGAGATGAGATGGAACCAGTGCAACAGGAAAAGAATGCCATGATGGATGGACCTCCAGGGGTAGGACCTACACCCATATAGGAAGAGGTCCTAGCAGTGATCTTGGGGTGCCTGGATTGGAAATGAGGCCAGCTGATAAGCCATCTTATGGAGGAGATGGACTGACTAAGAGAGAAACTGGAAGAACTCGCCAGCAGGCATGAGGCCAGAATATTGACAGTGACAGATCAGATCCAGTGGATAGAAGTAAAATGAGTGGACACAGCAACTGAGCAGAAGAGCGAACAGTCCAGGACAAGAAGCAAGAGCAGTGGTCTGTTTCGCCAAGGTTGCACTCAGAGGGTGAAATATCCAGCAATGCTTTTCAGATGAAACAGTTACAAGACCCTCACTCTGTTGCTTGCAGATACCACTGTGTTTTTCCTGCTCTACCATAACAAAGGGCTATTGTACAAACAGATTTTTAAATCGCATTCCAATTATTTAGTACAAAATGACTGCATGGTGATGCAGTTTGTAAAAAGTAAATATAAAACTTGCCACATTGCTGGATCTGCTCAAAACATGTTTTGGCATGGCCAGACATGTGTCTTGCAATGACTTCCACAAACATGTTATTTAAATAAAGAACCCTGCTTTTTAGTTTGTTTGTTTTTTAAACCTGTGTGTATGTCAAGGTTGTGGGTTTCCCATCAACGATGACATAGCCATCTAAAAAATAGGTCCCCACTTGAAATTCCCCACCCTGTAACACATGCTGAATTTGAATATTTCCTTTTTCTGAGATATACTTTAGCACTGGATAGATGGTGTAAAAAGTCTCTTTTTCTGCCTATGATAGTAGTTTGGTGGGAGAAATGCTATGGTCTGGTATTTCGAAAACATAAACCTGCACATAGCCATACAGGCAGAGGCCAGCATGATGTATAAGTACAGGTTTACCTTTTTTCTCCAGTATGTCTACCTGACATGTCATTTGCATAATTTAATTCCTGTAGGGGCAGCAGGCCTCCTTAAAAATTTTTACAGCCTATTGGCAATAATAGGCCAGGTCCTTTTGCATATCAAAGGCTTATCATGGTTATCCTAATACCATTCTAAAAATTGTTCTTTTTCACCAGGCTTCATATATTCAACCCTGTAGTAATCCACCTTCAGGAGAGGTCCCACCTAATTCTGGTTTTATGACATGTTAAAAATGTGTAGGAAGTAGCCTTTGCACCCTTCAAACCTGATTGTCTGGGGAAGCTTGCTAAGTTTCATAGGCAAAAAATTTAAGGAATCTATTAAATGGATACCTAGTAGGGATGTGCGAAGCAGGCAGCATTTGATTCGGATTTGGATTTGTCCCAATTCGGGGGCAGTCATTCAATTCGCTGATTTGGATCACTGTCCTGATTTGATTTGGTTGAATCTGAAGATTTGATTCTGATTCAGGGAATCAGTGATTTGGCCATAGACACAGCTTTATGTTTTTTTCCATACCTTGAGGTACCTCAAGATAGAGAGAAAAAACATATAAAGCTGTATCTATGGCTGAATCATCGAATCTCTCTGACTTGACCTGGAGGATTCCAATTCAACTCAGAGAGATTAATGGGCCTTCTGATTCAATTCAGATTCAGAGATTTGGCCGCCGAATCAGGCCAAATCTCCTGTGAAGTGAATCAGAGACCAAAGCTTCATACACCCCTAATACCTAGGTTGGCCACTTCTATAGACATGAGCTTATCTCCCTGTGTGATGAGTTTCACACCCATTTTTTCCTTCAATACCTGCCTAATAATGAAATACCCATCATAGCCTTTATCACTGTGAGCTATGAAGGTGTAGTCATGGAACTGTATCCATAAAGACCTTAATAAAGTCAGACAGACACTCTGCACCCTTAAATTTCCAAGTGTCTTCTGGCTTTCCAGTCTCAACATCCCAAGGTTTTTCTAGTGCTAGCTCTATCACAAAAATGTAATTGGGCACATTCATCCCTGTTTCCTGCAAACATTTAAAGTCATAAAAAGTGTAACCCTCTCCTATTTCAGGCTTTGTAATCTTGGGCCTAAAGCACAGGTGCTTGTTTACATCATTGATCTGCTATAACCAATATCTCTATTTGCATTGCCTATCTTTGCACTCATGTTTTTTGTCCACATAAGATTGATGCTTATAACACAAAGTTTTAGACAGACATTTCATCTGTTTTTTGGAGGCCAGTGCTATGTGCCTTTCTAAATACTCTTTGGATTGGCAGAGAAGTTTACAGCTAGGGCATACCTCACCCACATTGTCTCTGCAGTCCAGGCTCAGAGGCAACACCAGAATCTACACATGTGACTATGGCTGTACAACATCTGACAAAGATCACAATTGTTTCTCACACCAAACACCTCTTTCACATCCTCAGCACCATAATAATGTTCACTATGCAACAGAAGGAAACATGTATTGGGATACCTGGGGATGTCACATGTTTAAATATTACCCATCCTGTTTTTTCCTCATGAATTACTATATACGTATTAACTTGTAGAAGATCCTCAAACAATGACACTTCACTAAGAAAGCCCTTTTTTGAGCTAATCACCCCAACTTTTCATGAAGCTGGTTTGTGCCATGTAACAGCTTAGTGTCTGTGGCATCTCTACACATTGTGACAGCCAACAGATTGCCTGCAAATCACAGGTTATTATCAAAGCTACTTTGGTCAATTAAATACTGCCTCTTTTTAGCTATGAGTTGGGCATAGGGGTTAGAACTTATGATTCTATAGGCACCTCCACCCACAGGTGTTACAACAATCATGTTCAGTTGGAATGTTGAAGCAAACAGTAGTTCTCTCCAACTTTGTAACTGGTTACTGACCCATTGTCAAAAGGTGCCAATGTCCAGAGGAAATTAAAAGCTCAAGAATGTAAGCAGTTCCTCATGTCTTCTGCATCAATACAGAACTGGGCAGAGTCACCAGGTGTGTATAACTGGATGAGATATGCTACAACTTGTTCTTATCCTCTCCTTCTGGCTGCATCCACCATGTGTTATGGCCCCAACTCCAGATTCACAAAGCAAAACTCCTCTACATACTTCTGGGCTCCAAACCTTGCTATAGGCCACTCCCATCTTCTCACCCATGCCGTATTGACATCTGACCAGACATCCTCTACATGCTCAGGAGGAGGGGAGGCATTTGAAAAAACCTCTACTGGGTCCCCAGAATCACATCTGCCACTCCCACTCTTCAACTCCACAGGTTGAGAAGGAGGGGAAGCATTTGAGGGGCTTTCTGAATCACTATCACTAGAGGGTTGCTTTTTTTTTCCTCAACAGCACTTAGCTTTATCAACTCTCATTTTTAACCAGGCTCAGACTTTTTGTCCAACATGTCACTTACCTCTGAGTTTGCCACCCCCTCTCAGTACAAAATCTACCCTTTCACTCCAACAATAATCGTGATCTTTCAAAACACTGCACATTCTTTCTGTAAAGTATGCATCTGCCTGCACCCCCCAACAATAATCATGATCTTTCAAGGCAAGATGGGCACCCTCCAAAGTCCCCCTTTTTTTGTTTTCATAATAATCATGATCTTTCAAAAATGGATGAAGAATCGCCTTCTGGGTGGCTTTTGGGGCAGGGAGGTTGGATCTTCTGATGTCACAGGCCATTTTAATGGGGCAGGAGATTTTGGGACAACATGGCAGCCAACATGGCAGAAAGGGGGGTGGGATTTTAGATGTCACAGTCCATGTGATGGGGGGCAGGGTTTCTGGCACCAAGGTGGTGGCCAAGATGGTGGTCAAGTTGGTGGCCAAGATGGCTGCCAGGGGGTAGGACTCCTGATGTCATGGCCTACATGCCAGTTTGGGATGTCTGGTTATAAAGCTACAAATCCCCACCTAAAAGAAGTATATCTGGGGCAAGAGGCTGGACTTCCAGTGGCAGAAGTCATGGGCTAGGGGATAGGACTTCCACTCCAAAGATCACAGCCAAGATGGCAGCCAGGGCTCAGAGCACCTGTCAGGGGGTGGGACTTAATAGTTTGACAAGAGGTATACCCCTTATACTACTATTGTTATTGAATGCACATACACCAACTCCAACTGTACATCAGAGAGCAGGCAGAGGGAGCTGGCTACCCATGGTAAGGACCAAAGACAAGAAAACTGAATCAAGCACCATGGTAGAAATGCCAACTGCCATCCTTATCGTCAGCTAGGAGTCTGACCCAGGACAACCTGATACAGTGGCATATACAATCTAGAGTCTATATCCACAGTTGCTGTTAAATTGGCATGGTGGTTCCAATCTGACAAAGAAGGGGATCCCATAGGCATATATACCTCATGGATATAATGCAAGTCTAAAATGCCAGCTTCGACATTTTGATAAATTGTGATGGTATAAATATTGGTGTGTGGCATGAGGATGACCATGGACACTGGACTATGGAACTTCAGAAAGGATGTGACAATCAAACGGAATGCACTTTACAATTCCTAATTGTATCTTCAGTTTCTATTATTTGTTGGAACATAAGTTTGGCACTTTTTCCATTCAAGTTATTTGCAGGGTAAATGGTAGTATACCAGTACAATCAAAAAGGGTTGCTAGCTACATAATATTGATGTGGCATGTGCCTCACATCATCATCACTGGTTGAGCATTTTGGATATACATGCAATCACATTTTTCTATGGAACATCTGGAATCAAGCCATAGCAGCAGGATCAAATTTCAAGCACCTTCATCAGTGATTTTTACCAGCAGATCAATGTGGAGTTTATCAGACTTACCTTCAGTATATTGGACTGTACATAAAAAATCTATCAGACACTGTGAAATCAGTACACTTGATTGGACACAGTTTTGGTACACAGACATTGTAATGAAAAAAGATTTAACAGGATGGTGGTCTATCCATATGAGTCATATGTCAGCAGTAGTTAACATAGATGCTGTGATTACACCTGATATTGTACCAGTAGGTTTAGTACATGTTAGACAAGATTATTCACACACTTTAATAGTTGAGCTGGTAAGAGCTTTAAGAAAGGTGGAATGGCATTTGGATTATCTGAATGTAAATAGGTTCAATCAGGAGTGTAATGAATTCATCAGACCTCTAAAATCAGGATGTTTTGGTTGGGAGTGGAAAATGCAAAGATCATTGCACAGAATTAGGAAATGAGACTTGTCAAGTGCAATAAATGGCCTGAGCCTGGAAACAGGTCTAATTAATTCTACTGATACAGAGACTTTGGGAAATAAACTTACACAAGTGTCTCACGAAACTCAAAGTTTACAAGCTCCTATAACAACAGCACTTTTCAAGATATTCTTCCAAGAATGGATCACCGCAAAAATACTTCCCAAATGGAGGGAATTGAATTAATTGGATCATCTGCTTTTATTTAAAACTGTACACAAACTGCAAAATGACACAATACTATCACTTCCCTGTTTCCAAGCACAATCATGGGTTCAAAGTGTGATGATGGGTTTAAGACAAAGGTATGTGGGGATAATCCCTAAGAAAATAAAACAAATAATATTGGAAAAAAACACTAAAGCTGAAAAAGAATTGCTAGACATTGTTTCTGTGGTGGAAGTGACAAAAGTGTTTCCAATTGTACCATTAGGACTTTGAGCAAATGGATCATTAATTATGTCTATCCTAGACAGAAAGTGGGACTGATCCAGGAGGGTAACTGGAGATCCATAGATAATGAAGGATGTAACTTTGAAAATAACCTGGATTAATTTGTCCCAGCCATGATCTCAGATAGGAATCCTTATGCTTAAATACAAACATGTCAAAATGCACTTACCAAATAAAAAATGACAAGGTTTTTAGTGATTCAATTGTAAGACAGATCAACAAGGGATGTGTTCTTGTCAACATCCTCTGTCCTCAAATATTAGTAAACCATCGGTTTAATTTTGAAGTTTAATGGTTTAATAACACATTTTTGGTTTTGTAATGTTATGACGGACCATGGTTGTGATTTTGAGGTTAATCTCCCAAAAACTATTTTTCTTAAACTAAGAACCAGTTTGACAATTTTTAAATGTGTAGACCCAGTATCTATTGGAATGAATTTGGATGTAGATCAGAATCCGTTGTATCATCCAAAGTTAAAAATGTTGTTGGAAGAAAATCAGCACAGTGTGCATCAGTTAATCATTAACATTTCCGACAATAACCAAAAAAGCACCACCATTTTGAATTCGGTAGTTAAATTGGGAAAACATTCTTGGTGGGAATCAATTTTAGACAGGTCTCCGACTGCTACTAGAATCTTAAATATCATGCTGCACCTAATTGTTTTAATATTTGTCTGTAAGATTGTTACTTTGTTTTGCATGATTGGGATGTTATGTGCTTGGTTGAGACTGTGTAAGAAGATGTGTATGTTGAGAGGATGCATAAAGTCATAACAGCTGACATAAGCTTTGATGTGACTAACAGTTAACGTTCCTATTTTGATGTATTCTAGCAGGCCACAACATTTGAGATTCAGTCTAGTGCAAATAATAGAACTTTTGCACAGCACTGCACTGCCTGAGTGACCATCACTCCTCCAGCGCTGCCACTTTGGGCATAGAAGGGAGTCTATGGCCAGGGACACTGTAACTCGATTAATACAGGTGATGGCCATTTTGGTAAACCAAAAACCATCAAGGAGGGGATACATTGGGCCACAATCCACAGTGTCCCTGGCCTAGCTACTGAGTCTTCTTAAGTTATTTACATACATTTTTACATGTTCAGTGGGTCTGTAGTACAGAAAGATCCAGAGATTGTAAAGTTGTGAAACATCATAAGAGAATGACCCAGTTTTTTAGTTCTGAGCATGCCCAGTCTGTTTTATGTAAGGTAACTTGATTTGGCATGAACTTTCAGTAAGTTGACAGCTACCTTTCCTGAGGTGAGCTGTGCTTTAATTGGTATGGTAAATGATTGACAGCACCTCTGTGGGAGTGATTGGTCTTAAGAATGATTGACAGAGGTGGTGTGATTGAAGGCTTTAAGAAGGGCTTGCACCGGCAGCTTGGGGGAGAGTGGATTGATTGCTGTAGTGTGTGTGTGGTAGTGTAGTAATGTGGGTCTGGTTGACAGCTTGAGAGAATTTGTTCTCCTGTTTGCATATGTGTTCTTCCTGGTGTCGAGCAAGGCTCCCCACGTGACACTGGCATAAGTCCCAGACCAGCAGAAGACTACCAAGTGACCACCACCAAGTGAAGGGTAACATATCATCCTCCCTTTGATAGAAGAGCTCGAGTATCTAAAGAGAGGCAAAGACTCCTGGGGTGTGGGGAGTTGGGAAAGCACTCTGCTCTCTGCTTCGAGTGCTTGGTTGACGTGTCAAACAACTGTCAGTGCCTGCAACTACGTTGCAAGTGAGGAGAAAAGGGAGTTTGCTCTCTCTTTTTTCCATTTTTTCTTTGTTCTTTTCCTTACTTCACTGTTTGATTCCTACTGTTGTTTGTTAATTGTTATCACCTTGATAACATAGACTTGTAGTTAAACTACTAATTGAGTCTGTTAGTTATTTCCTAATTATTGTATTATGTCATGTTAGAGCCAGGCTGTAGGCTTAAGCCTGGTGAGATTTGGGGCTCCACTATCCTTTTACTGGGCAGTTGTGTTAATTTACTGAATGAATTAGTGTGCTGATATTCAACACATGTTTTGGATAAAAGAGGTCAGGTCTACAATCCTGTCCCACCTTTAAATTTTTTGGTATCGAACTGAGAGATCTTGTATTGGCATACGAGCCCCTATCTACATGTTCAAAACAGGAAGTGTTATTGACAGGAATGATAATTTCCACTAGTCACAAGCTAGATTCTTCTGCTGAATTATTTACAGAACTTGAAATTATCCTGGTTCCTCCCTAATAGAAGAGACTTAGCCTGCCCCCAATACCAGTGTATCTGTCTTCACCTCCAAAACTGTGAAGGAAACTCAAGGAGACCCATTAGAATCTGTAGGCGTGCCTAAACCAAGAAAGAAATTTTGCAGGTAAGAACAAAATAATGTTCTATTATTCACAAACATTAATAATGTCTTTTTATACAACTATAGTACAGACTTTGCTTCATAAAGGTTTCAATCTCAGTGAAAACACTGCAGCAGTAGGGTGGGTTGTTTTGCATGAGATCTTTCATCCAATCATATCCTTGTATGCAAATAGTCCATAATCCAGACAAAAAAGCACAAATAAAACTAAATGCTCAGACAGGACAAAAATCACTGCACTTCTCTCTGATACCTTATTTCACCTGTGTTTCAGCAGCTAACCTTAAACATGTCAACTGAAAAGATGAATAAAACCCCGCATAGCAATTCTGCTCCAGAACTGCCTGAACCACTCAGGGATCTGAAAATTAAGTATACTAAGGTTAGCATTATGCATGTTTATTAATTCATCTTAACCATTGATATCAGACCATCGGTTTATTGAAACCAATAAATTAATACTAACTTAATTGGTTATTTGCAAATGTTTACCTAGATTTATTTTTTATATTGTAATTGTTGGTAACATTTTGTAATTACTTCTGTCCTGAGAAATTGTTTCAGGAAGCTTGTAAAATTTATGCTACTATTTAATGCAATATATTTTGGGGATTTTTTTTCTGGAATTAAGTTCCTGTGGTTATAAATTTCCTAGAAATTATAAAATACACCTAAAAAGAAATATCTGTGCTATTTCTAAGGAAAGGAAGGAATTACAAATGTAAAACATGATAACAGTCTAATTTTTATACACACACAGAGATTTTGTAGGATTATAAGAAATATGCCCACTACATTAGGTTGGAAGAAGGGATATTAAAATGAAGCTAATGTATTTTCTTTCTTCTATTAACATAGTTGCCCAGAAAAAATACAATTATTTGTCTTACTAATCAACTATCAATGAAACAAATATAGTTGGCAATGGCTAATTAGTCAATATCACCCGAAATACTAGATAATAGCAAACTTTTTTCATACACATAGACACACACAGGTAAAGTAAGTCTGAGATTAATTCTTTTTCTAAGACTAAATCTAGACTTCTGTTCCTGACTTAAAGACATTTCACTACGCCCTTACAGTAATACAGAGATATCTACAAGAACTTTGGACAAGCAGTTAGCAAAAGCACTGGAGTGCTTTCCTCTCTCAAACTTTCACAGAGATGAAAGGTAGAGCAAAGAGAAATAACATAGCAAGAAACAAGCAGAGAAATCTCTGTAATGATTACAGATTTGTTGGCTATTCCTATCTCTGTGTTGGGGCGTGAAACAAAAGGTAGCATATCAATTGTTTGTGCTTCACAGAATAGTTTGGAATTAAATTGCCACTTCAGGTCTCTTCTTTTAGGAGACTTCTTGAGCTAAAACATTTTTTTCAATAAGCACAAATATGTAAAGAGAATTAATTTTAACTTCTCTCAAGATTCAAATCTTTTTTCTAATTCTGGAGTGCAAATTTGATGGGTGGTCAGCCCCACTCAGAATCAGTCCCATTCTGTGGTCTTTTACACAGAAAAGCTACATTGAATGTAGTGTGCTTTTTTCTTGAATACAGTGTGCAGAACTGGACTTCAGTTTGTAAATATTTAACAAAATGTTAAAGCTATAGTAGGGCAATATAATTCAGGCACAGCGTAGCTCACTCGGGCGATTCCTGTTTCAAAGTATAAGAAGCTTAATCCACAGAAGATATACTAGGAACAGTGTGAGACACATTTCCAATTTCAGGCTTGTCCTAGAGAAAAAACAAATGAAAAGGTGTTCATCATAAGCCTGAAAAGAATAAACTATAATATGCTTCTGCAGACCCTGCTATGTTTCCAAATTATTTAGCCAGAAAAACAACATAGAATACACTTTCATTAATAGGGGAAATATTTAAGGTAAACACAGAATGATCAGTTTGTCAGATATTTTTATAATAGTGATGTACGAGAGTATTATCAGGAATCCACTGAGTATAACACCTTTAGGTGAATACACATATACATCTTCAGGTATATTGCCATGCTGTTTCCCTATGTGTGAAGGTATATGTTTTGTGAATAATTCAAAGATTCATATGCAAAGCGAGGGGCAAATGCAGCATATAATAAAGACTATCAACTATTTAAATAATTAAATGTGCAGAGGGGCCCTTTCCTAGCAGATTAAACTTCACAGTACTTAGTTTAATTTTTAAATAGGATGGTTTAATTTTTAAATAGTTAATAAATGGTTTGGATTTTGAACTGGGGTATGACCTTGAATTTCTTCCATGCCTGAAATTCCTTGAAACACATGCAGGTATATTTTCCTGAATGTTCAGTGTTCAATGAATGTTTTAGGTGTACAAGAAATGTAGATTTGTACTGGGTATTCATGATAAATAGTTTGCTAAGTTAACTAAAGAATTAGGCAATGACAGTTTAACAATTTATTCTTCTTCTGTTGCTTGTAAAACTAGTAAGTCCTGTGGCACTTCCACAAATGGGTATTAAAGATTGATCAGTTGCTTATGAAATGGTTCATGTATATGAAGAAAAGGGAAGGCGAGGAAGAAATGATGTCTCTTCCTACAGTGTCCCATGGAAGGCCAAGGGCTAAGTACAGACTGTCAAAAAGCCCAGGCTGAATCAATCTAGTCTTTGCAGGTTAGTCTAAACTGCAGAGATTGAACCAGCAACTAAGCAAACATTCACTTTTGATTCAGGAAATGCAGGCACATGACTTCAGTGGCTCAAGCCAGAAGCTGTGGGGGGCTAGAGCACACCTCCCAGCCTGCCAGCTCCAAGTCTTTTCCCCCCTCCCTGCTCCAGTGGAGAGAGTGTGGCCAAGCCCCAGCCCAAAGCTATCTGGAGGGTCTGCCTGTGTGGGGTGGGGTGGGAGGGGGGCAGGACCTACAAGGCTGGGTAGGGGGTGGGTGGCAAAAAATGGTAGTGGCATTGAATTTATAAAAGCTTGAACAAAAATAGTCCTTTCTCTGAAGTAAGTATGTATTGAACAGAAGGGAACAACCCTGTGGAAGCCTTCTGGCTCTGATCATGGACTACAAATCTCAGAGGCACCTAGAAACAGAAAGAGGAAGTGATAAGCAACCCTGCAGAGTCCTCCTGCTGTAGGTCTGGACTTTTGGGGCAGTAGGAGGAGGAAGTGAACACACAGCCCATGCTGGGGGACTCTGATTTAACTTGAACTAGGAAGGGGTCTGGGACAGAAGTTTCATAAACTGGTTTGACCTAAATCAGTTAAGACTGATACTATATTTAACCAGGTTTATCTTAAATCAGTTTCAGGCACTTTGAAACTGGTTTATGTGTACTGATCTTATGTTCTCTTACAGGTTTAAACCAGTTTCTGATCACTTAAACTGGTTTAGGTGTAACTTCTGTCCCTAGCCAAGGACTGTGGAAAGTTAAATCACTTGTATAAAAAACGGGAAAGGGTAACATCAATGTGAAACAAGTTTTAATAACAGAAACTAGAAGCAAAAAAAAAATTCAGTTGGTTCCAACTACAAACAGATCTTAATCAAGCACAGGACTACCATCTTTATGCAGGAAGAATTCTGTTTTCAAAACTAAATTCTTATTTACCAAAACAAATACCATTGAATTCAGTCACTGAAACCTATATCTCTGA
>NW_005842082.1:1842405-1848439 GCF_000455745.1 Alligator sinensis | reverse complement strand
TGATTGCAGCAGTGAATTCAACTCGCTACAGCTAAGTCTTTTCCTATGAGATGTCAGCTTCCTCTAAGGAGTAGGAAAATAGAGAAAATAGCAGAAGGTGTTTGGTGCTTGAATTTACTTACATTAAGTAGCAGGGAAGTTCCACTGATTTTTAATATCACTTTTTGCAGCCTAAGGTGCCACTCAAAATGAGCATGTAGCTTTCCTTTCAAAGCACTTGAAGTTCAATCAGCTGTTTTCTGAGGAGCCATCAAATACTCACAGATGTACCAGGTTATAAAGTCGGAATAATCTTATATTATCTTGTAAGAATATTTCAACTATTTTTCAATATTGTGCTTCAAACATTTGATTTAAAGTTAGTGTAACAGAGCAGGAGTCCTCAGGGTATGAACACAGCTTAATGTTCTTTTTATCTCCTTTAAATCCTTTAAGAACATTTTGTGAAATGTAGTTCTTCAGAAGACTAATGTCCAGAGGGCAGGTAATCAGTTAACCACCTTTAAGATTCAGGTGACCACCTACAGGCTCTATATAAGAGTAAGCCTGAACTCATTTTAGGGCTTACAAGGCTTTTGTAAGGGAAAGGGTCTCCAAATAGCAGGGTATTCAGGAGACACTACTGAGAAGGAAGGTTTGGTGTCTGTCTTCCCTCTCTGCTACTAAAAGCAGGGAGGTTCCTGGTAGCTAGATCCAAGTGCGGTTGTTTTGAATCCTTTTGCATAAAGACAACCTTCCCTTAGCATGTAAACATGGGACTGGATGCATTATGGATGGTTCTTTCACTTTCTTTGATTGGTGTATCTACATTGGATTATATTTGACGATTCTAATATCTAGTTAGGTAAAAATCTTCTCTGCTTAAGGATAAATTTAAGAATATAAATCAGATTGAATAACGTAGCTGTATAAATCAGATCACTATAAAATCAGGGATGAGTCATTTCCTTCTGTAAGACCAGGCAGTAGCTGAAAGAAAAGACATCCACCATTGCTTTGGAAGCCAAAGGTCCTAAAAAGCCTCCACAGGCTTTGCAACTTGGGAGTTCCTGATTCCCAGTCCTATGTTGAAACTATTAAACTAACTAAATGTTTCCATTCTGCAGATTGTCAAACCACATGGGGTTAAAATGAAATCCCTGAAAAGCTGTCAATTTTCCAAACTTCTGATTATCTGAATTGGTGTCTCCTAAGCAGTGCAAAGCATGATGTTTTGCTATACTTTAACCCCTGAAAATGAAATCCAATCAAATGGACTTTGCAACAGCCATCTGCTTATGGTCTAGGTCTTTATTTTTAAATAAGGGTTCAGTGCAGTATAGAGCCCATCCACAACAATTGTTGATTTCCAGTTTTAAATGAAAAGGAGTGGGAAGATGATAAATTTCCCAAGTGGCCATTGTGGGAGTTGCCATCTTGCTTCAAGATCTCAGTGACATAAATGCAATAATGTGCCCACCATGGTGTTTCTAGGTCTCCGTTTAGTTCTCATAAACAACACCCATTTGGCCTCTGTCACAGTGGCTAGGCAGGTAGTTGAATGCACATCTTGTAAAACCACTGAGTCTCATACATGATCTTCATATCTGGCAGCAAATCATCACATCAAGATAATCATTGTTGCTTTTGTCAGCAGGTATGAAAAACATACTGCAGTTCTACTGTTCTGCTCATGGTGGCTGCATATGCTCATGTTGGCTGGTGATTTAGCTTTTCCCTGTTTTAGTAAACTACATCCCTGTTGTAGTAAAACAGATGGTACAGTTCATAGTGCTAAATGAATGTAGCTGCCCATATAATGCTGAGTTCCAAGATAAAAATACCTACAGCGCTTGCAGCATTACTTTGGTGTGGGAGTTTGGATTTTTGCTCTTCTTTCTGCCTTTCATATCTGTAAAAACATGTCCATAATTTAACCTGAAGACTTTTGGATATTACAGTTTACAGTTTCTGATGCATTATAATACTTACATACAGAAACAGGTTAAGATTATAAGGAAATGGCATGAAAAACAATAATAACTAAGATACTCTAAAATAATACCATTGCATCAGTGCTCTAAAACAAGTATGGTACTTAAACCAATACTTGCAAAACTTCCAAAAATAGTATGTATGACTATTATTCCTTTCGCAGACAGATATGAATTTGACATACGCTAAAATCATAAGTTATATAACATTTTCCTTTCACTTTGCCTCTTGGCAACATAGCTAGTTATTAACTCTTATTAACCCTTTCGTTTCTTTATATCCAAGTCCCCTGAGAGCACTCAGTCTCATGTGCTGTTTTTATGATGGGCCATGTCAGATTTGTAAAACTGGTAGGTTGTAATATAGTTCTTTGCTTCCAAGTTTGAAAAGCTTCAGTCAGGAAGTTACTTACCAGCACTGTTAACTAAAGACATCAGTTTGGCTGTATATATGATATTTCTTGGGTTCCATATACAGCTAAGTTAATATGTATGCAAGTCTATAACAACTCTAGGATTATTCACAGCCTAGTTTAGCAAATATTTTGTGGATTTATTTTCTTCCCAAGATATCCACCAATATTATTTTTGGTTAGGTCATAATAATAACATAAATAATAATAATAACAGATAACTATTTATTTCTTATCTTCTATAAAGAACTCAAACCCTTTGTTACACTTCATATTTGGCCATGATATCCAGGATTTAAATGGACTACATGGTAATGGACATGTATCCTAAAGTTTCAGATGCATCACCTACAAACTGCCCCCCAAAAACCAAGCAGCGTTAGTCTTAAAATGACCTGCCACAAAATATTTATTTCTTTGTCTCTTAAAAGTTAGAGTCCTAGTAGTCTGAGCTATAGGATATTTACTAATATGTGTTTATCCTAACAGAGGGAAGATGGGACTCCTTCCCCTTTCCCATGCCATTTGTTAGTCTTTCCATTATAGCTATACCATTCTGTACCTTATTCTGTGGACTTTATGGATAAGTATAGACAGTCAAAAAGCCTAAGGCTGAACCAATTCAGTCTTTGCAGGTTAATCTAAGATGCGGAGATTAAACTGAGAAACAACTGGACAGACATTCACTTTAGATGCAGGGGATGCAGCCACATGCCTGCAGTGGCTAAGGCCAAAAGACAGGGGGCACTAAAGCATGGCTCTTTGGCACATAGCCAGCATGGGCTGTGTGTTAATTTCCTCTTCCTGCTGTCTTCAAGGTCTCTGGGACTTGCAGTCCGGAATTACAGCACCAGGACTCTGCAGAGTTGCTCATCACTTTCTCTTCCTGCTTCCAGGTGCCTCTGGGACTTGTAGTCCGCAGTCACAGCAAATGATAAGTTTTAGCAGAGCAGGGCAGAGCAGGGCATCTATATACTCAGGGAAAGGGAAGTCTCTCCAGCCTCCCCCCCGCCCCCCAGACTCCAACTAAATTTGCCAGGGGGTGGGGTGGGGCAGTCCCTGTCTTCCTCCCCCTCCCCACCAAGCCTTCTCTGTTGGAAAAGACAGCACATCCCAAAGCTGGAAAGTATTCTGGAATGCTGGGGGACTGTGATTTAAGTTGAACCAGGAAGGGGTCTGGGACACAAGTTTAATAAACTGATTTTACCCAAATCAGTTAAGTCTGATACTACATTCAACTAGGTTTATCTTAAACCAGTTTCAGTCATTTTGAAACTGGTTTATCTGCACTCATCTTCTGTTCTGTTACAGGTTTAAACCAGTTTTTGATTACTTAAACTGGTTTATATGTAACTTCTGTCCCTAACCTATGTGCTGTAAATTAGAATGTTACCAGAAATTATATAACGTCAGATATGATCATAAAAATATCTTCAATATTTATTATTATAAAATTATTATTTTATTATATAATTATTATTTATTTATTATTATAAAATAATATATTTTATTATTCAATAAAAGAGGCCCTGATAATGACAATGGTACAGTCAGAGTCTGGGCCTTGTTGCATTTCTGAAATGTATGGGGGTGGGTAATGAAATGGGTATAGGTGGCAGAAAGGGGGCTAACAGGGCTCAGCCCTCCCCAAACACAGGGCAGCAGGTATGACCACAGGGATGCCTGGCCATAGACTGCTACAGAAGAGAAGGAGTTGCATGCAGACTCAGATACACTGCGCAGACAGGCTACCAGGGGTGAATCATTCACCCCTGCCCCTGTCTTGCTCCATGCTGCAATATGGGGATTGTCCCATGATTCAGCCTGGCCAGTGCCCCATTCATGGTGAATGGGGCCTTGGGCGGACCAGGTTGTGGGACAATCAGAGCCTGGTGACTCCTCCAGAGGCATGTCATGGCACAGCACTTGGGAGCCAAGGATGGGACATGTGGACCACTGATTTTTGCATGGGGCAAGGGCGGGCTGCAGCTGTCAGCTGGGTTCTGCCTGCTCCCTGCCTCCGCACCTCTCTTCCACGTTTGGAAGTGACACAGTGCAGCACCTTGTGCCACACTGCCCGGCCCGCCCAGCAGCAGGACGCACATGGCACCACTTGGCTTTCAAAGGCACCAGCTAGGTATGGAGGCCCCAAGCAGGCAGAGCCCAGCTTGCAGCTGCAGCTCACCCTTGCCCCATGCAAAAATCAGGGGGGCACGTGCTCGCCCTTGGCTCCCTGGAACTGCACCTCTGGAGGAGCCACCAGGCTCTTTCAGGCTCTTCCCGGGGATGACTCAGAGTGGGGCAGGGTTGGGCAGGCGCGGGGGTTCTGGGGGCTCCATTCCCTTCAGCCCAGCAGTTGCAGCTGAGGCTGGATCCACTCCAGTTCCCAGTTCTGGGCCCCTCTGGATGGTGCGGGGTCAGGGCTGGTGTGAAAAGGCACCCAGTGCTGGTGCAGGGCTGGGGGCAGTGGATTCATGGGGGCTGCCAGCACTGGGCAACAACCCTGGGTGCAGGGGAAAAGGCAGCTGCATGGGTGCAGTGGGTCCAGGCCCTGATCCCAATACCGATCCCAGGCCTGGCTCTGTTCTGCTCCCTCCCAATCCCTACCCAATCCCAGCCCCAGACCCAGACCCACTCCCTCCCCACCCCCATGGTCCTTTCCTCTCTCCCCACAGACTTTCCTGCTGTGGGGAGGGCACGTGCATGTATGCACACATACGCTTAGCCCCTCAATTTTTTTTTCTCCTTCCACCTATGGAAATGGGAGGTAGAAAGTAAATGGTCCTGGGGGAAGAGTGGTGAAATGAAAGAAGTCAGCCACTGAAGGATAAAATAAAAAGAAGCAGAAACAGAAAAAGAATGTACAAAAATAGAGGTAGTAAACTAAAGAAGGTCTTATATTTTAATAAATTGAATTTGGGATTTGGGTGTGGGGGGTGCTGGTCATGTTTCCTGGGGTGGCCGGGAGGTAGAAGTGATGAAGAAAGGTGCTTTTGGGGGAGCTACAACCCCTGCCCCAGGAAGGAATCCCCAGCTCATGGGGACCCAATCTGGTCCTCTACCTTGTTCTCTCCCCCTCCCCACCAGACCCCACTCCTGGACCCGTCCATGCCCTGTGACCTGGGTAGCTGGCATATGCTCTTCAGGCTCTTTGCATGGGGTTGTACTCCTAGCGGTGGGAAGATCAAACCCTTTGGGGCAGGAGGGAGAGTTGACTTGATGCCCCCTCCTGGGAACTAGAATTCAGAGGGTGAAAAACATTTCCACATAAAACACGAGGGTGGGGGACAGGATACTGCATCCTGAGAGTGGCCACACATTAATGAAACATAAGCTAAGTAACACAACAGATCAGACTTGGAGTGGTGTAACTTCACGTTGCCTAACGTGTGCTTAAAGCTAGTTTTGTGTGTTAAGGCATGGGCAATCCAAGGGTTAAGAGCTCCAGGAGCCACCTAAAATTAATGTGTAACAAACCCTTCTGTCATAAAATATAATGCAGTGGATAAGGAATCTGGGTCTACAGATAACGAAGGATACTTCATATATTTATGATTGCTATTGAATTATATTGATGTTAATGTGCCCCTCATAAAGTATAGCCAATGTAAGAATTAGCACCAAAGGGCATGCTCCCATGAGCAGGAA
>NW_005842082.1:1826128-1842374 GCF_000455745.1 Alligator sinensis | reverse complement strand
GTGCTGCCCCAGTGAGAAATAGCAATGGCACATATTTTCCCCACTGCTAGTTGGCCCCAGGCACACCCCTGCTCTGGCATGCAGCAATTGGCCCAGGTTGGGTAGGGGAGGCTGGGGGCTGGCCTCAGGAGCCTTACCTGGAGTCCTGGGGGCCTTGCGGAGCTGCAATGGCAGTGATCTGGGTGCATGGAGCCTGGCCAGCCAGGCTCCAGTTCTGGGTGGCACATGCTGCATCCATGTACACTTCCCTGATTTTTCTGCTGTTTTTATTTTACACTGGGATCTCATAGTGTCCAAAACACCCACTGCGCTGCAAATGAGCAGCACAGCGAATGCATGCACATGTGCACGTGTGGTTTGCAGGGCCCCAAACTGCGTGTGCGCGCTCATGGGGACATGCCCAATGTGTCCACCTATGCTTTTGCCCTCTATCCATTATAGGAAGTATTTCTAAATGATGTTTTCCCTACTTTCTCTTCTAGACCAACTTATATGCTGCTTACACAGCATTTTACCAAAATGTGTTGCGTTTCCGTGAATATGTAAAATGATTATTTTATACAATTCTACTTGTGGTTTAAAAGCAACAGTCTTTACAGTTGCATGAACCAGCCAATTTAGCAAACAGGACCTTGAAATCATATTAAAACCAGGACTTTGAGTTTTACTCAGAACTCCAGTTAGCTTATCACTGTTTTCCTCAAAATGCCTCATCAATGCTAATGTTTTATAGGAACTCCGTAAGTAGGGCCTGGCTTTGTGTGTGTGTGTGTGTGTGTGTGTGTGTGTGTGTGTGTGTGTGTTCTTCACTGTCCCAGCAATTGGTTGCCTTCTGCACAAAAGGGGGACAAGTTTTTAGTGCTGATGAATGACCATCATCACCCTGATCTTGTATTTCTATAATAAGTATTATAATTGTTATTATAATTATTTTACAATGAAAGACAGTTCGCTATTTAGCCTCACGATCACAATGGTATTTAGGATGTCAGAATTTCTCTAAGATCACAACAGAAAATAACTGCAGTATTTCTTATACCACTAGGTGGTAACTCTAGGTAAATGGTGACTGTTCAGTGACAGTGGCTGTGGTTTCTTTAACAGATCGTTATGGGGAAAATCCTGTTCTACTAACTGTGTCAGGACTCTTACTAACATTCAATTGGGATTTTCAAATAATAAAATACAAAGTAGGCAGCCATTCCTGAAATCCTCATTTTGTCTGGTTTTAGAAAAGATTTTATATAAGAACTGGGTGACAGTATGTCAAGGAGACTTCTGACTATAACATTCAGAGAAAAAAATAAAACAAATGAGAACAGTTCAGAGTTTTATCTCTGTCCATCCTAAAACTTTCATAGTGTCTTTGGAGACCATAGTTGGGTTAGATGTTTTTGTCCCGACCTACTAAGAAATTCAAATATTTACCTATAGAAAGGATTAATTTATACCTTACCTATAAGGGTTAAACTTATACCAAGGGTTCATTTGCCAATTATGTAATCAGCTGGTACATGTAAGGGACTATTTGTGCTTTACAGTCCCATCTACAAGTCAAGATTATGATATTTCAATATGGGATACTGAAATACCTATTCCATCTGGTTTATCTTTTTAAATATACATTTGTGCCAGGATGTCTGAATTTTCCTGTACCATTTTTTTCTATCTATATGAGATGGTGTTTGTCCCAGCTATAAAAAATCTATGTGGGACACTCTGCTCCTTTTCCTTGTATAAAAGCTAAAATTGAATACATAATCCCTGAAATGTATGAAACTGTTTTTAGATTGTGCTATCAGCAGTTTCAATGATACAGCATGTTCCAGTATGATCATCTTTAGTTTATACCAGCTATGGTACATTTTTTGTAATTGCTTAGTTGTTCTTTGCTATTTATATGCTTGATTCTGTATGAAAAGATTTAAATCTAGAGGACAGAAGCTAATAATTAAGAACCCATTAGCAAATAAAGAAGAAAGAATACCTTCCCTATTTAGTTTGGTGTTTTTTAATGCTATTAACCCACTTTCGGTGTTATGAAAGGTGCTGAGGATTAACAAACATGAACAATATCAAGGTTTGGTCACCCAGGACATAGAGGGCATTCCAAACAAAGGGGATAGATAGCACAGGAAAAGGTAGGAGATACATGGTAATAGTTTTCTAGAGATGAGGAGAGGAGTAAAATTGTGAAAGTTCTTGGAAGTTCTTGTGAAAGTTCTTGGAAGTAAGCAGAGGAAATGTTAATCTGTTCTAACACCTCATAGGGATCCAACACAGGCATTCAGACTAGGTGATAAAACAGTCATATCACAGTGATAAAACAGTCATATCACAGTATATCTGTGTTGCGTTTTATATGTTTTGCAGGAAAGTGATATAAATGCCACAGATTAATAAATTACAGTAATAAATTAGAGCTGGCAAGGATGGATGAGAGTTAATTAGCAAATAATTAATCATTTGGCCCGCATAGTCCAAAAGTTAATCACATTGGAGCAGCATTAAAATTCCCATCTAAAGACCAGTTCATAAAAGTAAAGAACTGTATCCCAAATCCAACTTTACTTCTATACAATCAGAAAAAGGAACACATGCCAAAGACAAAAGGGTTGGATATCTGATGTGTTGTGAAGGAATGGTCAACCATGGGCCATATATGGAAAAAAGGGCATTTTTACACATGGAAGCACTGCAGCGCCAGGCGCTTTGAAAAGCACCTGGAGCTGCGACACTTGCAGTTGTATAAGCAGCAAAATGCTCATCAGCACTGAGAAAATGGTGGTGACATGCTTTTAAACTAAAACACCTTGGGGGTGCTTTAGTTCAAAAGTACACTGCTACCATTTTCTGTGCACTGATGCCCATTTCGCCGCTTATACAACTGCATGCAGTGCAGCGCAGTTTGCCTCAGCTTGCATGTAGAGCAAACTCGATTAATCAAGTCTGCTCCAAAGCAACAGATCTCCAGCATGTCGCAGGACAGAAAGGTATGTGTATAAATACCTGTTACTCATAGCTGACATGCACATTGAGGACCCGGAGAAAAGAAATTGCAGTAGTATTATCAGCACTGAAGTTTGCTGATTTTTATCCAGCAATGTGACTTTCTATTTTAGTTTATATTCTGTAATTCAAAAGCATGATCACATGGCAAGACCCCTTATCTTGTAACTCTGTTGCAATCACTGAAAAGCATGGAGTTCAGATTAGGGAAATACAGGTTACTCATAGTATTTTGAAGAAGGTGACTAAAGCTTACCAAAGAAAGACATTCACTCTACAGGACCAGAAGTACAAATACTTTTCCAGAAGTACAACACAAAAGCTCCCCTTGGTTGCTAGGCTAGGATTTACCGAAACAATGGTTTATGTATATCATTAGAAAATTCTCTTCATTTCTGCCCTCAGTCATTCAAACAAGATTTCCTGTTAACACAGTTCATAACAAATATAAAGCACATAATGTCTTCATTCTCCTAAAACGTAGCTAAGTGATTTTGCTAATTAGTACAACTGAAATCAGAGAGAAGTATGATTCCTTCAACATTTCTTCTTAGTACACATATTCACTTGAACTTAAACAAAGGTAAGATGTATTTCTGAATTGACTGTTGTTATGTGGTTGTGTGAATGCAGGAGTTTGAACTTAAAAATGTCAGACATCCCATAATCCTATAAGGCCATCAGTAGTAGAAAAGGCAGGTGGTTAGGATTTCACTTAGCAGATACTTCTAATATTATTTTATAAAAAGACTACTGTATGTTGGGAAAAATATAAAATCCTGGTGTCTAAAATGAATCTGCTTGTACAGAGTCCTGTGACCATCACACCAAGACCTTCAATGCATAAGCATAGGCAAGAGTATGTAACTAACTGAAAATGACATTTGGCTTAGTAATTTTAAAACCGAATCATGGAAAAAGAGGGATGGGCTTATCCAACCTTCTGTTCAAGACAGGAATATCCCTGACTATGCTGTTCCAACAAATGTTTGTCTAATCTGCACATAAAAATTGAAACACATGCATACACTTACATTATAATACACAATAATTTTCTGCATGTAAGTTAGTCTAATAATTTACTGTTTTGTAATAAACTGTTAATATTGTTTCATGCATTTTTAATGATATGTACAATGTATCTTTAACATTAATATAATAATTGCACAGACATTGTTTTGGCGAGGAAGAATAAACTATATCGTTTTAGTAGACCCAGAAATAAATTCTTCTTTATCTGTGGATCCACCCCTGCATTTAATGAAATGGATCTCTTAGTTCCTGTAAAAGATTAACAACATTTGTTCTGTGCTTTTCAATAATCTTCATTAGGATCGTATCTAATGAGGCAGCAATCCATGGGCAGAAGGATTTGAGGAGGAAAAAATCACAGAGATTAGTACTCCTCTTTATTTTTCTCCTCTGACTTAGAAATAGAGAAGTGTGCAAATCACATTTTCTGGCACTTGCCTGATGCCTAAATAGTTCCCTTTTTGTTGCAGATACCATTAAGAAGGCTGTGGCTCTTTAGTGTGGTCTTTCATTACAGAAAGGAGAGGAAATTATTTTTATTAAAAAATTATTATTTTTTTGGAGAGGAAATAAAAGAAATGATAAATGATGCAAGAAAGCTGATCTCTCCCAATTATCACAGGTCACATGACTTGCCTGTCTACTGTTTTCAGTAAGAGGACAGATCCTGTCTCTGTGGCACAATGGCTTCTCTGAAAGTCAAATATAGTAGCTCTGGAAAAGGGGTACATGATTTGAAGGAAGCAAGTTTGCTTTTCCTGTGCATCAAAGAGCTCAGTTCTCCAGGGGATCCCTGTATAATAGTAATGCATAATTGGAGAATATACAAAAACATACATCTTCCTGTCAACCAAAGTGAGGCAGTATATCAGTGTCACAATGGCAGTAGCAGTTTCAAAAGTGCAGGTCAGTTACCACCTTCTCTTTCCTTGTACGTTCACCATGGATTTAAAACAACCTGATGTTATTAATATAATAATATGGCTTATGATGTGGGCCAAAACTATGACAAAATACCTACCTTTATTAGATAGTGATTAAAAAGGTGTTGTTGACACAAAAGTTCTTCAGGAATAGGGATTCTGATTAATTCCACGTGTGGATGATCTTATTCTAGAATAAAAGTGCCTTCAGTTGAATAATTGTAAACCACTTATGATGAATTTTTTTTTCAGAATAAGGCACTTTTATTCTAAAAGTAAATCCAACTAATTCAAACCAAGACAATTTTATTCCAAGGTAAGAATATCCGTAAAGACAATTCTACCTTAAAGTCGCATACTACCCTAACATAAATAGATTTCTGTGTATAGACAAACTATGAGAGTAGCCAGGTTTAAGTATGAAAATCTTCATTTTTTCTGCTTTGTTTAGGTTGTTGTTGCAGCCATGATAGTCTAGGAAATGTATGAGAGGCAAATGTCTTTTTATGAACAGAGGATGGGCAGTTTGTGCCTGAAAGCTTATCAAACTTCTCTTCCAACCATACAGTTGATCAAACAAAACATCACAAAAAAACCTTGCCTCTTTAAATTTCCACATTAATTGTTTCTAATTTCTCTGCAAAAATGAACATTGTCTATATACCACTTGATACATGAGGGCTTAAAACAAGAAAAGATTATTGGATAGCTCTTTTGATACTATATAGGTTGTTCATTGCAAGTGTAAAAATAACAACTACTAAATTTGTATTCCATCATTTGTTTTCTTCCTTCCTTGCAGATATTTATAAATAATGAGTGGCATGATTCAGCTAATGGCAAAAAAATTGAAGTCTATAACCCTGCAACTGGAGAGAAAATCTGTGAGGTTGAAGAAGGAGACAAGGCAAGTTTTTAACTGTTCACCATCTTATTGCTATCTTTCAATTCACTCCCCCACCTTAAAGGCAATAGGACAAATGATCTGCTGCTATAAGCTGGTGCAGTGCCACTGATTTCAGTGAGGTTTTACTCATTTCCACCAGGAGAGTCTTTGATGCAAGAATATTTTTGTAATTGATTTCATTAAGAACCAGATCAAGGCCTTTGTATTGTAAACTACTTAGGGAGCAGAATTTCCTCATGGTTTTCTACAGCCATTTTGCCTCAAAATTGGTCCATTTTCACTTATGAAAAAGTATTTATATAAATAAAAGTGTGTGTGTGTGTGTGTGTGTGTGTGTGTGTGTGTGTGTAAATGGGTCCATTTGAATTTAGTAACAAAGTGAAAAAAAATTAAAAGTTTTATACTTCCTTAAGAATATTTTGTACTTATAGGGTGCATCCGGATGAGTGGGAATATATGTTTTCCCAGGAAAAAGCAGCATTGGCACATCTTGTACCACTGCTACTTGTCCCCAGGGAATGCCTGTGCTATGCACGCTCTGGCTTATCCCTGCCCATCCCTATGTGGCAAGTTACCCCGCGTGGGGTAGGGAAGGCTGGGATCAGCAGCTGTGCTGGCCCCAACAGCCTTACTTAGGGTCCTGAGAGCCTTTGGGAGCTGCAGCCTACCACCTGTAAAATTTTACCATCAAACCTTGAGATAGCCAGAGGTCGGTCCAGTACTTATTGAGACTTACCTTCGGGGCTTCTTTAAATTATCTGGCTGGTAATGGCTCTTGTGGGAACCCAGCTGGAAAACACCATAGAATATCAGCACTGTAGCCACATCACAATATAATCCTCTGCTATGATCAAAGGGTTGGGGGATAACAGAAATCTGTGTATTCCATTTATTCCCTTCAGACAATGGTTAAAACAATTTTCTTCCTGGAGCAAAGTAAGCAGAATGTGATTTGATGGGATTCTGGCCCTTTACATTCAAGAGTAATAAAACCCTTCAAGAAATTCACTAATGCAGAAACACAGTGTTTGCCTTGCAACTCAATAGAATAGAAAGCCTTCAGCATCATCTCTACCCTACACTGAGAAACTATGAAACAATCATGCAGAGGCCTAACAAGGCAGCTGGGAACCTGGGGCAGCAGGCAAGACTTGGGAGCAGATACTGTTGCTGCTGGAGTGGCTCTGCATCTACAGAGGCAGCGTTTTTTTCCCCTCTCACCTCTCCCCTTAAGGCAGCACTAGGGCTAGTGCCCTGGTTGCCTTATCTTAGTCACACTACTGTAATCATATTATTTATCCAAATTATGATAACATCTCAAAGTACTGCAGTGACTTCCAAGTTTGGCAGGGCCTCTATCCATGCAATAGCAATGATAATGTCATTTTAATAATATGAAATGAGAAGACAGTAGAATGCCTAAATATTCCTTAATTTTATCTGGTTGTTTCCAGTTTACCCCATCTATGATCCCAATAATTCTTCCTATTGCTTTATGGTAATCTGTTAGTGGCAAGATTTTGAAGATATAAGTCCAGGGTAAAATATTATGCATGAAGCAAAATTTTGTGCATCCTTGGTTGCATATTTCAGCATTTTATTTGATACCATGGATCTGGTATTCAAAGGCTATACATATCATGAAGGAAAAGAATAATTGGGATCATATATGGGGTAAACTAGAAACAACCAGATAAAATTAAGTAATATTTAGGTCTACATATTATCTATAGCATAATAACTACAGATATTTGGGCCTCTGCCTATTATCATCGAATTTATTGGAATCTGCTGTCATGCTTAGACAGAAGTCAAGAAGTCATGTTTGGATCCCAACTTAATCATGTATAAGTATACCAGATCCATGGTATCAAATAAAATGCTAAAATATGCAACCAAGAATCCATAAAATGTTGCTGCATGCATAATATTTTATGCTGGACTTGTATCTTCAAAATCGTGCCACTAACAGATTACCATAAAGCAATGGGAAGCTCAGCAGCAGGGGCAATGACAACATGACTGCTTGACTTCTGTCTAAGCATGCCAGCAGATTCCAATAAACTCGATGATAATAAGCAGAGGCCCAAATGTTTGTAGTTATTATTGGGAAAAGCCATTCATGAGGATTTCAAGTACCTCAGAGGAGCTCTTGGAATTTTCATTCTTGTTCTTTTCCATTCATAGTAACTTGGAGCTAAGGTCTTGTATGACTGCTTCTCTACTTTTTGTCCTCAGCCAAAGAACTTCATAACCTCATTCTTAATGGTAAATTATGTCTCACTGTAGTAGAGGCACCTTTGATATAAAATGCTAACCCTCTGCCTCTCCTAAATCTTTAAAAAAATCCAGTTATATTGCAAGGCAGATTGATCTGATATTTGATCATCCTCAAATTAAATTACTCATGACCTGCAACTGTTCACATACCATTCAGGATTCTTGTAGCTTTTATTCTTTACAAGCAATCTAACAACTTGTTAAATGAAGAGATAACACTGTTCAACACACAGGTTTGCTTTCTGTCCAGTAATTTTGCAGATTAATGTGTAATGACAACTGCTATTAACTAAATTGCCTAGTGAAATGTACAAATCTAGTAAATTACACAGTCATTGTAAATGTAATATTCCAGAGCCTAGTCTTTAGATAATGAGCCAAAGATTTTAGGAATTTAATTTGTGTGTACAATGGAGTTAACAAAGGGTTGTACACTGCTTTTCAGTGGTATTTAAGGGGGAAAAAACAAGTGGAGATTACAAAGCACAGACACATATGTGGGTGGGAACTGTTTTCCTTTCAGTTAAATGGCTCTGTCAGGCTACAGTCACTAATCCTAAAGGCCTCTAGTAATAATAAAGCAGGACTACTTCATTTAACAAATGGTCAGTGAGATATAAAGTAAATGCACATCTATAACAAGTGTAAAACCAAACCAAACAAAACCCTCTCATAAATCTGGCCCTCTCTTTCAGTGTAGATTTCTATGTTAAATTTAGTTCTTTACAGGTTAAGGAGAAAACTTTTTGTTGTTGTTGTTTATTTTAATTTCTGCTCACAGGACTTAATTAGTTTAATTTTAGTTTTCTATTTCTATGGATTTTAACTGTCTGAGCTTGTAGTAAAGATCCCTGCAGAATATTATTTGTATCATTTTCAAACTAGATAGTTTAACTCTCACCATTTCTACAAGTATAATTTGTGGTTTTATTCTTGTTCTTTCTGTACTAAATAATATATGCAAAGGGAATACCACTGAAATGTTTTATTATGGAGCTCACATAATGTTTAGGCAAATTTAAAAAAAAAGGATTAATTATTAATTTAATATAGTTGCATTGGGACATTTGTATCAGGCTAGATGTTTGGAGGAGATTTTGTAATTTCAGCAGAACATGGGAGAGTTTTCTTGAAAATGTTTGCATTTCCATCAGCCAGCTCAGCAAGGTTCTTTGGGTATATATGATATCTTTTATTAGACTGACTGAGTAGTTGGAACGAAGCTCTTTGCAAGCTTTTGGGCACAAGTACCCTTCTTCAGGTATAGGGAGACACTGTTGTTGTTCTGAGATCTCCAAGAATCATCCAGCTCTGCACTTTATTTGTATATATATGTAATGATTTATTGTGTGGTATTAGAATCACAAGGAATTCAAAGCTCAATGTGAGACACATCATAAGAGAATTGTTGAATGATTTACATTAACATTTGCAACTTTGTGTACCTTTACCTAGGCACTTAAATATGTGACCCCATTGTCAGAGGTGCTAGATGCTCATACGTGTGATTGGTTTACGTGTAGGCCAGAAGATCAGTAGATTGTTGGTTGTAAAATATGCAGGGATATGCTGCTGTGGAAACCAGTTTCATCCCTCAAGGCAGAACCATAATAAAAGATATGTAAGGCTACTGCTGCCATCAACCTGAAGAAACTACTGCATAGAAACGGCCAAACTCTAATTTATGTTTGTAGAATAGGTATCTTCTCCTGCAGCTGTGTTTTGCCCCTTGTCTGTTTGAGGAACTGGGACATAATCCCACGGAGACATCATGCACAACCGTTCATTTTATAAGACCAAGCAAACTTGTGGCCTAAATCGATGGTTAAACAGACTCTCCCTATGCCTGGAGAAGGGTGGTTGTGCCCAAGAGCTTGCAAAGAACAATTCTTCCAACTATTTAGTTGGTCTAATAAAAGAGATCACATCTACCCAAAGAACCTTGTCTGGTTAAACTGCATACACCCATGTGATGGATGTAGGGTTTTTTTCTGTATACGACAATGTGTATGCCCACTTTGAATCAAATTCTCAGCTGATATGAAAATAGTGTTTAATATGAGTTATACACATTATTGGCCGATTAGTATCTCAAGGAAAAAATCCTCTCCACCTCCATAAGGCTAAAACTTTAGCAGAGGTATGTTTTAGCTTTATGATAGCTTCAATACTCCTCACATTCCTCTTTTAGGAAGGACTGTTAATAGAACCTTGTAGTTACAAATTCATCATTCATTAACTCTTTCATCCTGCTCCTAAATTACTTGTCCTATGCAGTATATCTGTGGTGTGTACACCCTCCATGAAATGCTTGGGTTCTAGCTAGCAGTTTTGCACTCGTTCTGTAGCCTTCTGGACTTTTATGACAGGATTGTCCTCTTCTGAAGGAGTATGATAACTGAATATTAGTTACAATGTCTGTTATAAATACTAAACCTTATTTTTCTTCATAACAGCTTAACTTCACGTTAATTTCAATAGAATTACTTTTGATTTTCTCCAGTGTGGGGAGGGAAGGCAGAAAATTTTAGTTTTTGTACATGTTTACTTAACATTATGTGCATGAACGAAGCAGAAATTCTGTTATACACAGTGATTCCTACTTCTTCTGGAAACCTGATTTTTAATAACATACTGAATTCCATTTCAAATCCTGGAAAAAAATCTCAGTAACCCTTTACATAACCCTTTACACACTGATAACACTCCAGACATTAAATGTATATTGTTTCATAGTGGTGAGAGCTAAGTGATTAATAATAGGCTATGGTATAAAAACTGTTGAGGTGTTGGCAAGTTAACATGTTTAATGCAGGGGCAAAGCCAAGGACTTTGAAGTACTTGAGCTTGGCATCTTAAACTTGAGCAGTTAATCAGACACCTCCATTACCTAGGGTGCTTAAATGTTGTCCTTGTATTAATAAAAGTCAAAGGTGATGATCTGTTTTCAAAAGAACACATTTATGACCATCATATGAAATCTTTTACGGTACTTAACCTGAACTCAGTTAAGTCAGTAGAATTATTCTTTTTTTTAATGCTCCCATATTACAGGTACCTGATTTGTGAGCTCAGTAATTTACCTGAACATCAACTTAGATTAAATTACATGATTAGGTGATAAAGTGGGGGCCAAGTTTGAAAAATTAAAGGTAGAGTCCCACAGTATATTTGTATTTATGGGTTTGAGAATCCATCTATTTCTTATATCATTTCTCAAGCAATACTGGTAATGTTTGGGGAAACAGTAAGTCAACAATAAATTATATACGTATCTCAAATTAAATTGGAACCACTTGGGGTGCAGATAGGGTGAAAATTGTCACTTCTATCTGGCCACAGAAAGTGGTTTATAGCCATGATCAAACACAAGTGCGTGGGTAGGCTGCAGACAGCTTCAAAAATGGCAGATCAGGTGAAAATCAGAATCCCTATTGCATGAGGGGTCAGATGAAGACCTTTCAAAACAGATTGTCTTCTGTATCTTCTGTCTGCATTGCCTGCCAGCTGGTCATTGTTTTCAGAATGGGAGGGGGGAAAGGGAGCAGAGGGACCTCATTCTTGGGGGGTTTCATTCCCCTGGCAAGGATGGGGTGGATGTATTGTAGCCCTCCTGAGGTGGGGGGGCTTCAATTCACCCACTCCACCCCCAGCCCTGACTGAGGAACCCCTAGAACAGGGGTAGGCAATTTTTTTTGGCTGGAATACCAAAAAAACCAAAATATCTATCTTGTAAGGTGCCGGAGTGCCGGCATGCCACAAAAACAAAACTGGGACTGAGGGGATACATGACAGGATGCACTGCATATTTAATACTATTAATAATCATTAATGTTGCTTTTTTTAATTTTAATTTTTTTTTACAGTAAGTAGAGAGCTGGTGTCAAGCGGGGAGCAGGGGCTCCCCAGGGCTCCGCTACTCGGGCCACAGCGGGGGGGCCCAGCAGCACCGGAGTCGGGGCCCAGCCAGCCTGCACAGCTCCGGAGGATGGGGCACAGCCACTCTTCCCACAAAGGGATGCTGCCTGGCTGGGGCAGGACGCCAGGCTCAGGGGGCTCCTGCTTGGTCTCTGTGTGTGCTGGGTACAGTGTGAGTGGAAGCTGCAGCCACAAGCTGTTCCCTGGGCTCTGGGAACAGCCACTGCAGCTGGTGCTCAGGGCCAACCCAGCCAGGAGCCTGCAGCACAGAGGCTCTGTGCAGTGTCTGCCCCAGCCCTGGCCCCTTGAGGGAAGCTGCGGGTCAGCAAGACTGGGACCCGGGCAGGCTGAGGTAGCCATGGTGGCTGTTCCCAAGCTCCAGGGGTCTCCTGTGCCCAGGCCCCTGCACCAGGGACAGCTCTTCCCTGCCTGCACTTTGCCCAGTGTGCAGGGAGGCTGATCCCGGAGAGGGAAGCCCCACGAGGCCGGAATCGTGCCCTAGCCAGGCAGCATCCCCACATGTGCATGGTGGCTATGGCCCATCCCTGAGGAGCTGTGGGGGCCAGGCCAGGCCAGGCCCCGGGGGCTGGGCCGGGCCCCACCACAGGTGCCACGGGGCACCCCTGCCTGCCCGCCCACCACAGCTCGAGCCCACAGAGCCCCGGGGAAACCCCCACTTCCCACCCATCCCCACCTTTCTAATGGCCTGGCCAGGCTGGCTTGCCCGTGGCACTTCCCCCCACGCTGCCCAGACCCTGTCCCAACCGCCCGGCCCCAGCACTCAGCACTTCAGTGCTGCTCCAGGTGGGACAGGACATCTGACTGCCTGGGCAGCTCCCTCCAGGGGCCAGCCGGGCTGGAGGGCGCAGCCTGGGAGCACGGGGAGGGGCAGTAGAGCACAGACAGCCTCCCTGCCTGTGTTCTTCTGGGTCTGCCCCGGTGCCTGCCGTGGTGCTGCGACTTGTGGCTGCACAGGAGCAACTTAGAAAAAACAAACAATTTCTTTGTGTGCCTCCCAGCGTGCCAGGAAAAATGTCTCCCCGTGCCACTATGGTACACATGCCAGGATGTTGCCGACCCCTGCCCTAGAACGAGCTCCCTCTGCTCCCTTTCCCCCTCCCATTTTGAAAAATTTGCAGCCTTGCAAGGAGGAGGGGCCACTGCTTGGGGAAACTGGCTGCCGGCTCCCAACCAGCAGCTACATGCTCGTCCCCCCTGGAGCCAACAGTGAACTTCTGTTTGTTCCAGGGGATCCTTGTAACTCAGAATGCTTCCTGCAAAATATTCTGTTACAGTGGGGAGCTATACTTCTGTCCACAGTTAGTGGGAGGATCAATATATCCTTTTTTTTTGTCCATAATGTGTAGCAAACTCTAGGTGCAGTACAAATAAGAAAAAATGGGATCAGATAACAATCAATATCAGTCAGAAAGGTCTCCTTGTTGTTCTTATGCAGGAGGACATTGACAAAGCTGTTAAAGCAGCCAGAACAGCTTTTCAGCTTGGGTCTCCATGGCGCACAATGGATGCTTCAGAACGAGGAAGGCTTTTGAATAAACTGGCTGACTTAATTGAAAGAGATCGTCTACTCTTAGCTGTAAGTATAAAGTATCTACTTACAAAGAAAAGGGGAACAGTAGTCTCATATTTATGTCCTGATTTTAAAAAGATGCAATATGCAATATCAGTAAGACTAGCATGTGCTCAGGCCCTCTGAACATCAGCCAACAGTTTGTTTTCAGATACATCTCTCTCCTGCTTTAACTCGCAAATTAACATGTTAAATAGCCTGCACTTTTGTATCCTAAATTCCCAATTCAGGAAAGCATTTATGCACATACTTAGCTTGAAGTACATGATCCATTCCCATTAAGGTCAATGCACTTACAATGGGATGTATTTAACTACATGATTAAAACTGCATGTGACTGTGTTTTGCAAAATCATGGTCCAAAATCACAGCTCAGTTTAACTCTTCCAGAGATACACTTAGAATACTTCAGAGACAGGAGAAACTTTAAATTGCATTAATGTGCAGTTTTCATCATGGTAATCAGGGCTCGTGGTATAGGTGATATCTTTTATTAGACCAACAAGATTTTTGCAAAAAACCCAAAAATTAATTGCAAGCTTTGGGGCACAAACACCTTTCATCGGGCACTGGAGAAAAGATTGTAAAAGTTCTCCTGGGTAGAAATGAAAGTTCATATTTCATAGGATTTCACAGAGGAGTCAATAGATGGAAAATTCCTCTGGGCAGTCAGTTCATAGCTGGTATGGAGCGGCTCACCTGTGAGGATCTGTGATGATGCAAATTACCTTGAAACAAAGGCAGGAGCAGGATCTCAGGTTTCAGATGGTCACAGTTGTTTCCTGCTTGGGAAAATATGAAGATATAATTTTTAAAAGTCAGCTAAATCAGTTTTCATCATTTTATTCTCATCCTCTTCCTCCCTGTCCTTTCTTTATATCTAACAGTCTTAGAGATGATTACAAGGTACCAAAGACAGGAACATACTTGCTGTTGCTAGTAAGAAAGTGACAAAAGAAGATCTCATAACTCAGCATACTTAGTACGGCATCCTTTTGGGGAACATTTAAAGTCAGATGGCGGACACTTAACCATGCCATGATATCCTTTAAAATATCTCTGCAAAAATCTCTTAAAAAAAATAAACCAAACCAAAACAAAACAGAAAGGTTTCCCTACGCCTGTGTTTATATTCCAAATGCTATACTGTCATGAAGACAATCATTTTGCTATTACAAGCAATGCTTGAACTGGTGTTTTATAATAGTCAGCTACATAAAAATACCAACTAGGCATTATAATTGTCTGTAAAGTTCATAGAAAAGAATGGAGCCATCTGCAAAATCTTAAAAATAGTTAACTTGATGGAAAGACAAGAGCAGAGCAACACCACCTAGTTCTCCTATCTTGTTTACATTTCTCAGACTTTCAACATGATATTGGATCCCTCTTCCTGTTAGATAAAGAATACTTTATTCAGTGCTCCCTAGACCCCATCAAAATGGTGTCTGAGAAAGATTTTGTCAACTCAGAGTTTCTCTAGTGTACAAAAAGATGCACTGGTTTGAATATTAGAGCTCCCCCAATCACTCTTGGCCCAAAGAGAATCCAAAGTGGACTTTTTTTTAATATTCATTATCCATTTTTCATTTTTAATATTGTTTCATTAGTTTGTTGCATCTTGGCAGAATCAAAAAGCCTGTCATGTGCATGTGCTTTTGTTGTCATAATTTCTGCTCTTTGCCTGATTTGGTTGGTGTTTATATATTTTTCCCACCTTGCCCATTCAGATTTCCCCCTACCTCTTGCATCTCACCACCCACAAGGCATTACTTACTTGTGACTGCCTGCATTTTCTGTTCCAGGAGAGCAGGGAAGGTAGGGTTAACCTGTGTGTCTGGCCTAGAGAGCAACAGCCCCAGCAGCAAATATTTAACGCTTCCCTGCCTGCTCCCCCAGGACTGATAGTGAGGGCAGCTACAAGTAATTGTGGAGGTACTGAGCATAGATATGGGGTGCTGGGTGGGAAGTAGTAGGCTTAATCAGGGCCATCAGAGGAGGGGAAGCAGGTGGGGTATTTATATTAAGGGAGGGTTACCATATATGTCTTGGTTTTCCTGGAGATGTCCTCTTTTTAGATCCTCCAATCTCAGTCTAAATCTTTGTTCGTTTGCTTGTTTTTGAATATGATCAAATGTCTGGGATTTTGGTCAACTCAGCTTCAAAGTTTTTCCTGGCACTTCCCAGCTTGCCCTAGCAAGGAGCTTTTGGGGGCTGGGTGGAGGGAGGTTGGAGGCAGGGTGCACACACATGTGGTCAGCATGCAGCCAGGCCAGGGAGGTGGGAGCAGCCCAGCAGCTGGATACAAGTAAGTCTGTGGGCGATGGGCATTGGAGGGCCAGAACTTGGGGATTGTCAGGGAGGGGGGTGTTGTGTGTGTGTGTGCGTGTGGCAGGGGTGTGTGGAGGAGATGGGTATATGAGAGGGCTGGGTGCCTGCCAGCACTGGGGGAAGCTGTCCGGACACTGGGGATGCAGCAGGGTGGGGGGAGGGGCCTGCCCCCCCAGTGGGGAAAGTGGGGGGGGGGGCTCTTTGGGGGCAGCAGGTAGCTGCTTGGTTGGCCCAGTGACACCAGGGCCGGTGCCT
>NW_005842082.1:1816874-1826087 GCF_000455745.1 Alligator sinensis | reverse complement strand
CACGGGGGGGGGGGGGGACAGTGGGTTGGGAGGGTGAGGCACTGCCAGCACCAGGGGTCTGTGGGTCAGGAGCGAAGGGAACCAGCGGGGATGGGGGTGGGGCCGCGGGTTGGGACTGAGGGGCACCAGCATGGCCCAGGGGAGCAGGGTACTGCTCTTTGGAGATGAGATGCACTGGCATGGCTGGGGTCTGCAGGTCTGTAGTGAGGGGCAGCAGCAGGGCTTAGGGGGTGGGGGCTGTGGCTTGGGAGGTAAGGGCAACATAATGGGCAGGGGCAGGACACCAGCATATTACGCCCCCCCCCCACCTGTGAGTGGGGTCATATACCCCTATACCCCATATAATTGATATACACCTCCCCCCCTTCCACCCATGTGACAGATGTCCTCTTTTTTGGAACTGGAAATATGGTAACCCTCTACTAAGAGGTAGAGTGATTACACCTTAGTATAGCAAGTATGTTTCTGTCTTTGGTACCTGGCAAACATCTTTAAAAATGTTAGCTATAAAGAAAGGACAGGGAGGAAGAGGAGGAGGAAGAAAATGAAAGGTGTAGAGTGGCTATACCTTAGTGTAACATAAACTGGGTAACATTGCCCTGGAGTGGTGTAACTTTGAGGTGCAGTAATGCTTAAAACAAGTTTCAGGTAATATGAGGACAATTCAGGTGTGAAGACCTCCATTAGCTGGCCAAAATTACTGTGCAACAAGGCCCTTATTCACTCATTGTCTAGACAACCAATAAAGGGCAATCCATTGTTTAAGTGGTGTTTATTTTTTCTATATTGAAATACTCTCCATCAAAGTCTCATCATGGGCACAGGCCTCTGATCTGCAAATGAAAAGTCTTCTAATCTCTATTCTGCCCTTTGAAACTTCCAAAATAGAATCCTGCTCACCTTATTTGTAGATCATTCATTTTTTCACAAGACATGAAAACTAGTATCCTAGGATAGTGGGAAGAGTATAGAGGAGACCACTGGCTCTCCTTTAGAGGACTCAACAAAAGGAAGCACATTGAAAATGGTCACTGGCTTCATTTATATCAACTGAGCCATAAGAATCTGTCTGTAGATCTAACTTCTATATACTCAGACTTACTCAGCTAACAAAAATCCAGATGTTTTCCAGAATCTGCATCGTTTTAAACACACCATGAACACATTATCTGCATAGATCACTGAGAGTAAAACCATATAGACATTTGCAGATTGCAGATTGATTTTGCTCTGGGTAGGTATTCTTCAGAAAGTGAGTCTTTGAAGATGTGAACTATATTGTTTAGTCAACCAAAAGCAATGTAAGAAAAGATAGATATTCAGATATGTATTAATATTCATGACTCATTTTTAATTTGCTTTCTTCAAGACCATGGAATCCATTGATGGTGGAAAACTCTTTTCCTCTTCCTACCTGATGGATTTGGGAGCCTGTATTAAAACTCTACGCTACTGTGCAGGCTGGGCTGATAAAATTCAAGGTCGTACCATCCCAATGGGTGAGTAGTACTGAGACAATCTTCTCAAGCATGGAACTTATTTAAGTATGATGAACCTTTGAACTATCTTTTTCTAAAATTTATGTAGCATGGAAAATAGCTCACCTTGGGAAAGATTTCAGATAAACATTAATAATATGAGTCAGTTAAGGCTTACCAGATATCCCTTTTTACACACTTGGCACAGTTAGTATGGCTTATTTATGTATTTGGCAGATATTCAACTTTAAAAAAGTATAATTTATTGACTAGAAAGAGGTTAGGCTCTATATAAAAATAAATATGAAGGTTTAATTTTAATAAGCAATGTTAGTAGTAGAGTTTACATAGTGTTATGGCATTATAAACTGGATGTTAAAAAAGAGACTTTGGCTCAACAGATGATAAGGCCAAGACCAAAAGAAAGTGAAGCGGCATACTAGTCATGGATTTAATTTGAAGGTGGTTTAGGAAGAGTGACTGAGGGATGTGGAAGAAATTCACTTAATTTTGTTCAAACCACATTCAGTTAGGCCCCAGTCAAAAAGCCACTTTTTGACTGGCTTGCCTTCTCTCAGAAAGAAGAAGATGTAATGATGGAGGATTGTATTGTATGTATAAATTGTATTTATCTTCAAGCTTTTGGGCGCACACACCCTTCATCAGACACAGGAGAGAGCAGAGATTGTAAAAGTTATCCTAGGTAGAAATGCAAATTTAGGATTGTTGGTAGCTTTTAAAAACATACATTAAGAAAAAGAAGGAATAAAAAAACTGTTCAGTAAGTATGATTTAGTCAACATATGAATAAGTCTTTCCAGAATAGAGACAGAATCAGATCTACCACTGGGAAACATTTTGAATGGGGCAGAATCAAACCTTCAAGCATGTGGAAAAAAATCAAGATTGAATCCAGATGTGTTTTTGTTGTGGTTGCTTACTTGAAATATTGCAAATACCATTTGTAAGTATGATTGTTTGAGGCTGTTTGGTACCTAAATCTGTTATCTTTTTGCTCTACTCTCTCACAAATGTTTTTGTCTGAATGTGCTTTTTTTTCCTTGTTAGATGGAAATTTTTTCACATTTACAAGACATGAACCAATTGGTGTATGTGGCCAAATTATTCCTGTAAGTTGGAACCATTCACATATAATAAAGATGTTTAAATTCATTTAGCAAAATTATGTTTCCATGAATAGATAAATGAATTTTTAACCACCGGCATCTTTTTCCTCAGTCCAAAGTATGGTTTCACATCCTGATCCTGAGTGTTGTTCCAGGTCTTGAAGGTTCACTGAAACTGGGAGATATTTGCCACCTAACTAACTTTTTGGATCAGAAATATGGGGTCAACTTATACCAGCACCTGTGTGCCCTCACTGCTGGCCGGGCACCCGGGGGGTGGACACATGCCACAGCATCACTCGCAGGGGACAGGGCTGGGCTCAACACAGCCCCATCCCCTGTGGGTGGCACTGCCTGGGCCAGCTGAGCACTGGGCCTGGCACCGCTCACAGGGGATGAAACCACACCAGCCAAGTGCCAAGCCTGTCCCTGTCTCCTGCGAGCAGCGCTGCCAAGTGCTGAGCCCAGCCCTATCCCCTGAGACCAGTGCCAGGATCAGCACTTGGCTCATGCAGCTGGGCTCTGAGCTCATCAGTGTCACTTGCAGTGACAGGGACAGGCTTGGTACTCAGCAGGCATGGCCCAGGCAGCACAGCTTGCAGGGAATGGGGCCACACCAGCTGAGCACCAAACCTGGCCCCCTCCTCTATGAGCAGTGCTGGGCTCGGCACTGAACTGGCACACCCCCATCTCCTGTGTGCGGTGCTGCCAGGGCTGTGCCAGCCAAGTGCCGAGCCTGGCCACACCAGTCAAGTGCTAAGCCTAGTGACGCTCACAAAGGCCAGTGATATAGTGTATAAGTCAATGTTGAATTTTAAGAGTTAAAAATTGGGTTTCAAAACTCAACGTATACACTGTGAAATATGGTTTCTAATGACTGATCAACTGAATGATTCTGGAAGTCACAAGAATTATTTTCCTAGTTCTTCCATTTACCTGTGTTATGTAATGATTTCAAGCAAATGGCTCAAGTAAAATTAGACAGTGGGTGTGCCTATACATGCTTTTACACACACCTAAACTTAATGCACATTTGCCTAATGTGCCTTAAGGTGATTTAGGCGTGCATCTACATATGCACATGCTAAAGTGCATTTAAGGCACTGTGTGGACTGTCTTAGGACTAAAGTCAGTCCCAAGTCAGTTGATATACACAGCATTAATGTTTTTAGCACGTCTACGTGTGCATCGAGGTGCTTTAGCTATTCCCACCTGAATTTGATACCTGCTTTTGCAGCTATCAAATTTAGGTGTGAATTAACCTAAAATCACCATTTTTACAGTGCATTAAGGGCACACGTGTAGACTTGTGCCCTTAATGTGCCTTAAATTGGGCTAAAGTTCCTTAAATTGGCATGTGTAGATGTGCGCAGTAAATTCTTCATAATTTTGTATACCTTGGGGTCTTGAGTGCCCAATTGGAAACATTTTGGATTAAATCCTATATCATTTTACATGCCTGTGTGATATATATGAAACCATGTAACTCCAGTTTATAGCATTTATGAGGTGTTAGCAATTCAGCTTCTGGTGTGCAAATATGCATAAGCCCAGTTAACATGCTCAGTAGGGTTGTGTGCTGGCCAGCAGGTAACAATCACAGCTAATTGCACGCCTAGTGCTGGGTAAATCCCCAAATTTTACTCATAGAAAAACTATGACTAGTAAGAGGAGAAACAGAGCCCTCCCACTGTTAGTTCAATAGTCTAGTTCTTAGGGCGCTTGTGTAGAGAGGATGAAACTCAGGGTATGGACAGGAGTTCATTTTTAGTGGTGGAAATTTCTCAGAATTTCTGAGAAACTTCCACTGTTTGAAATCTTTCTGAGAGAGGGAGCTCTACAGACATTTGGCCTACAGCTTCCCCCTTTCCTATGCTCCTTATACTTCCCCAGACAAGGGCCATTTCAGTCTGGGGAAGGCATAAGGAAAGCTGGTGCACTGCTTGACTCCGGCCAGTCACAGAGACAGAGTACATGTTAAACCTGCCGAAGAAGTACATATCAAACAGTACAGCTTTTCAACACCACCAGCAACAGGAATGAGTGACTATGTCATTATCCGTCTTTGCTGATTGTGGTATTGAGACAGATGGTGGTTAGCCTGAATATATTTCCTGTTCATTATGAAATGCTACTAGGTGTCTTTCCAGACATGTGGAACAAGTGAGAAGGCAAATGAATCCACTCACCTTGCAGACTAGATTGAGGGCATCAGTAGGGTGCCCATGAGAGCCATTTGGTGAGATGTGGGGTGATCATGTACTAGCCTGTCTCCTTAAGTACAATGGTTCAGAGATAAGATGGACTCTGCTAAAGAAGGAAATAGCAAAATTCATCAGTTTTACCATCAATCTGGCTTCACAGTTTCAGCTTCATGTCAGCTCCAACTGCCAGTTTGGATTCACTGAAATCAGCTACACCCATATCACTGGGTTTTGCACAGTCCTGTATATGGGCTTCTGTTCAAAGTGTCTGCACAAAGAAACCCACAGAGTCCAACAGCCTGTACTATTGTCCTAGGGAAACAAAATGCTATAAAGTGATATGTTAGAAAATAAATAAAAACTGGATAAAAGTCCTCCTCATCTGTCTTTTAGTGGAACTTCCCGTTGGTTATGTTCACTTGGAAGATTGCCCCAGCCCTTTGCTGTGGAAACACAGTGGTTGTCAAACCAGCAGAACAAACTCCACTGACTGCTATTTACATGGGCTCTTTAATTAAAGAGGTAAGTGTGCCATACTAGAGCTATTGCTGTTTACTAAGGAGGCAAGTTAAGGAATGTAAGGAAATACTTTGTCTCTTAGTACATTTTGGTAGAAAGAGCTAATCGGCCCTGTACTAATACAGCTCATAGCATAGCCTTGTACTATGGAACTTACTTAACTGTGAATCTGCAAAGCAAGGGTAAAAAGCCTACATATCTTTCACCTTAGCCTTCTCAAAAAAAAAATTCTCGCACACAAACACACACACACACAGAGTAGCAACGTAGCAAACTACATTTCTTGGCAATGACTGTGTATTACAAAAGCATCATAACTTTCAAAGGAAAAACAAAGAATTCAAAGCAAAGCATTTAGAAGTGGGTGGCTTTGCCCAGACACACATTTTGTTCACCTGAGTTTATGATTAATCAAAAGCTGTAAAGTTAAACAGCTTCTCACAATACAGTGTCTCGAGAGAGTACAACTGCTGTAGTTCTGAATGTTTGAAGTACAGTAGTTTATAACATTCCATAGATTTAAAAGTAAAGTTGACTGGGGTTCAAGGTTAGCAAAGACACCAGAGAAAGAGCAGTGAATCAGTTAAACAGGTTTTTGCTCTGCCAGAGGAATCAACATAAGCAAACAAAAAGCTTTAAATAGGTATGGTTAATCCACTAATGTCAACAATCACTAGCCCAGTAATTAGCTATGTCAATAATCACCAGTCCAAAGTACTAACGCACTGACTCAACATATTTTTTTCTGTTCTGCTTCATAACAATGACTAATCAGAAATACAGTAATCAAATAGGTATAGGATATGGTACACTTGGGGAAAACAATGTAATGAAACGGTAAACAAGAAATGATAGTTCGATTGGAAAATGAAGTTCAAGAAACATTACCTTAGATCTGTTTTGGCTCTGATGAAGTAGCTACTTTAATAATCCATCTTTCTATTCAGACTAACATTTTTTCTGCCATTAAGATTTGGTGTTATTCTGCAACTATGATAACTAGTCTGATACTACAAAGTTCCTATACAGAGATGAGTAAAAAAGTATAACATCATTTGTCATTACATTTTGATTTTTTTATTTTAATTTTTCTTCCCTACCCCTCCCCGCCCTTTATCCAAATTTCAGCTGCTCCAGTATAGTTGAATATGAATTTTAAATGTCCAGGTTGAATGTCTTTAATGAATACACAGTGCATTTTTAGAGGGTGTTGGTTGTAGCCATGTTGGTCACTTTTCAAGGTGCTAATTAATAACCATACAAGTATATGAATGGTTATTAAGGAGAAAGGAAATAAGTAGGCAAAGTCACAGGGAATGAATTAAATAGCCTTACTGAGTCTGAAAAAAAAACCTGACCAGTTTATTTATTATTATTTATTTCTACAGAGGAGAGACGAGCATTCAAATTAATACTGTATCATCAATTGACAATAACACTGAAACATTACAGCAGAGTTGCCCCCACTCCAACTCCCTAAAAGAGTGTCTGTAATAAAAAGGACACAAAGCAAAAAAGAAATAAATACCAAGTAGAAATAGGGAACCTCTTTGACTAGGGGTGGGAAAGACTTTGGCTGATTGGGGAAAGGTTGCTGGTGGTCTATATAAGAGAAAATATGGGTGCGTCTACACAAGATGTTTTACTCAAGATTACAGCCAATTACTGCCCAGTAAACATCACCATCTACATGTGCAGACACTAACTGTGCAGCAATTAGCTCTACTCATGAGTAATACAAGTAGTAAATTTACTCTCAGTTTTTTACTACACAGTAGCACACATGTAGATGCCTGACTAGTGCCAGCTCCACAGTCACAGGGCCAGGTCTCTGGGAGATTACTCTCTCCCAGTGCTGGCCCCAAGACCACATAGCTGGTGCTGGGAGATAAGGACCTCTCAGCCTGGGCCCCATGACTGTAGAGCTTGGGCTGGGAGACAAGCTTCTCCCTGTGCCAGCCCCGTGATCACAGAGCAGGGGCTGGGAACTCCCTGCTGCCCGGGCAGCGGGACATTGTCCCCACCTGGGAACTGGTGGTGGCACCTGCCCTGGTTGCAGGCAGCTCCTCGGGGCAGAGAGCAATGTCCCAGCCCCAACTAGGAGACAGCTGTTTCCTGGCCCTGTGCTCTCTGCCAGCCCCTGAGCTAGAACAAGGGGAAGTCTAAAGCTTTCCCTGGTTGTTGCTGGGGTCGATGCAGGGCTGGCAGGGGTGGGAGCAGATTGCTGCCATGAGGAGCAAATCTGCTACTGAGTCCCTATACAGGTACATGCATGCCCAGGAGAGTTTATTCTAGAGTAATTTACTGGAGAGTAAACTGCTTCCTAAGATTATCTGCACATGTACATGCACCCTCTGTGTAAGAGAAAGGGAAATAATCTTCTAGTCTTAATTGTTTCTTCAGAAGATGGTTTTTTTTTTCTCCTATTCAGGCAGGATTTCCACCTGGGGTAGTAAATATTGTGCCAGGTTATGGACCTACTGCGGGATCAGCAATTTCTCACCACATGGACATAGATAAAGTGTCTTTCACAGGCTCCACAGAGGTATTATAATGAATGCAAGTAATTATAAACTGGAATTCTCTGAACCCTCTGATTCTGAGTAATGATTTAGTGTGTAGCTTGTTTTTACATAATTATTTAAACTTTTTCTAGCCTGTTTTGTCAAACAAAAGTCTGTTTAATGATTTGTTGGTTATTATAAAATCCCAACATATCTGAACAGTGTTTGTATTATAGGAAGGCCCCCTTAAACAAAGGAAGCCAATGAGATGCAGTGGCTTCTAAGTTAGCAGCACTGTTTCAAGCATTTAAAAAAAATGTTTGGTTTGGTTTTGCTTAATAGTTTTATTTTTGCAATCTTGAAAATTCAACAAGCTGTGCTTTATTTAATTTAATAACCACCACCACATTCCTAATGATTACCCAGATGATTCGTTGGCATATGCTTAACTTTGGGCGTGCCTATACATGCAGTACTGCACAAGTCTACACTTGGTACTGCGCAGTCCTGGCAATGCACAGGTAGTTTCCAACCCTACTGGGCAGAAGAGCAAGCTACTATGCAGTAGCTTGTTGCTACTGCTTAGTAGCAGCAGCATCACAGTTAATGCCCACCAACACTACATGGACACAGCAATGAGCTACATCTCTGTAGCTCATCCTTACAGCGATGTAGCATCTCACGTGCGCTTGCCATTTATGTACCTGAATGATCTTAATGCAGTCAATGGGACTACTCACATGTGTAAAATAAAGCTTATGTCAAAGTCTTTTCACTGGGTTTTGGTGGAAGATCAGTGAAGGCATCTTGCTACCACTCCAGAGGTGTGAATTTGAGCATTGTAAATAAAATTGTCATTTGTGTTATATTTTAGGTTGGCAAACTGATCAAAGCAGCTGCTGGGAGGAGTAATCTAAAGAGAGTCACCTTGGAACTTGGCGGGAAAAGTCCTAATATTATATTTGCAGATGCAGACTGTTAGTAGTGCCATTTATCCTTTTGTTATATTAACTTTCTTCTTTTACAAGTCATGGAGGTTAGACCATCTGCCCAGATGGGGTGTGGGGTTTTTTTGCTTGTTTTTTTTCATTTTTTCCCATATATACAATGCTTTGCCTCCAGCTAAGACATGTTGGTGATTCTTTTCCAATGTAGTCAGGCAAGAATCTTTTTAACTATGTCATAAAGACATTCAGGGCCCCCTCTAACTTATGGTGCTTTACTTAAAGTGCCAAGAGTTAGAGTCCCCTCTCCAAACATGACCCAACAGATGTTCACCTGCTGGGTCAGTGGGTGGGAGGGAACAAGTCTGTCTGCATTGGCCCTAGCCAACAGGCAAGGGCACTCCAGCAGCCTCTAAGGAGGCTGGCGAACCCCCTCT
>NW_005842082.1:1805947-1816843 GCF_000455745.1 Alligator sinensis | reverse complement strand
TTTCCCCAACCCAGGTACAGCTGGTGAACTCAGACTGGTGGGGTGGTGGAGCGTCCCACGGGGGGAGGGGGAGCTTCAGCTGGCTGGGCACTCTGGCCAGTAGTGGGGTGGCTGTAAACCACCCTGTTCCTGACCAACTGCAAACCCCCTCCCCCCACTCCCGTGGGACACTCCACTGCCCCACCAGTCTGAGTTCACCAGCTGCACCTGCCCCAGACCCCTCCCCCAGCTCCGAGGCTATCAGCAGGGCAAGAGGAGAAAAGGAGAACACAGAGCTGCCATCTGGGCTTTGCCTGACCTGAGCTGAAGGGGGAGGTGGAATAGAACTTCCTCACCTCATGCCCCCCATCCCAACTATCCCAGATACCCATTGTGGGGAGCCAGGCTGGGCCCACAAGATGAGGGGGGCTCCATTCCACCCCACCCCCTCCATTCCACCCACCCCCTTCCAGTTCAGCCTGGGCAAAGCCAGCCAGCAGCTCTATGATGCTCCCTTCTCCCTCCCTCCCCAATGACAGTGCTGCCCCCATGTGAAAAATTAACCCTCAAGGGAACACAAGCTCTCTAGGATGCTTTATTTTAGAACACCTTAATCTAATACCTGATTTAATGAAACTTAATTTTTTGCATGATCAGCCATTTTAGAAGTGCTCTGCAGCCACGCACGTGTGTCACATCATGGCTGTAGAGTGCTTCCAGGGGCCTGATCATGCAAAAAATGTAACTTGTATAAGCGCCCAAAGATACCTGAGAGGTAATTTTAAGTGGTCATTTAGTCACCGTTGACACTACATCATGTAAAAATTTGAATGAAAAGTCCAAGACAAGGTTTCCTCTCCCACCCCTTCAGCACAAGACAGAGGAGAGCAGGCAGTTGTTGCAGTTCTGACTCTTGCTCCGAGCTTGGGTTGGGACTAGAGTCAGAGCCAAAAGCAGGCATCTGTCCCCACCTCTGCCTCCTCCCTGCAGCCTTTATCCCATTCTCCCTCCCCACCCCCCCACCCCAGTTGTTTTATTTTTTTCATTGTTCAGGTTTCATGGCCAAGGTTTTCTAGATTGGATAACTAAATTCATATGTCCATATATAGGTACCTGAATAAATGTTCTAATGACTCTGGCTCTAGATCCTTCTCTGTTCCTTGCCTGGCCAATCAGCAGTGGCAGTTTTGGCCCTGGGATCTGGCTGTGTGGTCAGGCAGGGGCTGTACTTACATATGCTCTGTGCCCCTGGAGGGAATGAAGCTGGAGTTATGTCTGTTGGTAAGGGGGAAGGAAAAGTGGGCAGAATCGGTAGGAAGCATGGGGGGGATGGGGACAGAGGATGTGGGGACTTGGACTAGAGAAGTGGGTAGAGGTTGTGGATAGCAGGCAATGGGCAGAGGCTGCAGGGGGGCAGAGACTGTGGGAAGCAGAGGCTGCATCAGACAGAGGTTGTGGAGGGAAGGCAATAGGCAGTAGGTAGAGCAGACAACGTGGTGAGGGTGGGTAGGCTTCAGGGGGAAGAAGTAGATAGGGGCAGAGAGCTAGGGAGGTCACCTGCTCCCACAGCTGCTTGACTCCCTGCTGCTACTTTTTACCATGGTAGCAAGTAGGGGGGACAAATTTAAGATGACCCTTCCTTACATTGGTGACTGGTGCCTCCTGAGTCTTGGGGGGCACCTGCAGATGCTGCTGGCAGCATCAGCAGCGGGGACAGAGCTGGCGAGGACCCACAGATGTCACGTGCCCTCCCCGTGTCCCCTCTACCAGTCACCTATGCTTCCATAATTAGGTACTATACCTGAAAAATTATAACAAATTTATACATTTTCAATATATAGAAACTAATTATCGGAGGGTTACCTTAAATTCAAAGTCATCTTGAATTTAGATAACTGCAGTATAGTCAAATGTGCACTTGTCTAATTGTGTTAGAGTTTTTATATAGTAACGTCAGCTATATGTAAGCAGATGGATGTCAATGCCTTTAAAGACCAGAAAAAATGAAACTTAAATGGTGAGAAAGCATAGCCAAGAGGATTCTTCATAATTTTGTGCTATGAACATTTAAATGCAATGCATAGATGGCAAAGAAATTAAGACTTGACTATATGTGTTTCTTTGCAGTGGACAGTGCTGTAGAGTTTGCGCATATTGGTCTGTTCTACCATCAGGGTCAATGTTGTATAGCAGGATCTAGGATTTTTGTGGAAGAGCCTATTTATGAGGAGTTTGTTCGCAGAAGCATTGAGCGAGCTAAGAAAAATGTCCTTGGGAATCCTCTGTTGCCTGGTATACATCAAGGTCCACAGGTAAGTTATAGTCCTATCACTTTAATTAGCACACATATGCTAACCACTACAAAGTGGTTATTTTGGTATTATTCCAATAGTTGTATAGTGGTTATCAGTGGCATAGTGAGTGATGGAGGACCAGGGCACCAGTCCCTGCTGTTGTTATTCTGGAGAATGGTTAAACAGGAGGAAAAGGTTATCTGGGTTTTTTTCTTTATTGTGTGTGATCCATTGCAGGATGTTGGGCAATTCACTAAATCCCTCTGTTTCAGTTCCCTTTACAGTAAAATAGGAATAATAGTGTGGTACTGATCCACTTAAAATGCTTTCAGAAATTTTCATTGAAGGCTAGTGAGCAAGTGCAAGTGTTTATTACCTCCACGTATATCAATACGAGACCTCTCATAGTCATAACAGTATATTCAAGTACTACCACTGTGTTATCAGTGAGCAGCTGTGGGAAAGTCGAAGATAATGATTTTTCCCCATTCCTCCCCAGCTCTCATTTTATATCACTTCTGCTCCCAACCTGCAAAACTGCCAATTTTAAACTCTTATCACAGCTTTTTGGCAGGCCCCTTTTTTCGTCTGCAGAATCTTACACTTCTACTCACACATCCTATCCTAGTGACTGTCCAATTCAATCAATCTAAAAACACAACATTAAAAAAAATTATATCACTATATGTATAGGTTCCATTACAAAGATGTTAAATGCATTCTTGGCTGAAGTCTTATTCAAATGCTATATACTATAAATGCACCTTTTATTTTGATTACTCACTCTATGCCCAAGCCTTACAGGACAAAGGGATCATATCAGAGCCAAAGGCACAGCCTGACTAAAGAAAACTCCCCCAGATACAATGGTGATAACACGTTCATTTCACTGGCAGCTGTATAAACTTTGAATAATCAAAGACTTCTTGACAAATGTAAAAATATATCCAAAACCACCTATAAATAATAGGACTGATAGCGTAATATGCTAAGGTATGTCATCACCAATGTTAACGAGTGGGTTTTCACAACAGAAAATCAAGCTGTGTATATTCATTAATCTAGTGTGTAGACAATCCTTGAGCTAACAAGAAGCCATTCTGACATTATTGCTTTGCTGAGTCTAAAATTAAACACTCACAGATTAAATGGAACAGGGGAAAAAACCTTTAGCAACTTAAATGAATGGGCACACTGCTCTAAGGAACTGCTCTAAGGAACATTTCTGAAGTGGTTTAACAGAAAAATAAGAAAACATTCCTGCCCTTTCTCATCATTTCCTCGTCACAATGCATCTTTCCCATGTAGCATGCTAGCACTTCATAACAGTCTCATGGGCTAATGAGACTTGTATCCCCAGAATAGCTGCATTATTTCTTTATTTTCATTGTTCTTCGAAATTGAATTGAAGAAGGGATGGGCTGAGGTTCTGCTATCAGCACTAAATATGCAATGGCTGCTCCTTTGAATGTATTGTTTAGGTAATTATTTCAAACCTCTTTCTCTCCCCTTTAAGTTCCTTGTACTACTTGGCATCTTCTCAGTTCAAATGGAGCAGCAGTTTCTGACTTGGAAACCTTTCTCAACCCAGTAAAAAACTATGATTGGAACACTGTCATATAAAGATAGATATATTTACTCATAAGTGCATGACAAATAAGAGTGTAACATTGCTACTCAAAGGGTGGCATTGCCCTTTGGTTGGGAAAGCCACCTAGCTACTCATTTCCACCTTCTGTTCCTTCCCCTCCAACAACTACCTTTTGTTTGCTTTCTCACACAAATTCTACTGCTTTGTTCTTTCTTTGTGGTTTCTGCTACTCCCACCTCCACTTTCAAACATGAGTGCTTCCAGACATGGAAAAAAAAACAGTGCTTTACTTTCAGCTTGGCATGACCCTGTACCAAGAGCAGCACATGCCCAGAAGAGGCATCTCATTAGGTGGACCCGGCTCACCCAACATCTGTATAGACTGGAAACTTCATTGGGGCTTTTCAGAACTTTTATCTAATAGCTGATTGAATCAGCTATTAGATAAAAGCACCAAAAAGCCCTGCTGACATACCCGACCTATACAGATGCTGGGGAGCTGAGTCAAACTAATACATTTCCTCTTCTGGTAGTGCCATTTTGGGGTTTTTTCACATCTCTCAGTGCCCAATATAGGTGAGTAGTTTTGGGGGTTTTTCATTATTGAAGTTCCACAGCCAAGGTTTTCTAGATTGGATAAATTAGATTCTTAAATCCATACATACTAGATCCCTGAATAACTGCTCTACTTTTCAAAACTGCTGATCATCCTTGACCATTTATTTCAGCATTTTGGTATGTGAGGAGACCTATTTTGCAAATCTTGGCCCAGCTGTGCACGTTTGGGAAACACCAAAAGGCAATTAGAGGGTGACTATGAACAATTTTTATCTCCAGCCAAGCTCTAATACTGCAAAGAACAATTTTTCCAACTGTTTAGTTGGTCTAATAAAAGATTTACCCAAATAACCTTGTCTGAATATGTAGGAGAGGCAGGTGTGTATATATATATATATATATATATATATATATATATATATATGAATATATATTTATAAACCTTTATAAATTAAAGTTATTTATAAATAGATATATTTAATCAACCAAGGAGAAATGTTCCTTCTCAAGACTAAGCATGGGCAAAACTGAAATCTGAGATTCTATACACAAAAACCTTTGGCCCCCTCTGCACATTACAGGAATTTACCTTGGCACCAACTATGCATGCAAAGTAGCTATTACACAATACAAAGCTCCAGCTTTTAAAATTAGACCTCAAAAATGCATACTGACTTTACTGACTGGTTGCTATCGAGCTTTAATTTGCGCAGGTAGTAAGGTGTTCCCTGATGGTGGGAGCCCCATCAGACGACCATGCCCAGTGAAAAACCTCAGATTCCTAGGAATTGCAACCACCATGATCTCCAGGGTCTGAGGGATTCACGCACCCTCAAGCCCTAGGAATTGCAGCAGCCATGATCCCCAGGGTCCAGGAAGCCCCCGGGGTGGGAGTATTGTCCCTGTGGTGATCCTCTGGTGATCCTCTAGCCCCAGGGGTTTTCCACACTTGTGGGGTTGGAGGTGGGCATGGCCAGGCCCCAGCAGGACTCTCTCATTAGGGAGGTCTGCCTGCACAGTCACAGGCTTTTCCCTGCTGACTCCTCAAGGGGTGGGACTATTGCTAGCCCCTAGCCCCGGGCTAGTACACTGAGTCAAGGGGAGTGTGCAATGTATGCATCTCCCTCCCTGCTTCGTCATGCTGTATGCAGCAAACTGACAGGCAAGGAAGCCAGCCGGGGGGACTGATAATTGTCTTTGTCACCCAAATAGCAAAACAATAGCCTCTCTCCACATTACTTCAAACTTCTAAACAGCTTACCGGCTGACCTGTTGATTAGCTCTGAAAGCTCTAAGCAGTCACTGTTCTGTCTGCCTACCTGAGTGAAACTGGAGAGACACATACACAGACATCTCTCAGCATTAGCTAGCATACCACATGCTGGCTACAGTCCCTGCTATGGCAGAGATGAGGAAGGGATGTCTGCTTAAGCAGGGAGTGCTGAGGTGGGGAGAGGGGGGCATGGGGAAGCCAGCAGACCCTGCTGTGCCTACAAATCTGTGCTGAGCTCCAGCCAGGGAGCAGAGGGGAAGAGCCAGCCCTGCGGTGGATCAGGGGGCCCTGCCAAGTACAGAGAGCATGCCAGGATGCTGGGCGACTCTGATTTATCTTAAACCAGCAAGGGGTCTGGGACAGACATCGCATAAGTCAGCTTGAGCCAAATCAGTTAAATCTGATACTGCATTCAACCAGGTTTATCTCAAACCAGTTTCAGCCATTTTCAAACTGGTTTATATGCACTAAACAACTGTTCTGTTACAGGTTTAAACCAGTTTCTGATCACTTAAACTGGTTTATGTGTAATGTCTTTCCTTGTAATGTCTTCCCCTAGCCCCTAAGAATGACTGCAGACTCATTTCAGTGACAAAGGTTCAGCCAGGCTAATTATCTACAAGGCCCTAACACGCTTGTGATATGATACACAAGGTATTAACACATGTATGTCCATGACAAAGTACAAAACCATGTAGGCTCCCCTAGGCCAATACAAAGTTCCCACAATTTCTAATTTTCCCCTTATACAGTGGTCAAAACAGATTATGTATTACATTCCACCAGTATTTTGAATATCTTAAGCTTTGGGCTTGTTCCACATCCTGATCTGGGTGTTCCCATTCCAGCCTTATCATCCTGCTACTGGACTATTCTACACCGTATACAGCCATCTCCCCTTCCTGTCTCCTGGCAGGAGTGCACACCTGGCCCACATGCCAAGGTTTGCTTATGGAAGGAGTCCATGCATCAGTCAGATTCACTGATCAGGCCTACTTTGGCCAATGCTTTATCAAAGCCTTTGTGTGAGCAGTGTATATATTAATCAATGTTCCCGTGAGGCCTACAGAAAACGTTATTAAATTGGAGCCTGTTTTGCTAAGCACAGCACAAACACCTAGCATGAGAAAACATACAATCGATTTTATAACTGTAGTTATCAAGGAGAACATAAGAAAAAGTGACCCAATTGACAGTGACATCCAGCCATTTCAATTCAATATATTCCATTCTTCATTCTGTCATACATCTTGGGGCTAATTTGTCCATCAGGGTAGCAATCATTGTATTTATCCATTGTGTACAAAAGGGTAATTGCTTAAAAGCATAATGAGTAGCAAGAAGGATAATCTAAGACTTTAATCCTTATAAATAATTTAAAGATTTTATCATAACTTTTATAGAGTTACTGGGCAGGTTGGATCCTTACTAAAAGGTTGAAAGCACCCAGGGTCTTCCACAGTCTTTTAAAAATACTGTTTTATTTTATGTGCATGTGTGATAATATTAGCACTCATTAAGATGACGCATTTGGTCTCCTGCCTTATCCTTATGTTTACTAAGTCAGCTCTCATGCTGCCTTCTCTACTCTGTGCAAAGGGCTAATGTGTACAACTTCCACCCTGAATTATAATGTAGGACCAACAGATTTACAAAGAAGAAAAACTGCTCCCAAGATAAAATGCTCTTTGTATACTGTGCTATCTAATCCTTCCTTGAAAACTCCATCAACAGGGTTTTAAAACTTAGCCCTGATAATCATAAACAAAGTTTTTTTATCAGGTGACAATGTAAGAACTGGACACATCATGTGAGAAGTGAAGTAAGATTTAGCTTTAAGTCAAATCCTGGAGCAGGGTTTTAGCTGCCACGTCACCTCACTCAAGTACATGAAGTATGGTCTTGGGCAAGAAGAGAGAAATACACCTTGCAGAACAATATAATAATGAGCCAAACTGTTTCAGAAGGATTATATCTGATGAGCAAAAAAATGTTTGCTTCATTGGAGTCAATATGAGTTTTGCCATTTACTTCAGTGAGGCCAGGATTTCACCCTGAGCATAGTATGGTCCAGCATTACAGATCACAGAAAAAAATATTGAGTTCTTGCAGGACTTTTACCTTAACAACATGTAGAGATGATAAACCATTGGAGAAATGGACCACAAGGGGAGGATTACTATGCCTAGTCAGTGCAAGGCAGCACCATGTACAGATACCCCAAGGTATCTTTGTGCATAATAACTCAGAAACTAGAAGCAGTAAAGATCTGTTGGTGTGGTGCTGTCCTTAGACTGATAATCTCTGCTTCTCAGCAGGACAGATTAGCCCAGGCACAGTGGCACTTCAGTATAGCTGTATTGCTTGCAGTTCCAGCACTGGCATAAGTAGTGGTAGAGCATGTTTCAGCATGCTGCTGCCTTGTACAGTACTGATAAACTCTGAGAAACAAGTCTTTGTTGTTGATTTTAAGTCTTGAACTAAATAACTGTACAAAAGTTATTTAAGGGGAGGGATGGAATTGCATGTTTAACTAACTTGCTAGCAAAAGATGAACAGATTCAGGTCTGGTTTCCATTATCAAATTAGTCACTTATTAGGAGCAGGGGAGGGAGAAAGGTTCTTAACCTAATTCTTTTCCTCAGTTGCTCCCCACTATAAACTGCAGTCTAAAATCCACTTCCTACTATGAAGGCCTTGCCAGAATGATACGTGCTTGCATTTGTTTTTAATGTTGGTGTAACACTATAAACAAACTGCCATCTATGTTTTCCAAGTTTCAATAGTTATTTTGTGTTCTAGCAACTGTCAGTCACAGAACAAAATGAAAATAGCAATGAATTTCAGTTATGCCGTGTGTAGGTTTTTATTTTCTTTAATAACTTTATTAAAATGTGACTTACCAACAGTCCTGCTAAAAGCCTAAAGAGTTCCATTGGCTGGGCTCTCTGTTAGAGCTGAAGGATTAGGCCGAGTGATTTGCATTTCAATGGACCAATAGTAACTGACAGAATACTGGGCAAAGTCTAAAAATTGATGTATTTTATAGAGGAGAATCGTCATTGCTATTTGAGTACAACCAGACTACCAAATCCATTAGAAGATCTAGCCCATGTTATTATGCTGAAATCTCTAATTACTGGTCTAGATGAGAAAGGCCTATAAAATTTTGAGCCATTAAAGACAACAAAGTTTCTAGTTTCTCCAGCTGTTTCACTTCACTATGTGAGATTTAAGAAAGTAAGAACTTTGCTGAGGCACAGTTAATGGGTTGCAAAGAGACTGTTATCAGTTCATGCTACTTTTTCCCCCACTCCTTGCAATATTTTCATTTAGGTTGATAAGGAGCAGTTTCATAAAATCCTTGAACTAATTGAGAGTGGGAAAAAAGAAGGCGCCAAACTGGAATGTGGAGGAGGTCCATGGGGCAACAAAGGTTACTTCATCCAACCCACAGTTTTCTCTAATGTTACAGATGATATGCGCATTGCCAAAGAAGAGGTAAATAAATTCATGATAGTCTGTACTTTCACTGGAGTATTTCTGTTTAAACATCTGTACAAAATATCCATTTAGAAGGTTAAGTGTATACATAAAAATGATCACAATGTGTCTTTCACTCTGGGTTTGGTCAATTTTAAAACCCCTTTCTTTGTCACTTTTGCTAACTAAGCCAACACAATGAAATGTTAACGTAAGGAGAAATAATCTAACTGGCCAACCAAAGCTCCAGGCAGAGCTGATCTGAGATAATAGATACAGTGGCTAGCATTGTTATTTGTATCACCCTGGACTGGGCTGACTATGTAACAGAAAAACAGCAAATCTGTAAAGGGCAACTTGTGAATTCTTTGTTCCTCTTGATTAGCAGTGCTATTACTGCAGCAGTCCCTTGACGTCAGGATAAATATTCCAATGGTGAGCTACCGCTCGACAACAGGAATAAAGGATTCAGAATTTGGCCAGGGCAAGTCCCTGGTGCCCACGCTGTTTCTATGTTATGTCCTTTTGAAATCGGTGGAAATTTAGGTTATACCAGATAGATATAGTTAGGTGTGTAAGACATGTCTATGGCTGAAAGTGCCTACTCCAGTAGGCTACATTCAGTTGATTTACTCAAATTGAGCACTGGAGCCTGCAAAAAAAAAAAAAAAAAAAATCATGAGAAGTCAGGAAAAGGAAGAGAGGGTTGATAAGAGCTTTATATCAAATAGTTGCTAGTTGCAGAGAGTTCCTTTCTGCTGGTCTGGGAGTCAGGTGGGAAATCTCTCAGAAATCTGCTTCCTTGCAAGATTTACCCATTTCACTTGGACCAGCAATACCACAATAATCTCTTCTTATAGTGTGTTACCTATATTAAATTATCGAGATGATAACAGAACAAGAAGAGATGATTTTGAAAGGTTCCAGTTTAAATAACAGTTTTGAACCTCCCAAGTTAAATTTTGTTTTGCATTTTGGGGGAAGGGTAAGTTCACCTTCTGTTTTGTGTAACCCAGTGGGGAATGGTCAGTTTGCTTTCTGTTTTATGTAAAACAGTTCATGTAATCCTAGTTGTGAAATTAGCGCTATATGACACTTCTAATAAAGTCAGGTGCAAAACAGTAGTTAATTTCAATGGAACCGAGACAGCCCTTATGGCAATTATCTCCCATCCATAGCTACCGAACAGTTGTATAATGAAGCACTGCACTTGTTGGCTAAGAACACAGGACTAAGTTAATGTGCCCTTAGAGACGAGCTGATTCTAATGGAATATTTTCTTGTATATTAGTTAACACCCAGAAAGAGAGCAGAATTTTTTTTGGCTTGCTTGTTTAGTTATGAAGCAACTTGTGGAGATAAAACCTTAATAAAATGTTTAGAAGAGGAAAAAATGAAGGTCTTTTCCAGCTTAAGCCTGCCCAGATTTACAACAGGATCTGTTTTTTGTGTTAGGCATTAAATGATCTTTAATTTTTTTAATGTTTACTGTCATTGCTTGTCATTTCCATATTATACAAATCTACTGAACATTTGAATATCATATAGTACTGAACATCATGTCTTGGGGCTTTGAAACTTTTATTCCTGAGTTGGCTAGGTAGAAGGTCAGTCTAACAGAAATCAGATTTTTAAATAAATAATTTTAAATAATAAATCATGCTAAACTTTCCACCTATTCAAACATTCTTCCTCTTCTTTGTGTGCCTGAAATAGAT
>NW_005842082.1:1788918-1805937 GCF_000455745.1 Alligator sinensis | reverse complement strand
AAATCATGAAGTTTAAAACTGTAGATGAAGTTATCAGGAGAGCAAACAATACTTCATATGGTTTAGCAGCAGCAGTTTTTACCAAAGACATTGATAAAGCATTGACCTTTGCAAGTGCTCTTCAAGCTGGAACTGTGTGGTATGTAAAAATATATTTATTCTTCATTATAAGTAGTCTTTGGGAATAATAGAGGGATAGTCTAAGTGTCTTCATTGCATAGCTTCTTATACACACTTATTTCCTTCTGAATCTTTGTCATTTACATGGAGCACAAAAGATTTAAGTTCCAAAATATCTAATATGCTATTATGTAGCGTTTCTTCTGACCCTGAAAGTCAGAAAATGCAGGTGATCTCGTTAAAAGGAGAAAAGAAAAATGTAACTGCAATCAGCCAAGTTCTCTCCATTCCCAATACTGTGGTCTCCCACTATCATCCCAATTCATAAGACTCAGTAGGTGAGTCTACATGTTGCCACATGGTGATGTTGCTACGGCACCATGATTTAACTTTAGTACTTTGGAAATACTAAAGCATGGAGCAGTAACTGTCCATACTGTGCCATTAGATTTCACTGCTATGGCACCATAGCAGTGTCATAAAATGGGGGTGCACACCACTACATTGATGTAGCTGCCGACCCATGTGATTGTTACGTCTCCAGAGCTACTGTACAGCGAAGTAGTGCATCACTACATTGATGTGTAGATGCTCCTAGTTATATGTACTGCCTAAAGAAATCATAGGTGCATCTACATATGTATTTACTATGGTGTAAAATAATCCAGAGTACGCATTTTTGGGCTGGTATCTACACATGCAAGGATTAGGGAGCAGATTTTCACCCAGTTCTCTGCAGCTATACAATGGGCCCCTGCTGCCACTAGGGAGAGCTCCAGGCTCCCCCCAGGTGCTAGCCTAGGGGCTGGCAGGGAGTACCAGGTCAGGAGGCAGCTGTCTCCTGGCCCCGGGGGGCTGTCTGCTGCTGGGGCAAGGACAACGTCCCCCTGCCCCAGTAGCAGTGAGCTCCTAGCCCTGGCTTCCCAATCAGGGGAAGGGGACTTAGAGAGCTAAAGAGGAGGGGCAGGTCCCAGCCCCCTGCCCTGAACTGCTGATGGAGCAGCTAGCAGTAAGCTCACTGCTAGCTGCCCCATCAACAGATCAGGGGAGGGGGCTCAGACCTAGCTCTTTCCAAGCCCTGTGCCTTGATCACCCAATTGGGGCATGGGAGTTCCTAGCTCCCACCCTGCACAGTGGGAAGAAGCTGGGTAGCTTGTTCCCCACCCAGCTCCATGAGCTGGTGCGGGGAACACGCTGGGGGGCTTGTTGCCTGCCCAGCTCCATGAGCGTAGAGCTGAAATGGAAACAAGCTCCCCAGCCTGTTACCTGCCCTTGCAGAGCTTATTGGGGAACATGCTCCCCTACCCCAGTCAGCAGGGAGCTCCCTGCACTGCTTTGGGACATCAGGGCCTGTGCTGGGAGATCCTTATTTCCAAGCCTGAGCTCCACAGTCATGGGGCTTGGGCTGGGAGACTCTTATCTCCCAGCATGAGCTCTACGGTCACAGGGCTCAGGCTGAGAGACCCTTATCTTATCTATCTTTGAAGAGGTTCTGGAGTTGTTGGCTTGCAGGGAGTTGGAAGCAAATGGAAGGAAAGGGTGAGAGAAACCTAACTGCCAGCTATGAGCCAACCATGACTAGCAGGCATACTGACAGTGGCCCTGGTGCACCAGTAAAATGGCATATTATGTGAAATAATTTTGAAAACTCCCAAAAATGGCATTATTTTGTGTTATAATTTAAACAGCACACCCCCCCACCCCACCCCCCCCCCCCCCCCCCGGTTTGGCTCAACAATACATTATATGGTTTTTGATAACTCAAACAAAAGGTGGGGAGTTTGACTTAAGAATTGTTTTCCCACTGAAAAAAAGATTTAAAACTGTATAACTACAACTATTCACACCTTATAGAGATAACTATGTATCCAGTGTTCTGAAACTAATTACATTTAAAGGGAAGATAAATAAAGAAATAAATACACCATTTGTTTCCATTAAACAAATGTTTGTGTAGAAATCTCTTGTTGCCAGTGAATCCAGGGAATAGTTTAAGGGCCTTCATTGGATGAAAACAGGGGCCCTTTAAGTGAGAGAGAAGAGATTCAGAACATATGGAAATGGAGAACAATTCAAAATACTAGAGAACTATTGGCTAATGAAAAGGGCCATTCTGTCCAAACCACTAATACTAATTTCCAGTTTAAATTTCTGTTATATTAAACAGTCATTTATCATAAATAACAAACATATCTAAAGAAGTTTATTACCCTCAGTGACAAACAGCATATGGGATTGGAACTATCGAGCAGAATCCCACAGTATGGCCTGGGTAAACAGTGAAAGGAAACTATTTTATTTCTGGGAAGAAACCTGAAAAAAGTGTCTGAGAAAAAACCTAAAAAGACTTTTTTTTGAGCTCTGTCATTGGAACAATAAATTTATGGGTCTTTCAAAAACAGTAACAGAAGGGATTTTTATTATATTTATCAGTTACAAAGATAGAATGACTACTATTCTGAAGATCCCTAACTATATTATAAATCCGTGGTAGCACACAGATGGTATCTAATAGTGTAAATGCGAATAACATTGCTTTGCTGAACTGAGAACTATATACATGGTTAAATATTTAAATATTTTGCTAAAAAACCATAGCTGGTAGAAATCACCATATCTCTATGGAAATCAAAGAAATAACATGGATTTTCATAAGGTAAGAAGTTATGCCATGATGTTCAAAGTCATCTTTTCATTTTTCTTTTTTCAGGGTTAACTGTTATAGTGCACTGTCTGCTCAATGTCCTTTTGGAGGATTTAAAATGTCAGGAAATGGACGAGAAATGTAAGTAAAATAGCCTGAGATTTTATATACATGCACGCACGCGCGCACACACACACACACACACACACACACATATATAGAGTCATAGAGAAGTAGGGCTGGAAGGGACCTCCAGAGGTCATCTAGTCCAACCTTCTGCCTGAGGCAGGATCATCCCTATCCAAACCATGCCATACAACCATAATTTAAACTCTACATAAGATTATCCTCAACCCTGAACATTTGAGGTTTGGTTCATTTTCAGTTTGGGTCACTTCTTTTATCTGAACTGGCTTATTCATCACTAGTCTTAATATTAGTAAGTGAGCCATATAAATGAGTAATATAGTGAAGGAAATCACATGATGTAAGCTTGTTCCATGAAATAACATTATACCTTCTGATTTTTTAAAAGTGAATTGAGAGCAGCCATTTGCCAGTTTCTAAAGAGGTATAACTTTCTCACTACAAAGGTAGTAAAGCACTGGACAAGTTACCCAGAGCGGTTTTGGAATCTCCATCCTTGGAGGCTTTTCAGACCCAGCTAGACAAAGCCTTGGGTAGGATGATCTAGTTGGGGGTGGTCCTGCTTTGAGCAGAGGGTTAGACTAGATGAGCTACTAAGGTCCCTTCTAACCCTCCTTTTCTGTGAATTTATTATTCTATAAAACAGCAAAGTTTCATCTGTATGAATTTGTTAACTGACTATATCATAAAATATAATAGAGGGGTATAGGGCATCCAGGAACTTGGCACTAGTACAGATATCTAACAGAAATCTGGATCATAAAAAAGGAAGCATTGCAGGAGAAAACTAATTTTAATGTCAAACATTTTATTAAACATCATTTGGAAAAAGACATTTTTAACACTGAAGAAAATGCATGAGAAAAATCTGCTGAGTAACAAGAAAGGAAATGTATCAGGTCCCATAAACTTTCACAAACTTTAACAGAAAGCTGCATAAGTAACCATTACAATGGCTATTATCCCATTTTGCTGCCACAATGTAAATTACTGACTGCTAGAATTAACAAGATGCCTCTTTGAAGGAGTTGGAAAAAAACCCAGGAAAAGATTTCTCTGTGTCCTAATAGTTGATAAGCCTGTTTTTTCTCATATTCAAATCTAGCAAATTGGCTGTGAGAGGCAACATGCATATCACAGTGAAGCTTACTGTGCTAAAAACAATTAAATGTCTAAACACCTTGCATATGTTTTTACAAAAAAATATTATAAACTATCTAAGTACGCAGGCAATTCTGATTTCATAGTGTGAAGTTTAAAGGGCTACTGTGATATACTAGGGATTAGTCAGACTTGAAATTTCTTGACTAATTTAAAGTTTTTATGATCAGCTTATTATTAATAGAGTTGGGGCCGTGAATTGATGTTGTGACCATGATGGTCCAAGAAGCATGCACAAGACAAGGATTTTTGTAGGCAATATCTTTTATTGTTTCAACTGCGTGGCAGGGATAGACTTAGACAAGCTTTTGACAAGCTTCAATGTTGGAGAAGACATGAAGAAGAATGCACTGTATTCAAAAGCTTGTCTCAGTCTATCCCAACAATGCAGTTGGTCAAATAAAAAATATTACCCACAAAAATCCTTATTTCTTGCATGTTTTCTGGACCATCTTGGCCTTGACAACCCAGTTCTATTACCCACAAAAATCCCTGCTTCTTGCTTATTGTGTTGTCTACATAAGACTTGAGAGCAAACACTTTGAGTCTTGAGGCCTTGTTACACGGTGATTTTGGGCAGCTCTTGGAACTCTTAGCACCTGGAGTGTCTGCACATTAACACCTGAAACTGGTTTTAAGCACTCATATGCCTCTCCAGGACAGGATTATTTCTGATCCATGCTTCCCAACTTGTGTTACGCTAAGGTTTAGCCGCTCTAGGATACACCTTAATGCAAACAACCACTCCCCTCCCCCACATCTGCTGCCCTTGATGTGGCCCACTGCTCCCCCTGCCCTCCCCAGCACCCCAGATCACCACTCATGGCCCCCTTCCCCTCCCCCTGCTCACTTATTTGTGGCTGTTCACACTATCTGTCTCAAAGGAGCAGGCAGAGAAGGGTTAATCTGTCTGCCTGGACACTGCTGCTGCTGCTTTGTAGGTAGGCTCAGCCCCTAAAACAGTAGCATCTGCCAGCAGCAACTAGGAAGGCAGATTAACCCTTCCCTGTCTGCTCCCTATGGCCAGACAGCTGGGCAGCTACAAGTTGGTAGGGGCAGGGAGGTTGGGGGGAAACCCCAAGGAGCAGGTGGGGAGCCCTGTGGGGCGGGGAGGGGGGGTGGGGAAGAGGGTAGCAGGGAAGCTCAGAATGGAAGGGGCTAATATTCTTGCCTTTCAGTCCTTCAGGCTCTTGCTAGCCTGAAGTGTGACTGCTCCAAACTCAAGCTAGCACTAACGCCAATCAACATATGTGCAGCTCACAGTATGAAGTATAACAAGGCTCTTAGGAAAAGTCAATCACTTCCATACTGTAAGGCAGAGGTAATTAGCTGTGTTAGTCTGAAGTCAGGAATGATATACTAAATTTTCAAAAGTTTTAGAAAGCATTTCCAGGTTGACAGTTTTGTAGCGGCAACATTTTTTTCTGTCATTTGGCACATTTGTTGTCATTCGGCGTGTGTAGATGAAATGAGGGCCCTAAATTGAAGCACTGGCTTTTTAAAAACACCACTTCAGTTTTGGGCCGATTAAACCCCTGTGTTGTGCGCACACACAATTGACTTACCTGCCTGTCTGGCGGCGGGGAGGGGAAAGCAAGCTGCCAGTGGGTGAAGCGGTCTCTGGACTGCGGTGGCAAGGCTTGTACTTCCCTCAACAGCAACAGTGGGCCCCACCCAGGTAGCACCCACCCACAGGCACCTGGCTTGAGTGAGTAGGAGGGAAGTACCAGCCCCCTGCACAGCTCAGGCAGCTGGCAGGCTCCGGGGGTAGGGATGGGCTATCAGGTTTACCACTTTTCTTGGGTGGAACCTGCCTTCCCGGGCTGCTGCCAGGCTGCCTGCAGGGCTTCCTACAGAGCAGCAAAGCTGCACAGAGCTGCGCCCCAAGTCATTTAAGGCTCATTACACTGCCAAATTTCCTACAGTGGCTGGAATTAATGTGCAATACACCGCCAAGAGGAGCAAACACTGACACCATTAAAGCGGTGCAAAATCATTTAGCCCACTTTAAAGTGCCGTGCACACACGCCCCTCATTTCATCTACACATGGCCATTCACTATAACATTTTGCTGTGTAGATTAAAGCCTAGATTTGGAGGCTTAGAAATTTAATTTAGAGACATGTTAAATTGACTTAATAACAATGGATGCCTATAGACATGGGGGAGGTTGCTCTGATGTGCTGTAATTACAGTAAGTTGGAGCAGACTCAATTAATTGCCCAATTAATTGAGTCTGCTGGAGTGTGCTAATTAGAGTGCCTCCAGCAGCCTCCTTATCTCACATATAAGCAGCATCCCCATGCTTCAAAATGGCGATGGTGTTTTAACTAAAGCCCGTTCAACATGAGGGGATGCTGATACACAAGCCTCTGTGAGAGGTTTAATTAGAGCTGCCAGAGCAGTGCCTCCACCCCCAGAACACGTGTAAAAATGTCCAGTGTTTAATGCCAAAAAAGAAAGTTTATTAACACATGTTTCTTGGGAAGCCACTGCTTTTCATTTTGTAGTATGGCTACACTGTATAAAAGACTTCAGAAAAAGACAAGAAAACTAAAACTTACATACAATATTAAAGCAAAAGTCTTCTGAAATATCGCTCATTTAATATCATTGCAATAAGCATTGTTGTTGTTTCTTATCTAGGGGAGAATATGGCCTTCATGAATATACAGAAGTTAAGACTGTCACGATTAAAATTCCAGAGAAGAATTCATAATGATGTTTCAGCTGCAGAATTTAGTAGCTCCCAATGCTAAGAAAATCTACGAAGTCCAACTGTGTTGTGAAAAGTTTTATATCCCAAGTTATTCTTTTTTCTTTCTGTTTGTAAAAGATGCATTTGCTTACATTAACATTATAAAGAACAATGTAGAAACCTTAAATATAATTGACCAAGAAAGGAAATTTTAAACATCTAGTGTGTTGCTAACAAATTTTGAAATTCCCATTGAGAAAGGACTAATTTTTATTCTATAGTGCTATGAAAATCTACTTTTTCATAATGCATACTACTTGTACAGTAAGGTTTAGCATGTTCTTCTAAATGGTAAACAGTAAGTTGCCTTTACATTTTTTTCTCTTTGAAACCTTAAAAAAGCACTTATAAGTACCTCTTGGTAGATGCTCTTCTCTGTGTCTTTAGAAAATTATTAATTTCTTCTACATACTTTTCTGATAATGTTGAATTTGTCCCTTATGTTAAGTACTGCATAAAAGTAATTTGGATGTAGACCTTATTAAAATCCATCTTAAAACCTGATAATGTTTTTTTCATTGGTATTTTAGCATGCATTAGTTTTCACTGGACACACTGTACAATACATTTTGTACGTTTTGGAATGAAAAGCAGTCTCTATTCATTGTGTTTGTCATTAAAACATATTAAATTGGCTGTAGGAAAATGAAACATCCTAATTCTTTGAAAGTGTCTTTTACAGAAGAAGACTGAAGCACGGACATAAGGTTCTAGGCGAATGTACAGAGCTGGATCTTCATTATAACAGTGATAAGTCTGGCATAAAATCTTAGATAAGAAGCAGAAGCAGTAGTTCTTTGGTATAGCACAGATGTATTATAGCCTTCCTGCTATTCCACTCCTTTGCATGTACACACATGTGCGCACACGCACACACACCAGTGTTTTCCTTCTGCTGTTCTCCCTAAATCTCTTATTTCACTGTTTACCATCATCTTCTCGCAAAACCTCCTTGTTATTCTTCATCCCTCCCCCCCCCCGCCGCCCCCAACCTCAATCTCCCTTAAACAAAACCTGTTATGAGGCTTGTGTATATCTTAGGATGTCCTTATACTCTGTGATTTCAACGTTTGGATACACTCACAGTATATCTCTGTCCACTCCCTCCTGCTTCAGGCTTCCTATAGCAACAATCAGTGAAAAATGGTGTAGTGCAATGAGGCACAGCACACTGTAGCCATTCCCACCTTTTGCCAGAGATGCTAATGTTCTTAGGCACCACTGAAGTCTAGATCCAAAGCAGCTCTCCTGGCTGTCCCTTCCCCACATCAGCTCTACACAATATACTCTCTCCATTAGTATGAATATCACACATTAATAATTATTAAGCAACAAATATGTAGAGAGGATCTTGTTGATAATTTTGATAGATTTGTCATCCTTAAGTAGGAAGAGGTCTAAACCAAAGCCTCAGCTTCATATCTAGCCCCTTCTCCAGGCACAAGCAGCTTTGGATTTAGGGAAGTTATTGCCTGGATCCACACTTTGTGGCATGAAGAGCCAGTATCTGTTTTATAAGGTGACACCACCAAAATCCCTAACTCATGCTCTAAAACAACCTTATATCCCCATTTGGAGAATAAGCAGAATCCACAGACCAGTTGCCATCTCAAGGAAAACTAGGAGGATTATAAAGAAAGAGGGGCAAAAAGAATGGGGTACAAAGGCAGTGCAGTAATGGTAAGTGAGTGGGGTAGGAGGGAGTGGGGTAGGAAACAAAGTAGAAAATACAGTTTAAAGAAATATTATGAGTTGGGGAAAGATGAAAATAGAGCAAGACACAACGCTGACAAAATTGTGGAAAAAATATTATTGGAAGAAGCATAGATACTGGAAGGAACAAAACATTCAGTAAGGAATGTAAAGCAGCATGGAGACTAGGGATGGAATTTTATGATGCTCAAATTGCTGTATTTTAGCTCCCACTGATATCAATGGAAAAAGCTGGAGCAGAGTTAAGGCAATGGGAGTGTTTTAAAAATGTTATCCTCAGGAGAGAAATACAAAAGGAACTAAGGAGACTTAGAATGGTCCAGATGTTGTCCTTCAAGATGCATGTGTCTCTCTCCTTGCCTACAATTTTTAAAAATTATTGTGTAGCATTATGCAAGATTTTCATAGTTTAATAGTCAGTAGGGTCGGAAGGGACCTAAGCAGATCATTTAGTCCGACCTCCTGCCATGGGCATGAAAGGATGCTGGAGTCAAATGACCCCAGATAGGTGGCTGTATAGCCTCCTTTTGAAGACACCCAGGGTAGCAGCAAGCACCACTTCCCTTGGAAGTTGGTTCCAGCTCCTAGCCACCCTGACAGTGAAGTAGCGCCTCCTGATGTCTAGCCTGAATCTACTCTCAGTCGACTTATGGCCGTTGTTCCTTATTACCCCCGGTAGTGCTCAGGGGAACAGGGATTCTCCCATTGCCTGCTGGTCCCCCTTGGCAAGTTTATGGGTGGCCACCAGATCCCCTCTCAGCCTTCTTTTGTGGAGGCTGAACATGTTCAGGTCCTGTAGCCTCTCCTCATAGGGCCTGCCCTGCTGCCCCCTGATCATGCGAGTGGCCCTCCTCTGGACCTTCTCAATGCTGGCCACATCCCTCCTAAAGTGCAGTGCCCAGAACTGGATGCAGTACTTCAACTACAGCCTGACCAATGTCACATAGAGGGGGAGGATCACCTCCTTGGACCTGCTCATGATGCATCTATGGATGCATGACAAGGTACAGTTAGCCTTCCTGACTGCGTCCCCACATTGGCGGCCCATGTTCATCTTGGAATCAACAGTGACTCCAAGATCTTTCTCTGCCTCTGGGCTTATGAGAAGGGAGTTCCCCAGCCTGTAGGTATGCTGCTGGTTCTTCCTCCCTACGTGCAGTACCTTGCGCTTGTCCATATTGAAACCCATCCTATTCTCATCCGCCCACCTCTGTAACCTGTCGAGATCTAGTTGTAGCCTATCCCTCTCTTCTCGCGTGCTCATTTCTCCCCACATCTTAGTGTCATCTGCGAACTTGAACAAGGTGTTTTTCAGCCCCTCATCCAAATCGCCAATGAAGATATTGAACAGTGAGGGCCCAAGGACCGAGCCCTGGGGAACCCCACTGCCCACAACTCTCCAGGTCAAAAATGACCCATCCACCACCACTCTCTGGGTGCGGCCCTCCAGCCAATTTGAGACCCATCTGACTGTGTAGGTGTCGACACCACAGACACCTAATTTTTTAATGAGAATAAGGTGAGAGACAGTGTCAAAGGCCTTCCTTAAGTCCAAGAAGACTACATCCACCGTGACACCTGCATCCAAGGCTTTTGTGACCTGGTCATAGAAGGCTACCAGGTTGGTCTGACAGGACCTGCCTCTAATGAACCTGTGTTGATTGCCCCTAAGCATAAACTCCCCTGCTGGCCCCTCGCAGATGTGCTCCTGGATAATTTTCTCAAAGAGCTTCCCCAGGGCCAAGATAAGACTAATGGGCCTATAATTTCCAGGGTCCTCTTTCCTCCCTTTTTTGAAAATGGGAACCACATTGGCCCTTTTCCAGTCATCAGGCACCTCACCAGAGTACCATGAGTGCTCATAAAGCTGTGCCAGGTGTCCTGCAATGACCTCTGCCAGTTCCCAAAGCACTCTGGGGTGGAGATCATCAGGACCTGCTGATTTGAACACGTCTAGTCCCTCCAGAAGTACCCTGACTAGGTCCTTACTGACCCTGGGCCTGGCTGCGCCTCCCCTGGGTCCGCCTGGAATCCCAGTGGGGGGGATGTTCCTGTCCCTGCTCAGAAAAATGGAAGCAAAGAATCTGTTAAAGAGATTATCTTTGTCATTTAGTGCTACCACCAGATTACCAATCATGTCCTGCAGAGGCCCCACATTATTTGGCACCTTCTTTTTACCCACTGTGTATTTAAAAAAGGACTTCTTGTTATCTTTGATTTTGCATTTGGTCTGATTATGGCTTGGCATTGTCTATCAGGAATGAAACTAGAAAATGTTCCCAGCTTTGTAGATGGAGGGTGATACTGCTTGTCTTACTTAAATACCACTGAGACACATGGCTATGTGATATATGATATTTTCTGCAGGCTCCTGTGTTTGCAAACTTGATTTTGTGTGTTCATATGCATGTACATGAGAGAGAGAGAGAAAGAGAGAGAATGCAGTGTCTGCCTTTTAACCAAGCACACAGCTTTCTCCAGTACAGATAAGTCTAATTTTGTTTTAGCTGATGACATGTTGAAGTTCTCAAAGACTGCCAGTGTAAAGAGTTACACCTTTTGGCAGGCAGTAAAGCTAAAAGACTAAAAGACTAAACATGTTTGTGCTTATCAAAAGTATTTGAGATATGTTTGAAGAAGTTACGCCAAGTGCTCAATAGCTACCATAACCCAGATTACATAAGAAGGCTGATCAGGTGACAGCAAAAAATGTAAACTATACAGAAGGTTTCATTAAAATAGTCCACATCCTGCCTTAATATGCAACTTTGGTCAACCTATGGAGACCTAACTACAGCTAGACTACCGTCCTTAAAAAGGCTTCACAGTGTGATATATCCCTGAAGCCACTTCTTGATATCTTGTAATTATCTACACAAGCTCAGAAAAAACATCCATGGTTATACTGAGGCTGAGGCTGTCATCATTTATGGAATAAATGGAGAGAAGAAGGAGTGGGGGAGAGGACTAGAAGAGTGATGGTAAATATAAAGCTGTGCATTTTAACACTAAAGGCATAATCCTACTTTATTCTTTTGCATCCAAATCACAGTTATCAATCCATGTTACTGCTGCTGTTTCTCAAAGTTTATGATCCTATTGTGTGTGCACTGAGGAGGAAATTCAATGCATTCCTAACATTTTCTAACCCTCCAGTGTTTTAACAGAATAAACTCCTCCAAGACCATTTTAGGCTGGACATAAGAAAAAATTTCTTTACTGTCTGAGCCCCCAAGACCTGGAATAGACTCCCTCCAGAAGTGGTGCAGGCACTTACTCTGGACTCTTTCAAGAAATGTTTGGATGCTTATCTTGCTGGGATCCTTTAACCCTAGCTGACTTTCTGCCCCTGGGACAGGAGGCTGGACTTGATGATCTTTGAGGTCCCTTCCAGCCCTAATATCTATGAAATCTATAGAAAAAAAAAACCTAGTGGCTAGGGCACTTACCAGGAAGCAGGAAAACCTAGGGTCTGTACAGAAGCGCTCTGTGAACATTTTACAGTGTTGTAATTTAAAGTACTTTGTATAGCACTATAAAGTTACAGCGCTCTTAAACATGACAGAAGTGCAGGTGGGGAGGAAGCCTTTGAGCCGACCTGCACTTTCCAGGCTAGAACGCAGGGGGCTCTTTGAGCCTCCTCTGACTTCTCCACTTGTCAGAAATTTGACTAGCATACAGAAATTATACCTCATTTAACAAGGGTTAATTTAAAGTTCTGTACCCATTACATTGTAAACAAGAAGTAATGGTCTCAAGTTGCAGCAAGGGAAGTTTAGGTTGGATATTAGGAAAAACCGTCTCGCTAGGAAAATGGTAAAGCACTGGAGCAGGTTACCTAGAGAGGTGGTGGAAACTCCATTCTTGGACGTTTTTAAGACCTGGTTCAACAAACCCCTGACTGGAATGATCTAGTTGGGGATGGTCCTGCTTTGAGCAGGGGATTGGACTAGATCAGTGTTTCTCAACACATGGGTCACAACCCAAAAATGGGTTGCAAAAATATATGAAAGAGTCATGAACAAACTTTAAAAATGGATTCTCCTTTAAAGGTGAGAAACGCAGGAAACCATACGTTTCTCCTTGCAGGCTGGCAGCGTTCCAGCCTGGAAGGGGCTGCTTGGGGCTTGGTGGGGAAGGGTATCAGGCAGGAGGCACCATCCGCTTGTAGCAGTGAGATAGCATGGAGAGCAGCTCCTGCATCTCCCTGCAGGTAAGCCTATGAGATGGGGGCGGGGAGGAGGGGTACAGGCAACACATGAGAGGGATATGTAGGGGCATATGCTTCCTCAGATTTGTACACCAACATTGGGCATGGGGCTGCAGCCTGGCTGGACTGGCATGGGCAGGACCTGCCTCTGCTGTCAGGCAGGACCCAGTGCAGGAGGGTAGAGTGGGGTGGCAAAACTCATTGCTGCCACCACTGCTGGGACCCCTGTGCCAGCCGCGCCACCAGCAGTGTAAGAAGTAACAGATGGGGTGGGGTGGGATGGGCCTCACTGCCCTCACCTTCTCCTGTTGCCAGCCACTCACGTTCTACCCTGCCATCATGGTCCAGCCACCACCACTGCCACCACTCCTCTCAGGCTTCAGCTCTGTGTGCTGAGTGGGGTGGTGGGCAGCACAGGCAGCCTGAGGGGAGCAGCAGTGGTGACCAGGCTATGGTGACAGGGTAGAGCCACAGCCCTGTGTGTGAGAGCAGCATGCCCCCTCCCCCATCTGTTATTCCTTGCACTGCTAGTAGTGCAGCTGGTGCAAGGGTCCCAGCATTGGTAGTAGCAATGAGTTTTGCTGCCACATTTTGCCCTCCCATGCCTGGTCCTGCCTGCTGGGCCATGGAGGTCGTTCCTGCCCATGGCAGTCCAGCCAGGCTGCAGCCCCATGCCCTCTGTGGGTGCACAAATATGGAGGGGCATGTTCCCCCCCCCAAGCCCCCTATACATACACACTACCTGTCCTACATATGGGAGGCTGGAGTCTCAGGGCAGGGGGAGGGCTGTGGGTTGAGAGTGAGAGGCACCAGCAGAGCCAGGGGTCTGTTTTCTACTTAAACTATTTACTGAATCAGGGCTGGCCTTTGATGTTTACAAATGGGTCTGGTACAAAAACTGCTGAGAACCACTGGACTAGATGACCTCCTGAGGTCCCTTTCAACCCTAACCTTCTATGATACTATGATTTTTAAAGTGCTGCAAAGCCATGTAATTCTGTTAAGTCGTGGCAATAAAGCACTTTAAATGGTGAGGAAAATAAACCAACTTCTGTACACACCATGTTCTAGGCTTCCCTCACCCGGAGGTAGTTTGAACTTACCTCATGTTAACTCCCCAATGTAGTGATCACACCTAGTGATCACAAAGACACAGGTTAGGCATTATCCAGGCCCTTCCCTAGCCTTCATTTTGAAGCAGGCACCTGGATGGCCAAAGGAGAGAAAGATGAATTGTGAGGAGGAAAAGAACAAGCTAGAAGATGTGTGGCTCAGTGAGATAGTTGCTCCTGTAGAAGGAACGAAGCTCTGAGTCCTAGCTTGGATAATACCTAACCTCTGGCTTGATGGTTTAAGCATTTTGTGGAGAAGTGGGAAAGATGTAGCTACAAACTGCCTTTAGGGGAGGGAGTTTAAACTGTGCCTCTTGTCTCTTGGGTAAGTGTCATAACTACTTGAGTTTTGGGTTAAAACATGGGAGGCCCCTCCTCCTCCCCACCTCTTTTGCCAAGTTACGGTTTTGGGATTTATGCTCAGGTATGTATATATGGAGCTGCATACCTGATTGCCCAGACCACAGCCTTCCTCGTACACTCATTAATGGTGTGGATATGTGCAAGTATCTACTGCATGTAGAATAGGATTGCAAACAAGTGTAAGTGCTGAAAATGGCACGTATGGCAGAGGAAATGCTGTTTGGGTGTGTGGGGTAGATCTCAGTCTTTCAAGGGGCTCCCTAATTTCTGGAATTGATTCAGTATTGATTAATCAAATATTATGTAAATACAACATGATTAAAATTAATAGTATGTACTAGGAGAAATAGCTGACTTCCTTTTGTGTACTAGTCATTTCAGCCAATACACAACCCAATACTGCTATTACCCCCAGTAGTTCAGAGGGCAACTCAGACTTTGCACTTTGCATCCTGGAGGAATGTCATTTGTCAGGTGGGCTAGAGAGTACGTCTGAGGTATGCATGCCTGGGGGTAAAATAGCCTACTACTCTACTACCCCCAACGTAGTAGGCTCTAAAAGCCAGCAGAGAGCTGAGGAGTCATCTCTCTACCACATGAAGTTGAGGGGAAGAGCCTTGACCTCAGATCATGGTTCACCTAAGCATTGAGCTACACAGGCCAAATGTTTGTGAGTAAAAGTGGGTCGCCACAGGTTTTATGCCAAGAAGGATCAGGAGGAAAATATATGAGCAAGCAAGAAGCAACAACCGCTTAGAAGGTTAATGAGGTTGTGTTCATATTTTTTTCAGAAAGTAAAGTTCATGGATTTGGCTTCATTTGGGCAGATAAGGTGGCCACTTAATTTTTTAGTATATATTAGATTAATAAAAAAATTAAAGGAATACCTATCCAAAGTTCTACATATGCCACAAGTGTGAGAGAAATCTCAGCAGCATTAAAATAACCATTTTAACTTTAACTAAGCCAGCCAACTAGTCATCTTCAAGTTCCCTTGCCCTTTACCCCTCATTACAGGAAATATATACCCTCAGTATTTTCTTGGAGACGGTATTTATTGCAACATACTTGAAAAGGTGTCCATTCCAAGTCAAGGTTTTTCAGAACTAGTGAGAGTCTGTACAAAGAGTGTCCTGCCAGCTTTCCCCTCTCTGGAGGGGGAAATCCAACTGTCTCTGCTGACCATGAGTATGGTGATGGGGAAAGGAAAAAATATGGGTCTCTCAGACTGGCCAATCCCAGGTCATTTAGGACTAAATACGTGTAATTGGTAAGACCCCCAGTCAATCCCAAGGAAAAAAAAAACCCTAGTGTGCAAGCTGTCTGATATTCAAGTCTTCAGAATAACAAGTTAAAAATTTTCTGATAAAGCGAGCTTTATGAAGAGGACTAAAATACATAAACCTAACAGACAAAAAGAGTTGGATCATTCCACATGTATGGGGCTCTATGAAAAAAAGTATGAGACTGAAAAGAGAAAAGGAGTAAGCAGTGGTAGGAATGCAAAGAGGCACAACCAGGATATGAAAGAAAAGCTGAAGAGTTTGAATAGACAAAGCCACAAAATTTGCTTTTCAGCAGTCCATGGTGTGAATATGCCAGCCATGCATGATTATTGCACTCTCTCCTATTTTTATTCAAGTCATGCTCCAGTTCTATTGGAACTAAAGACTGTCTCTCAACCATTTACTGAAACCTGACATTTAAGTAACTCCTTGTGAGAAGTCCATGTTAAAATCACTGTTAAGGAGAAAGAGCAGACCCACTCAAAATCAGGAATAATAGTCCCCTACAAACTTAGTGGGAGGCCCTAAAGAAAGTTCTTAGGTGGTAAATTATTGCCCTTCCTCTTCAGAAAAAGAAACAGTGGCTTGGTGAATGTACAGCTCTGGAAACAAAAGTTAAAAAGCTGGAACCACAGCATAAACTGACTCGGTCAAATAAAGTGTTGCATAGTCAGGTTTTTTGAAAAAGTGGACAGGCGTACAAGTCCAATAAACAGAACTGAGAACTGGGTGGGTTGGTTGTTGATATTCCAGCTAATGAAACAGTCCTCAACGGAAAAGACAAGAATGATTCACTAGCAGTGTAATAAACTCACCAAGAAAGCAGAAGAGACCACAGATGCTTTTGTACACTACTACTAGATGCTACACAGAGATTTAAGGGATAGGTTAAATAAAACAAAACCAGGTTTTCAAGGACATGGCATTAAACACTCAAAAGCAGCAAAACTATCCTAAAAGAAAGCAGAAGCATTAGCAAAGCAATTAGAAGCTGGCTAGCTAGACAGACTTAATAAATCCTATCTGCCCAGTTGGTATAAAGATAATTTCAATAAGATAGATCCCTCAGAATAGGGTTGATGGGGCAAAGGGCTCTCTTATGTCAGAAACAAGTATTATCCATGAACATGACAGGCAAACAGCCATCTTGATGATATTAGTAAAGGAAAGTAAATATTTGAATTTTTGCTTCTCATACTGCATCAGCTTTGCTCAATAGAGGGTAAGAGCAAATGGCTAAATATTCGCACACTGCTTGACAGCTATGAAATGTTTGATATATCCCTTTCAAAAGAGGACCCCAGCCATGAAGATCTATCTATGAACATCAGACAGGTGTTACATATTTTTAAACGGTCCACTGAAACTGGGCACCATCCTTTTGTTTCCTGTGCAAAAAAGCAGTCAGTCACAACTACCTTTTAAATTATGTAAAATTAAGGGAGTATAAAAGTATGATTTAATAATGATCTGCACAACACTAGAACTGTACCTTTCCTGCTGGT
>NW_005842082.1:1786720-1788887 GCF_000455745.1 Alligator sinensis | reverse complement strand
TGCTGATGGCCAGTCAGAAGAACCTCCTTTTGTCATTTTCTGTCAAGGTGCAGTAGTGTTGGAGTCTAGCCAATTGGCATCCCATTTAAAAGTAAACCAGTTTTATGGATTCTGGCTATTTTCTTAATGAAGCTTGTTTAATTACAATAGTCCTGAACCAGACTTGTCATAACCAGTACATGGACTGATACCTTCTTTAGGTGCCCACATACCAATTCCTAGGTTCCAGAGCTCAATTCTGGCCTTCCAACTAGCTTTGTTAGCAATACTAGTACAGGCGACCCTCGCCATTCACGGGGGATATGTTCTCAATTCCCTGCAAATGGCGAAATCCGCAAATAAGGCACTGCATTCATGAATACCATCTGCGTTCATGAACACAGTGCCCCCAGCAGTTGGGGGAGGGGACACGGCTGCCCTGGTGATGGTGGGAGTGCAGCCGCGGTGGTGGTAGCCCGGTAGCAGCAGCAGGAGCCCAGCAGTGGCAGCGGGAGCCTGGCAATGGCAAGTGCAGAGTTCCTGAGGAGCTTCTGTCAGTGTATGTATGATGTGGGTTCGGCATTCACAAATATTTGAAACCATGAATAATAGTCCCACGAATAGCAAGAGTTTCCTGTATTCTATTTCTGCTTACCACATTGCCCCTAAATTGCATCACCAAATCAACATCAGTAAAACTTTTTTTCCCCACAGGCTGAACAGTGACTATGCGCTAAGAATGAACCTGTAGGACTAAGTGCAAGAATATCATCTGGTGAATCCTACCATAAACTGATGTTTTTTCCTAGTGCTTCTTTCAGGGGCTGGCCTTTTAAAACTAACATAGGGACATAACTGCATTCCTAAGGCAGGCATAGTGTTAATGGGTGATGATAGTTGTATCTTCCTCTGTTTAAAATTTTGCCTTGATCATTCTCTGATTACATAAGATATCACAAGTTTGCTTTATTGAAGTGACTCGTTACCCACCTCCAGCCTTGCCTGTGAAAGTGGACTGCTTAAATTCAGCTCCCCTTCAGGCTCCCTTTCAGGTAAGCTTCCTTGTTAGAATTCTTGTTTTCACCTGGAAAAAAGAAAACGTTTCAATTTCCAGAAAAGATTAAAAAAATATGTGATAAATCCATTCTTCCTCATTTATCTGTTTTTCTCCTGTGTTGGCTCAATTCTACAAGCAAATCTGCATGTGAAGTCTCAGCTCTAGGTCATATTTCCCTGGGTGTCTACGTAATGGTGTGGGAGTAGGGGTCCCTCCTCTTGGATATGTTTGCAAGGCCAAATCTATAATTCTTAAGCTTTCTGCTGCAAAGATGCTCTCAGCTTTTATGTGCATCTTCTTGCTTTAGGAATTAGATAATCAACCAATAATAAATTAATTACTAGCTTTGCCAGGGCTTGGTCTGGTTAAAATTACAGGTATGGCCACTGGGTACCTTTGTAACCCTGATCTTCGGTCATGCAATCACTTGCCTGGTTTATAGTAGCAATAGTCCCGACTCTCTCCTGCCACATCTTGATGTTTCAGGAGGATAACAATCAGGTGGTGGTAATTCTTACTGCCTCCAGACAACAATCTCTCAAAGTAGGTTTTTTCTGGGGCTCTGACCTCCCTTACACTCCGGCCTAGTGCCACCCAGATGTTACATCGTCATTTGTTTATCTCAGTCTTAACTGGCATCTCTTCTTTTCTTTCTCAGGTTCGTGTGTGTCTAGACAACTGTCTCAACAGAATTACATCAATGTGGACTACTGGACTTCTTCAGTCTCAGGTAAGTCCTGCAGTTGGTCAGGGGAGAGCTTTTTTGTGTATTCTCTCTCCCTGATGGTTAAGCCTTCTAATAACAACAATAAAACAAAATAATCTAAGCAAATAAAAAATATCTGGGCTGATATCCTTGTTCTTGGGATTATTGGTCTGTCTGGGGGATTTTTCCCTTTAAATTGTTCAGGTTTGGGTACAGCACTCTGCTGGCCTGTCAAGACAAGGACACAAAAGGCAGCATAGCCACAAATAAAAGGAATATGAAAGTAATATAAAAAGTCAGTACCCTAACAATCAGGGCTCAGCCACTTCTCTTCTGGCTGGCCCTTTCACAGTGTCACTCCTTCACTGCAAACTGCCGCTCTGCTCCGCAGTATCTCTCTGGTTGGTGTCTCCCAGACTAATTAA
>NW_005842082.1:1784923-1786689 GCF_000455745.1 Alligator sinensis | reverse complement strand
CTCTTCCGAGGTTTGCTGCTAGCTGTCCGCTGACTCCCAGCTGCTGGGGATGTCCCGCCCTGCTTCTTGGGGCTCAGGACACCTATCCCCCTTTCTCAGCTCTCCGTGCTCCCAGCAAACTCCTCTTCTGGCTTCCTGAGGTGTTTTAGCTTCAGGGAGAAGCTGCTCTGAAGCCACAGCTCCTGGGGCATGCATCTCCCTGTCACCAGCTCCTTGCAGCTGTCAGTAAGTATCTCTCTTCTTTCCTTTTCTTCACAAGCTTTAATAAGACCCTGAAGCTAAAACAACAGAACAGGTATTCATAACACAAACTTAGATGTCTGGTCTTGTATTAAGCTTAATGCAAATAGGTTCCTGCACCTACAGAGAAGCCTTCGGGGCTATGTCAAAAAGCCAGAGGCTGAATCAGTTCAATCTTTGCAGGTTAGTCTAAGCTGTCTAGATCAAACCAATAAGCAAGTGAACAGACATTCACTTTTGATTCTGGAAATGCAGCCACATGTCTACGGTGGCCCAAGCAGGAAGCTGGAAGGAACTTGAATATCCAGGGGATATTCTACTATATCCATCCAGGTTTATCTTAAACAAGTTTTGGCTACTTTGAAAGCCATTTATATGCACTGAATTTCTGTTGTGTTACAGATTTGAACTGGTTTCTGATATACTGGTTTATGTATCATTTCTGTCCCTAGTCCTGAAGTCAATGAGGTCCAGAGAAGGGAAGAGGTCCCTGCATTTGTACTTCATTCAGAATTTAGTCCTAGTGGATAAACAAATACTCCTATATTATTATTACTCAACTGTATTTCTTGAGAACCCAGCGAAAATCCTGGTTCCACTGTATGAAGTGCTATGCAAATGGTAAGATAGAGTTTTCAGTGCTCTTACTCTGCTATGTTTTGGTCATCCTTGAAGTCTGCTCCAAATATTTTGATGACAGATATCCTCAGAAATAACTCTGACCCCTTTATGTGTGCTACAGTTGTGTTCATTATTTGGACATCATCCTGGACACAGGCATCAGCAAACTGTACAAAAGCAGCTAATGTACCTAAAGCAGAAGGGGAAGAAAATGAGAATTTCCATCTTATTTCATAGATTTCATAGACATTAGGGCTGGAAGGGACCTCGGAAGATAATCGAGTCCAGCCCCCTGCCCAAAGGGCAGGAAGTCAGCTGGGGTCATAAGATCCCAGCAAGATAAGCATCCAGTTTCATCTTGAAGGTGTTCAATGAAGGCGCTTGAACCACCTCCGGTGGCAGGCTGTTCCAGACCTTGGGGGCTCGGACAGTAAAGAAATTCTTCCTTATGTCCAGCCTGAAACGATCTTGAAGTAGTTTATGACCATTTGACCTAGTTGTCATCCCTTGGGGCGCTCTGGTGAACAAACGTTCCCCCAGATACTGGTGGTCACCCCTGATAAACTTATAGGTGGCCATCAGATCACCCCTGAGCCTGCGCTTTTTCAGGCTAAAGAGCCCCAGGGCTCTCAGCCTGTCACCGTAGGGTCTGCTTCCCTGACCTCTGATCATGCGCGTGGCTCTTCTCTGGACTCTCTCAAGCTTCTCCACATCCTTTTTGAATTGTGGAGCCCAAAACTGGACACAGTACTCCAGCTGCAGCCTCACTAAGGCTGAGTACAGGGGGAGAATGACGTCCCAGGATTTGCTTGAGAAGCATCTATGGATGCAAGCCAGCGTTTTGGTCGCTTTACTAGCTGCAGCATCACACTGAAGGCTCATGTTCATCTTGTGGTCAGTCATGA
>NW_005842082.1:1783283-1783926 GCF_000455745.1 Alligator sinensis | reverse complement strand
TGAAAAAGGACTTTTTATTGTCCTTGATGCTCGAAGCTAGTTGGAGTTCAGTTGCAGCCTTGGCTTTCCTGGTCTGCTCCCTACAGGACCGGACCAGTGCAGAATAATCCTCCTTGGAGGTGACTCCCATCCTCCATCCTTTGTAGGCCTTTCTTTTTAGCCTCAGGAGGTCTGCTAGGTCCCTGGAGAGCCAGGGGGGCTGCTGTGCCCTCTTGCTGCCTTTCCTCCGAGATGGAATAGACTTAGTTTGTGCATTGAGGATCACTCCCTTGAGGAGCAACCACTCTTCTTGAACTCCCCTCTCCCTGTGGTCACGGTCCCTTAGGGCCTCACTGACAAGCCTCCTGAGCTTGTCAAAGTCGGCTTTCCTGAAGTCAAGGACTTGCGTGTTGCTGACCGACTTGCCAGCTTTTCGGCAGATGGTGAAGGTGATCAGCTCGTGGTCGCTGTCACCCAGCTTCCCATCAATCACTAGGTTGCTGACTAGGTCATCCCCATTAGCCAGCACCAGGTCAAGCAGCGCTTTGCCTCTCATTGGCCCATAGACTTCTTGAGTCAGGTAGAGGTCATCCACGCACGAGAGAAAGCTTTGCGACCACTCAGATTTTGCTAAGCGATCCTCCCACGAGATGTCTGGGTAATT
>NW_005842082.1:1774015-1783100 GCF_000455745.1 Alligator sinensis | reverse complement strand
TTAACATAGAGAACTACACCCCCGCCCCTTTTCTCTACACGATCCCTCCTGTACAGGGTATAGCCATCTATACCGGTGGTCCAGTCATGGGTGGAGTCCCACCAGGTCTCCGTTATCCCTATGACATTGTAATTGTTTGCACTGAGCAGAAGGATGAGCAGGAAATTCTTTTATTAGGAAATGTGTCATTTGTATTAAACAAGACTAACACTTAACATATTGATATATTTCACTCATTTGGTCCAGTTTCTTAGACCTTACATTGTGAGGTGCACAAATATTGATGGGTGTTAGTGCTAGCTCAAGTTTGGAGAAGTCACACTTCAGACCAACAATGACCTAGAGGACTGAAGGGTATGAATCCCTGCCCCTCCCATTCTGGGCTTCCCCCCTGCCCTCTGGGGCTCTCCCAGTTCCCCCTCTCCCCGGCCCCCAGGGCTTCCTCCCTGTCTCCTGCCTCCCACTGCCCCTAGGGCATTTCTTATTTGTCTTACTAACCTGCCCTTACTAACCTTATTTGTCTTACTAACCTCTTCTGAGCTGATGCAAGCTGCGCTGAGCCACTTGCAGTTGTATAAGTGGTGAAATGCATGTCAGCATTCAGAAAACGGTGATGGTGAACTAAAGTATCTTCTATGTGTTTTCATTCAGAAGCACACTGCTGTCATTTTCTCAGCTCTGATATACATTTCACCACAAAAATGCCCCTTATGTAGATGCACCCACTAAATATTTTCACAGTTCTAAAACACTAATTCCTCTGTAATCTCCTCACTCCATGATTTCCCTCCCAGTTCATGTGTCACTGATAGACACTTTATTGATATCTTCTTTGTGAGTACCAAAAACTTAGCCAAGATTCTAAATAGCAACAGTCAAAGCTAAGGCCCTAAATCCATATTTAGGATGCCAAAGACTAAAGACTAGTCCTAGCATTCAGTTTTACTGAACACCCAAGAGCATTTTATAGGTGACCAAATATACATGTAAAGACATAAAGACAGCTTTAAATGTTTTTTCTACATACCTCTAGGTAGCAGGGGTTCATGAGTGCTCTGATGCTGAGGCACATGGAGCGTCCCACAGAAGCACGGGGGGCTCCCCAGAGCTCTCATCAGCAGACCCAGAAGTGCACCAGAAGCACTTTTGGTCCACTTCTGGGTCCACTGGGGAGCGTGCAGGCCCCCCTCCCTCCCGTGCTGCCCTGGCTTGGTGACTGGTGCCTCCTGGGTCTGAGGGGGGCACCTGGGGTCCCCCTATGGCCAAACACTGAGCTGGGGAGGTGCGGGGGGTGGGGGGGAGGTGGTCCAGGGTGCTCCCTGGTAGACCCGGAAGTGGACCAGAAGTAATTCTTGTCTACTTCTGGGTTCACCACCAAGAACATGGAAGCCCCCCTCCACACTCCTGTGGGATGCTCCATGCACCCCAGCATCGCAGTGATCATGAGCCATGCCTGCTACCTCAAGGTATTTAGAAAAAACTTTTAAAGCTGTGTCTGTATCTGAAACACTGATTCTCCAAATCAGCATCAAATCTTCAGATTCGGATTTGACCGAATCAAATCAGGGACAGTGATCCGAATCAACAAATCAAATCACTGTACCTGATTCAGGCTGAATGTGAATCAAATAGGGCCTGCTTCACACACCCCTACTAAACAAACTATAGGGATAGGAATGGGTCCGCTGAAGTTGGGAAGTGTAGGATACATTTTCCAGCATCAATACGGATCAGTGTTTCCCAAAAGGAGATTTAGCCTGAAGGAACAGAAATACTACCATCTGCTGTGTGTATGGTTGCGGGTGAGAGATAAGAGGAAGAATTTTATCACCTACCAGAACTCCGTAAGATTGTTAAGGTCACGAATTACTAGTAGGTGATGTTCAATAACAGCATTTAATAGCTATCCTGAAAAAATCAGCTTCTGCCTCCTTTCTAATCCCCTTTTATGACCTCTTTTCACATGGGAAATTAAAGTAACTTTCTGCTACCTCAACTTCCCTTCCATGACTTACATTTTATTGGAAGCCTATACAGAACCTATTATGAAATTAACCTGCTGTACTGAATTCTATATCACTCCATTGGAATATGAATAGGGAGTTATTAAAAGAAATAATAGAGATATTGACTTAGAATTTAGCCATAGGAGTGCCAACATGCATGATTGCTGTCTGACTAATGTTGGGTAGGACAACCAATCTGCTCTAAGGGCTTAAGAATCTGCAAGAGGTCTAAGAAATGGCATGTATTGGAGTTGTTCATCAAGTCAATTCAGGATTTATTTACCAAAGATTGGTCTTTATTAGTTCTCCCTTTAGGACTTAATAAATGAATGGAAACAATCACCTGAAATCATTTGGAACCATTATCATTAAGTAGAGATTAATTTCCATGGGTAAAGTGTCCTAGGAAGCTAAGCCCTATAATCAACAAAACAGGGTGTCTTTAAGTTTATGTTCATGTTTACTCCCAGAGACTTTTCTCATTTTGTGCTTTGTTATTATACTCTTCTTCATTGGTATCCTACTTATCCATAAGAAAAAAAATGTTTGCATATGAGCTATATATTAATGCAAGATAGGAGCATATGATGAGATATGATCTGTCTCAATAATTGCATAGTATTTGCTGTATTTTGTGTGCATGCCTACTAACCACAGACAAATAAGAAAACCGTCTTTAAATAAACTTATTTTTCTTAGATGTCATTTCCCCATGCTTTGGGCAGGACCAAGGCCAAGTACAGATGGTCAGTTCAGAGAATTACTATTCTTTCATTAGAAACTAAAATTGTTCAGAAGTTCAGGCTTTTTCTCCTGGAGCAAAAATGGCTGCTCCGAGAGAAAAATTAACCAGCAATGATCAGGATTAAATTATTCCCAGAAGACTGAATATTTAAAATCTTTCTCCCACTCTCCACCCTGGCCACTTAACTGTGTCTGGGGACTATGGGGAATAGAGCTGAGGGAAAACCTCCCTGCCTTTCTGAGACCAGGGTCAACTTGGTTGTGAAGGGTAGCTGCTCCCCACCTCCCATAGATGGGAGCTTCTTCCCTTGGCTTGTCCTGCCACCCAACTGAGCAGTGGAGATGTGATTTTGAAACTCATATCAGGGAGCAGGGCTCAGGGGTGTTGTTTTCAGCCACTGACTTTTAAATTGCTGCTCAGCTGAGTGGGAGAAAAGTCTCTGCATGCCCAGTTCCCAGACCCTACAACTTTTAAATTATCACCCCCACCACTAATCTGAATGGCGTGGGGGAAGGGAGCAAAGGGAAGCCAAAGGGGCTGGGAAGCTTTCTACAGCCCAACTCCCAGCTCCTCCAGCTGATCTAGAACAGCATGGGGTGAGGCAGACTGCTGTGCCATGGTGGCACTTATCTGAAAATGTAGTATGTGGAATCTATTTATCTCAGCAAAATAAGATGATACAGAATTTATCCCAAGAAGGAAGTTTTGGAAGATCATAGAATAGGGTGGAACAAGACGTCAAGGCTTATCTATTCCAACCCCTGCACAGCTCTACTGTGCCTAAAACACCTGAGATGGATGACTATCTTGCCTCTTCCTGAAAACCTCCAAGAAATGAAGGAGGTTTCAAAACTTTTCTTAGAAGAAAGCAGTATGATATAGAGGACAAGAAGTGAGGGTGGCATAGCCTAGCCAAACAAAGATTGTCCCCTCATCCCCATTCAAGAAGTCTTGTTTAGGACCATTGAGAAACTTGCAAGCCCCAAGTCTCCTTCAATTCTGTTATACTCCTTAGTGCACAATGAGCTGAATGGGAGAGGAAGTAGATAAGTGATTTTGACCCAGGAATTCTTAGTTTTTATGTAAACATTGCAATGGCAAAAACATAATTACAGGAAAACAAGAATCCTCTCTCACTGGGTACTACACAGGAATAGAAGTTCCAACATTGAATATGTCCACTCTGCAAAAGACTGCACCTAAGATCCATTGAAGTTCCTGAGGATATTCCTAGAAACACTACCAACCATTGAGTTAGGTTGTCAGGGAACAGGCTTATTGTCCAGCTGCTTCCAACAGAGGTTACCTCTACATACTTTAGGGGAACTGCAAGGAACCTATAATAGGTCAATATGGAATACTTCAGCCTCTATGACAGTCTCATTTTAATCGTTATGATTAGTGATCAGTTTCAACCCTGATGTAACAACTTTCCTAATCTTATCTCTGTCCAATTATTGTTAACATTAACTATGACAATTCTGGATAACCATGTTATCCTGTCCTCTTTGAATTTGGTTGAGTTCTGGGCTGAAGAAAGAACTCTGGTATATTCTGTTGCTTCATTGACAAAGGATAGACTGTGGGAACTTACTGCTTTACACTCCTAGAAGCTTTTCAGATCTCAAAGGCTACAAATAAAATATGAACCAGCACAAGGTTCTTTTATTTTTAAACAAATCAACTGGGTATCCTTAAAACAAATCTTGCTTTTGAATGTTGAATAAAATTAATTATTTTGAAGATGTCTTTTAATAAAGACAGCCAACCAGAAAAAATATGTAATGTGAGGGCAGGGAAAAAAAAGTACACACGTTGAAAGAATCCAGAAACAAGTTAAATATTTAAAACTAAAATTCTCATTGTATAAATAAGACATTACTTGATTAAACAGGATAATATCTGTTTGATTTTTACTCATTGTGCCCCCTGCATAAGTGTGTGCTGTTCTTAAAAATATACATCATAAAATACAGAATCAAAACTTGTTGACCATAACTAGCTGAAGTCAATAGTGGGATTTCTCTTGAATAAGGTGAAAAAGATTTAACTCTGTATCTGCCTGATATTTTATAAGATAATATAATAAAGTTGAAAAGTGAAAAAAAAGTGTGATCAGAGTCAAAAAGAAATCAAGAATCCACATAGGCAATATGTAATAGGGAGATGATAACCTTTTTTTAGACAAGACTTCAAAATTAGTGTGGAGCTGATGATGCAGAGAGAAACAAACCAGCATTTCCAGAAGGTAGAAGCTGTAGTGCAGAAAGCTCATCCACAAACAAATTTTGTAATAGTGGCTTTTTTTTTCTTGCAGATGAAAACACACTTGCATATAAATATTCCACTGGTTACTCAAGATATATTTGTGGTACCACCTACATGTGACACTAAACTGCAAGTTTCATCTTCACTAACCTATACTTTACATTTATCAATACCCTCTGCTAGAAGATCCAGCCAGGTGGCAGGAAATCAACCTGTAGACACCAAACTAATTCTTACAAGTTTTTCTCTATGTTCCCTGATAAAGCCTACAAGAAGTGGGAACTGCAGTTCCAAGTGTATATTGGTAATTTAGGATTTAAAAAGAAATTACAGCTATATTAAAAATATTGAAAACAATCATTGTTAACTCTGAATTCTTGAGCTGAAGTTGCACCTAAAAAAAAATTCTAAATATGCGATTCCTAAGCAATTCCTAGATAAGGCATAAAACACCCTTAATTCTGTTTTCACATGATAGCCTGGAATAGCCATCCAATTATGTTGAACAATTTGTGATGATAAGTTAGGTTAACTGATTTTTAAAAGACACATTCAATTTTTTTATATTTTTCCCTTCATGGTGTCAGTACAGGAGATAAATCTTCAATCCATCTACCACTAAAATGAAGTTATTGCTGTGAAGTTATTGTAAGATTTCATAAAGTACACCATCTAAGGTATGCAGAATTACACAACATTGAATATTTTCAAGTGAGAAATGAACAATGACTTATCCAACTGAAATTTAATTCTTACCCAACACATGGCATGTATTACAGGCTGATTTTTGTTTGCTCTTTCCTCTATGCATCCTGACTTTTGTCATAATTCAATAAAACACAATATTTTAACAGAAATGCATCGATAGTTACAGACAAATCAGCAGTGTAGAGGAATATTTGTAGAAGGATTTATATAAAAGGAGATGTTGTAATCTTCCCAGGCAGGGGATTAGGTGACATTATTTCACCTCCTCTGGTTTGTCAGTATAGTCAAGAAACACCCTGTATTAAAAACAGTAAGTGACTACTTTAGAAGTAGGGAAGGGCTTTTTTCTTCTATTCAAAACCCATGTGTATTAAATGTAATTATCTGCTTGGGCATGACCATGATGTTTACAACACAGAGGTAAATATGACATAGTACAGAGCCATGCCATACTTTTTTAATAGGAAACTTTCACTTACTGTTGTCCCAAATCCAGCTTGGGGTAGGTCAACCTAAAAAAGATTTCGGTGTTGCAATAATCAGTAAAGCAGTGCTCAGAACTGGCCTTAGAGGTGGGTGACATAGGCTACTGTCCAAGGAATCAAGGTCAGGAGGGCACCAAACACACACACCTGCACACATGTATGAGCAGCCCATGCTCATGGCAGTGTTCTCCATCTGCCCTGCCCTGGCCAAGTCCCACCCCAGGCAGGAGGAACAATGTCCAGTAGGGCTGTGCAAAACAGCACCGTTCCATGTTGACTTCTGTTTCGACATTTCAATGGAACAATGTTTTGTTTCGAGTTTCGTTTTGAAAGCAATGTTCCATTATATTTTGTCAAAACTCTTTGGCTGTCTCAATGCTGTTTTGCCATTTTGCCCATAGGTTATAGTGGGGAATCATAAAATGTGGCAGGCAGGCAGATTGGGGGCTCACCCGCACTCCCAAGAGGGCTGCGGAGGCTGTACTGGAATCTTCCCAGGGCTGCAGGCCCCCGATCTCCCTGCTAGATGATAAACCAGCACTAGGCACAGCCCGCACCCACTGCTGGGAAGATTGGTGCTGCCACTGGCCCCAGGCAGCAGCACCTGGCTGCCTCCTGCCATCCGGCAAGCAGATTGGGGGCCCGCGCCCCCGGGAGGACTCAGAAACAGCCTCCACAACCCTTCTGGGGGTGTGGGCGGGCTCCTGATCTTTGCATGGGATCACAGGAGGAGGGTGCTACCACTTGGGACCAGCAGCAGCACCAATCTTCCTGGTGCCGGTCCCAGCCTGCAGCACCTGTCTCCTGTCATCTGGCAGGCAGATTGGGAGCCTGCCCGCACCCCCAGGAGGGGGCTGCGCCAAAGCCCTTCCAGGGTTGCGGGCCCTTGATCTGCCAGGTCAGGAGCGGGTGGTGTGGCACCTGCTCCATTTCACCCACCTTGCTCCCTCGTGGCAACAGCTGTGCCTACCCACCTGGCTGCCTGGTGCACTATTCCACTCTGTCCCCCACCCGACTATACCCCACTCACCTGCCCCCATTCATCTTCTTGCAGCAGTGCCACTAACTTGGTGGTAGGGTGGGGGTAACTAAAATACAAGTTTGCCCAGGATGCTATTTTTCCTAAGGCAAGCTCTGACAGTACTTAGTTCTTAGGTGACCTGTGAATACCAGTTAACAGAATGTGCTGAGAAGAGGGCAGAGACTAAACATTCACTGGAGCACTGAAAGCCAGACTACCCACTCTCCAGTGAGTGCCCTAACCAATGGCCTAGAGTCATTTTCACTATCTTTCTCCTTCAATGGATACTTAATTTTTCCATGTAAAGTTGAAAAAAAAAATCAATAGAAGAGAACTGCACCTCAAAAAAAAAATCTATTGCCTGATGGGCAGGGATTTTTCCTTGGAGGTAGATGATATGGTAAAAGTTCCCACAAATTCATGAGGGGTTTGAAATGGGATATGCTATATTTCAGATATTGGAATATGAGCAAAGGTTGCTGGGATTCTCTTAGGTAATTTGCATACCTGAATAGTGTCAAATTCACAGGACCACATATATAATAAACTATAAAGAAAAAATAATCAGACAAAAAATATGTAATGATATGTTTGTATTAATATTTCAGATAGGCTGAAAAAAATACCTGATAGTGAAAAAATAGACATACCAGTGGCTAAGTACTTGCCCACAGGGGCAGATGAACCATGGCAAAGGTGGAGATGTCTTGTATTTACCAGAGTTTGACACTCCAAGGAACTAATGAAGAAGTGGAGCCATAGCATTAGTTCAACCACCTGTGACTGCAGCACAGAGCCTCAGACTATGCAACACCTGCTTCAATGCCCACTGCTTGAAGGCACATGTACAATGAAAGATCTCATGAAGTACAATAAATGAGCACAAGCATGCGTAATAAAATGGTCAAATGTTGTGTATACACATGATGTATACACATGTTGTGTATACACATGTGTATATCACGACCACCACATCACGACAAGAGACATGCTAGGATGGGACGGGCTCCACCTTTCCCCTAAAGGTAAGCGTGTGTTCTCTTTTAGGTTGGCGGACCTACTCCGGCGGGCTTTAAACTAGGCTCGTCGGGGGAAGGGGAAGATGAGGGCAGACTCATACATACATCAGACTACCAGACCAAACGGCGCCCAAAACTACAGACCAGCCCAGACCGCCAAGCGTAGCAGATAAACAGGTAAGAGATGGGGACCAGGGGAATGCTGGGACTGCTGGGAATGCTGGGAATGCTGGGACTAGGGGGTCAGTATACACATCTACTGGAGGCCTGAAATTTTTAGCACAGGTAGTCTATAAACACACTTTTAAGCCTACTTGTACATAGTACAAACCACACATTATTACTCAAGAGACAAAAGGATCACGATTTAAAATACAGTTCATTGGGCTGGGCCCCAGCCGAGCCAACTGTACTTCAAATCATGGTGACCCCACCGCTCAGCACGTGCTTGTATTCTAGTTACCAAACAAAGGAGCCACGTGCTAATTAGCCTCCAACTCATGACTGGGGAGAAGCACTCTGAATTGCTTTGGGTTAGGGTTCAAGGCAAAAGAGGGGAAAGGGACCTAACAGTGGGAGTTTACTATAGACCACCCAACCAAGGAGAGGAGCTTGACCAGGAATTCTTGGGTCAGCTCACCGAGGTAGCGAAGGCTAAGGATGTGGTAGTCATGGGGGACCTGAACTTCCCAGACATCTGCTGGGAGGAGCAGTCAGCCAGGTCTGAGTGCTCCCGTAGGTTCTTAGACAGAGTCCAGGACCTTCATCTAACCCAGGAGGTGCACAGCCCCACCAGGGGGGATGCCTTGTTGGACTTGGTGTTGGCCACGGGC
>NW_005842082.1:1757606-1771943 GCF_000455745.1 Alligator sinensis | reverse complement strand
CAGGGGGTCGGACTAGATGATCTGCCCAGGTCCCTTCCGACCCTAGAAACTATGATACTATGAAACTATGAGAAGAAGATTTCAGTGGTAAAGTTTGTGTGTGTTGTATGATCAGGCAACAGAATTATTTTCCTGAGTGTGCTCTGTTTTTTTCCTCAGCCTTCCCTGGGGTATGCTTTTGCATTTTTCCTATTTTCTCTTCCCGCTGAGTTTAGGATTTCAACCAGAATTCTTTTAGGAGACCAAAAAGGCCTTCTTTCCATGTTGTGAGTTGATAAAGAGCATTTAGAATATTATTCTTTCTTTGAGCACACTGGTGGTTGGCTATGGAGAAAATCTGTAGATTTTTTTTTTATCTGTAGATCTTTTTGTAAGTGTATAGTGCTGGTTAATTGAAATAGCAATATATCACAGCTGTCACTATAGTTCCTGGCATTTGCTGAGATCATTTTTGGTGAATTACAATGAGTACAGAGATCTTCACCTTTTAGGATAGGAAGAGGAGTCTTTATATTTTAAGCTCACCATTATATGATGGAAAGATAAGGTAGGATCTGGCATTTTTTTGCTAAACAAATATAAGATGTATGTATATATTTACTCAAATATAAGATGCGGGTCCCCCCTTCCCGTCCCCAGCCCCAATCAGCATGGGGAAAAACAGCCCTTTATTTTATATTTACATACAGGAAAACCTCCACATTATATACATTGTCTGTTATTAAATGGCTGCCAGAAGCAGCATGTGCTCAGCAGTGGAAACTAACTATGAAGTGGTTCGAATACAGCACACACTGAACATGCCTGTAAAACACATAATCTATATTAGGTAAATATATAGATGGAAACCTACCATGAGGTGGACTGCTAGTGCAAATGGAATGTTAGTGCAGTCTGTCTCAATAAGGTATAGGGCCCATTGTGCTCAGTCCCCCTCAGCACCAACTCTTTCAACTCATGGTGAACCACTACATCTAATACATTTCACTCCTACAGCTGAGCAGCAGATTTCTTTCCCATTTCCAATGATCCCTGTTTCTTCACCAGCCTTAAGGCTGCTTGCAGACATTTATAAAAAACAAAAACAAAATGTGTCTTACAGGTAGAAGCATTACTTTGGCCCGGCTCCACAGCATCTGTATAAATCAAGTGCTTCAGCGGGGCTTTTTGGCACTTTTATCTAATAGCTTTCTCCCCCGTCTCTTGGCTCACTGCATGAGATTTGTGTGGCTCTGCACTCCATGAAGTGGAGTCAGACTGGGTGGCCCTGCACCTCATCTGCATATGCATATTTGGATGATCCCAGGACTTATGACAAGAACTCCCAATTCCAGTCACGAGTGCAGGGACTAATTAGCATATGGATCCTTTGTGGGGGATATCTGGAGTACAGAGACATATTGAACAGTGCTAGGCTGTGGGGTCACCATGGCTTGAAATACTGTTGACTCTGCTGGGGCCCAGCCCAATGAACTATATGATAAATCATAAGTCTTTTGGTTTTGGATTAATATCACACACAGTTTGTGATAGGTATAAGTGGACACATCTACACAAGAAATTTATTGTGCAATACACTAATTAACTGCACAGTAAGTCTCAGCATCTACACATGAACCCCTATTAGGCTCGAGTAAACGGATTTACTTCACAGCAGGATAGTACTGGTAAATACTGAAGCACTCCCAAGCCCCAGCCAACACCTTTGCAACATGTTGAGCTGAGGGGAGCATCTCTGGCTGGCAGGATGACCCCCTGAGTCTCTACCAGATGGGCGTGCTCTGACCTTTCTCAATGTGCTGTAGTCCTAAGCACACATTCAAATGGCTATAAACTACAGTGTTTATCACTCCAGAGCTTATTACTCCTTGGCACACATTCAAACAGCATGCCTTCGACCAACAAACTCTGAAACAATAAACTTTAAAGTTTATTGATTCACATTAATTGCATGTGTAGATGCACCCAGTAGGTACAAAAGTGCTGCTCAAAAGTGTGTTTATAGAGTATCTGTGCTGAAACTTGCAGCAGATTGCAAAACAGATAAAATGCATCAGCTGATGATGAACTAAGTCTACAGGTACTGTAGCAGGGGCTGGGGACAAGCCCCTGCTACAGACCCATGGGACCAGCTATGTCAGCAAGAGACTCACCAGGGTAGGTCTGGAAGGGCAGTGCATCCCTGGTACACCAGGGAAAAGTGTCTAGGGAGAACCTGGGAGGGCATCAGACCTGCAGGGGCACTGAATCACATGTCCCAGGGAGCCGGCTCTGATTGGCCAGAGGAAGAGAGAGGGGAATTTAAAGGGATGCTGTAATGACCTTCAGCATTCAGCATCCCCCTGGAAATGGGGAAACACAGCAGAGCCAGGAGCTGTGTGACTGGGGCAGCAGAGGACTCATACCACTGAAACCTCCCAGGTCACCAAAACTCAGGTGAGCCCCAAGTAAAGAGCCACTGATCCCTACAGGAAAAGCTAAGTAAAGCAGATGCCTGGGAAAGGGAAGTCATACCAGCAACACTAGAGACAGGGTCCAGAGGGAGATCTTTCCCAGGGACCCAGTGGAGGCCAGTGCAGGCAAGGAAACCCAGATCATGAAGATAGCTCTGGGGTTTAGAGACAAGTGCCAGCAGGTAAAAATCCAAGGAGCTACATGATAGCACCCAAAAGTAAAAATAAAAAATAAAAGGTATTAATATATGCCCAGGTTGGGATTACAATGAAAATTAAAGAGGAAAACATGATTAATTTAGGAATTTTGTATGCAGTTGGGGCTGGATTGAGGAAATAGGCTGTCATTTACTTTAATGGGCTACGTGCAGCTGCGAAGGTTAGGCCCAGGGGATATGGATTTGTATCCATAGGGATACAAATGTACTATGTATCCACAAATCTACTATGTATCCACAGGGACCCCACAGATGGGATCCAAGAGGCATCAAGTGGATTACATGGTTGTACAGCCTGAAGTAAGGTTGAAAGATGAACCAAAAGAAAAAGATAATGAATAATCTCATCTAAAGAACTAGCTAAATGAATCCCCACCCTGTGTAAAGAAAGATGTGGGGTAATCAAGGCAGAAAAAGTATAGTGAATGCCATACAAGTGGATGAAGAAACAACTTAACCATAGATAGAGAAATCACAGGAACCAGGAAAAGAACCAGAGAGTGATGAACAAGAGACACAGAGCAATCCAGAGATCTGATTCAGAGACGCCTTCCCACACAAGGCCACCAGGACTTTTTCACCTCAGGCCTGAGATGAAAGAAGCAGGGTGTAGGGGAGGTAGAGCCCTGATGAAGAACCAGGACCTCACCAGACAGATCTTTTCCCAACCATCCATCCAATCTCTCTAAGAGAAACAACTCTTTTAGGCATGGCAGGTTACCAGGAGAGTACGATGAAAATCTCTAGCATTACAGTGCAGCAGCAGGGTTAGAATACATACGCACTCACAGGTACCCATAGTAATTTGCCTATATGCAAGTTACTACAGGTATGTTTATTTTAAAGTTAGGGGGTTTTTTATTCTTTGCATTTCAAATTTGACTCTCATTTCCATATACTCAGGGAGGGAACAGAGCCTGATCAAGGTCTGACAGTAATGGATAGGAAAGGACTGTAGGGGGAAGAAGCTAGGTGCAGAGGTCGAGGAAGCCACCTTACCTCCTCCCTCAGATTTATTTTCCCTGCTGTAACAGTGGTAGAGGGAAAAAATCAGGACAAACCTCTGATAATTAGATTCTATTGCTTAAACATTATAACAAGTTTATAAATATTCCATATATAGAATCCATTATGTACTAGGGAATTATCTTACATTCAGGGTCATTTCAGATTTGAGTAAATATGGTAACAGAAATGTGCCTGCCTTTAAATGAGCAAATCATACTGATCTGCCATTCTCTAATATAACATTGTGCAATGTGTTATGTTGCTGTGACCTCTGCTGGTAAAACTGATGTATTTCTTCTTTTGCATGAAGCATCCTGTTCCTTAATCATCAAATGTAATAAGAAGAAATGTAAGGATTTCTATTTTATTTCTCCACAACACACAATTTCTTTGTTTCTTATCATATATTCAGCTGCTAGGCTTATATTTCTTCAGCAATATTTGCTAGCACTTGGGGCACATCTCCAAGAGCATGCATGTACATTCCCCATGGGGCAAATAGAAGTGGCACATGTTTATGTTGCTGCTATTTGTCCCCGGGCAGACACATGCACTGCAGAGAAGGACAAATTGCCCTGGATAGAGTAGGGGAGGTTGGGTCTAGCACCTAGGCTGGCCCCAGCAGCCTTATCTAGGGTCCTGGGGGCCTCCTGGGGCAGCAGCAATGGTGATCTGGGTGCTCAGAGCCTTACAGGAAGCCAGAGCCTGGCTCTGGCCAACCAGGCTCCCATTTTTGTGGCACATGCTGCTGCTGTGTGCCATGCTGCTAATTTTAGCAGCATTTTCTTTTTTTACACTGGGATCTCCCAGCTTCTAAAAAACCTGCTGTACTGCAAATGAGCAGCATGGAGAATGCATACACATACACCCCATGCAGTTTGCAGTGCCACAAACTGCACATGCATGCTTGTGGAGACACACCCTTGATGGCTAAGTATTCACTGGTTGGAATGTTCATTTACTTATACTGTGTATTGTTATTGCTGATGATGATGAATGCTATTGTTGCAATAGTACTCAATCATCTCAATCAGTTTTGGAATCTTAGGGCACTTTTATATGTGCTCTAGAGGTTGGTAGGGAGTGGTGCTTTAATTAGAGTGGCTCCAAGAACCACTCTAATTAAAACACTGCAGCATCTTGTGTATCACCATCCCTGCACTTCAAAATAGTGATAGGAGCACTTGAACTAAAGCTACCCCACCGCCATTTTGAAGCACAGGGACACTGATACATGTGTCCCGGGGGCTGGCTGGAATGCAGTAATCACCACACTCCACCAGACTCACTTAATCAAGTCTGCTCCAATGCGCTGTAATTACAGCGTGCTGATGCAGCCTCTGCACTCCTGTACTGTCACCCTTATTGTGTTAGTAGCTATACAAACACCTGGAAAGTTAAGTCCTTTATGATCTACTTAAGGAAAAGATACAGCAGAGATTTTTGTAAAGAATAACAAGGAAGACAGGAAGAACATCTATAAAAACCTATGTTTTCGTGACTATTACCTTCAACCTTGTTATCCCTGAATCATCAAAGTGTTTAAGCATATATATAATTTTAAACACATAACTACTCCTACTAAATTCAGTATAACTACCAATTCCTTGTACTTAAGCATGTGCTTTAGTGCTGCATTGAGGCCTCCATGCCTAACTTGATGTGGATGGAGTAAGGCTGCAGGCTAGATTAGGTCACTTTTCTCCTGAAGGAAATCAGCAAGTTTTTGGGTCCATAGAAATGAGAAGTGAAGAACAGAAGAGTATTTAAGGAGAATGAAGAAAATACAATAGGAGATATAGGGGCAGGATTTGATTAGGAAGAATAGCACAGCTGCAGGACAATGAAAATGCAATATATATTTATCCTTCATTAGTTTAAAATAGATGAGTTGCTGGGAGAATTTCTCTCCTAATTAAAACTCTTTTGAACAGAACAGTACGGAAGGGGGTCATGGAACCTAATTTAATCTGGCTTTAAGGCATCTTATACTAAAGATAGAGGCCAAAGATGACATTGGGGAAGATACAGTCTGCCCTGAGGAGATCATTAAATTACTGCTGCAGACAGCTTTGGATCAATAAAAGAAATCTCTCCAAAACTGGGCTTACACAGGTGTAAATGAGGGTAGAATTTGGTCTCCACTGTACAAAGATCCTACCATATTTTCCATGGCCTTTTTCTGGGATGACATTCAGAGAAACAGCATGCAAGGAAATAACATATTGATAAGGCAATGGGCCAAATTCAGACCCAGAGTAAGCCAATGGTGTAACTTACCTTTTCAGGGAGATTTGAGGATATTACAGGAGGATATTGACATAAAACTCTTTTAATGTAAAATTATGCTTGAAATGAAAATAAACACGAATTTCAAATTCTAAATTTAAAGTTTAAATTAACATAAAACTCCTTTATTTAGCAATCCAAAAGTCATTTTCTTTTTTGAATGGACTCATTTAATATAAATGCAAAGGGACTTAACTGAGAAATAAGCCCAACTATGTTAACAGGGCAGTGGCCAAGTCTACACAAGACAGTGAACTGCACAGTAGCTCAATACTACTGTGCAGTAGCGTCGCATGGCAACAACAGTGATATAACACTGCTGTCCCATAGTATTAGTATTACTGCGCAGTAGCATCTTGAAAAAGGCACTACTGTGCAGTAACTCAGTTTACTGTGCAATAACAACTACACAGTCATCATCTCATGTAGATGCAGACAGTATGAGCTAGATTGGATTCACAGGTTTAAAAGACAACTGAAGTCAATATAATGCTCCAATTAGATAATATTGGGCAGTAATGCAATTGACTCAGTACTTTCTGTACAGCCTGAGTTCCCTTCCATTCTTGTGCCAGCTCTTAGAGCACCAGCCAAACAATGATCAACATGACATACATTCCCATTTATCCACTGAACAAAATCTTCCTTTGTCCTTTGTGCATGTGTTTTAGGGTAGCATCTCCCAAAATCAGGACCAACTGCTGGTACATGCAATTACCAGCATGCCTCTGCTGCACCATTTTGTAAGAAAGTCCCACTACCACCCACTGAACCCCTGGCATTTATTAACTCTTTATGCAATTAACTACACAATAACCATACAAACAACCCTTGACAAGCCGAAGCAGAAATGGGGAAAGGTATGCAAACATCTTACCATCTGCAAGACTGGGTAGGAACCTATGAGAATGCAATTTAAAAAAGTAGGAGAAAAAGTAGCATTTTATTACTATCAGCATGAAGAGTACACAGCAGCTGCTTCACTTAAACACCCAGGGACAAGGGTGATGCCCTCCTCTACAGTGGAGGAGAAGGATGTGTTCAAAGATCTTACATATTCAAAAGATTCCTGCCTATGTCCCAACAAAAAGGTAAAATGAAATAAATGCTGAGGGAGGGTTTTTTAAAGTATGAGAAAGAGGAGAGAAAGAAGAACAGAGAAATGACAAGGCCTTCTTACACACAGATACTGAGGATGATGGCCTAGCAAACAATCCACCAGAGAACCTCGCTGTCATAAATTGTGTCCCTAAGCTATGTCAAGGGCTGTCATAAACTATGTGTTCCCTGCAGTTCCCTGGCTTTAATACTCCTGTATTCTGAGATACACCATTCACTGCAACCAGAAACTGGTTAATGTGTCCTTTATGATGGCTAGAAAATGATATTTAATGGTTTGCTTTTAGGACACTGGCTTGTAGATATTGCGTTAGAACAAAGGTCCAAGGGAATGACAAGGGTTAACTGATTTCTAAAAGCTTGTTTGTCACAGTTTCACTACCTTGAAGGCAGACAGGGTGTCTGAGCCCAAAAGAAATATACATCCTGGGAAATTAAAAATATCCAAACCTTATTTTCATAATAAAGATGTAAAGATGCACAGTAAAGATGTGAGATGCTCAGTAAAGAGCAACTGCTTAGTTAAAAAAACATTTGTTTTAAATCTTTCAGCCTATCAGTAGAACTAACAATTAATCTTTTTATCTTTTTCCAATGCGTGGCCATAGTGCTTGATCTAATAACAAAGGTGGTGGTAGCGGTGCAGGGAAGTGGGTGGTGGTGGCCAGGGCTGCTACATGCATAGCCCCTCCCCCAGCTCGCTGGGTGATGCCTGTGTTTCTGTTATTTCCCTAATTCTATAAGCAAAGGTTTGACACTTTTTTTCCCCTACAGGGATTTTTGAGAGAGATGCAGATTAGTTTGGTATTTTCAAAATTATTCTATCTTTTAAATATGACACTTTTGAATAGACTGTAGTACATGAAGCATACAGTCTGCTGCAGTACCCCAGTGCTGCTGCAAACTTTCTATCAGCATTTCATCTAGAAAGCAGTCTCCAACTGTCACCTCTGTGGGTGCTGAGCAAATTGCAATGTGTTCAAAAACAGAATCTGGAGATATTTTAAAAGAAAATAGTTTTTCTTCTTTATGCATAGCATTTGAGAAGGCTTTCATTGAATTCTGCCATGAAAAGCAGAAAGGAGGGAAGGAGAAATTTTGAGAGAGAGACTCATCAAGATTCATGCAACCAAATCCCTAACTGGCAGAAGGAGATCTGCATTCACAATGGCTATGTTAAAATTGTACTCCATTCCTACAAACCACACTGACCTATTCCTGCTGAGGATCTGGCCTTCATGTTTTGGAAACTTCTGTAAAAGATATGGAAAACCATTTCTGTGGTGAGCTTAAGCTTCATTTTTTTTCAAGGATCTTCTTGTCTGATTATCAAATTGGAAAGCTTAGAAATTTTTTTTCTACACCTGTTCAAAGCCTGGTGGAACTGCTGCTCCCTTGCAGGCAGCTTTGGACTCCTAAGAATCTCTGGTTAAGGCAGTCTAAATGACTTTGGGGCTCTCAGAAGGTATAGCCCCTTCAGCAGATATGTTTTGTCATTTATTGCTCAATGAGCTGCTTTCCTGGTTGGCAGATAAGTAAGGAATTTATTCTGGTTTCTGAAAATCAGATATACAAGGGATTTAGGTCATGGATATACTTAGATCAGGGGTTTTCAACCTTTTTTAACAAGTGTACCCCTTCTGTCTCAAAGGTTCAGCTCAGGTACCCCTTTATATTTTCTTCCTTTTTAAAAAAAATGTTTTTTTTGTTTTTAATGTGCCACCTGTGTCCCACCTGCACAGCAGAAGCACATGGAGCCCCCTCAGTGCCAGGTGGCTAGAGGGGCCCTTCACAGCATGAGGGGAACAGCCATTGCTTGCTGTGGTAATAATACTGCAGTGCCCCTGGCTGCCCCTAGGCGCACCTGGCTGCATGCATCAGATGAGGCTGAATCACACCTTGTGTCATGTCTGTCAGGAGCTGCACAGCTGCCAACCCATCTGCCACAGTGCTCCCAGGTGCAGACCCAGCAGGGGGCAAGGGCAGTGATGCCGCCTCTCTGTGGGCTGCACAGGCATCACCCAGTGAGCTGGGGGCGGGGCTATGCATGTAGCAGCCATGGCCACCACCACCACCACCACCCACTTCCCTGCACCACTACGACCACCTCTGTCTCCACCACCTCCTTTGGCCACACCCTGTGCCCCGCTCCACTTTCCCACAGCCAGCCACATGTGCAGCTCCACGGACTGCTGACAGGTCCTGCACCTGGTTAATCATGCACCGCTGGGGGTGGGCACAGAACACCCCCATTCCTTCCCCACCCCCATCCCTCACCATTCAGACCCTCACAGCTCTGCAGGAAGGGATTTGCTGCAGTGCCTCCTCGCCAGCAGCTATTGGCTAAGGGCAGTGGCCTGGTGGCCAATCAAGAGAGTGAGCTGGGGTTGGGGGTGGGTTGGCACTGCATTGTGCTATGTGGGGTCGGTGGCACCTGGTGCGCCTCTCCCCCGGGTAAGAGGCAGAGCATGGGAACGCACTGGAGGAGACACCACCACTGTGCCCCTGGGTGCACTCCTTCCCTGCCCACCTACCCGCCCACATGGCCCCAGCCCTAGCCCCAGGTCCTGGCAGCATGAAGTGGGCTGTGTACTCCCTGCAACCTTTAAGTACCCCTAGAGGTACATATACCCCCAGTTGATAACCACTGACTTAGATAGTCAGATATTTTATTAGTTGTAGGTGAATATTAGTGCAAAATAATATTCAGTCTATGGCCTATTTGCAGATTGAATATTCTGGTTTTGGTATTTGTGTTCTGTTAATGATTTTTGTGATTTGCGTGATAATGTTTCTGCTTTGATTGAATAATGGAAAGTTGGAACACAACAGTGAATGCATGCTTCTGTTATGAGTTTTTTTGTGCTACTCTATATTGTCATCTCACATAAAACATTCCTTTGGATAAAGATTAATATGACCCTATTTTTATTTTGAGAATATCTGTGATCTATTTTCATGGGTGGATCTTATCACATAACACGTTTTCTCTCATTAAAAAAAAAACTAGAAGCTTAACTAATATGTTAAGTGGCAAGAAATATAGTATTCAGTTTAAGATCAAAGCAAAAACAAATATAACTATTGGAATGTGCACTAATTCTACAGATTGTATATAAAATTTAAAAAATCACAACCAACTAGGTAAAAATAGTCAAAAGATATTGTGCTGTTAGTCCCTTTGTCATTATAGTTAAACATATGTCTCTTATTCAAATTCATAAAACAAAATCCCACCTTCTTGAGCATCTTGACAGTGCCTCTAATACTTCACAGTCAGTTATTTCTACACCTGAGTTGACATTACCCCTAGAGTCCTGAGCAAAGGAGAATTCATTAGGGAGTTTGCCTGGAAAATCTCTCTCTTCTTCCTTCGCTGTAAGATTGATGAGAGGAAGCAAGGGAAAAGGAACTTTTAGGCAGTGTCAGATTATGATATGCTGAGGCCCTAAACTATGTCCAGTTTAAGAGGCCCCATACAATAAAAATAATAGTCATATTAGAACAAAGATGTCCATATTTAGAGAGTCATTTCCCCATATTTCCTTTATCTCCTTTATTTACCAACTGATTATTATAAAACATGATATTGAATCAGGGTTGTTTTTTTCTTATTTAGGGTCCCCTCATATTGGGAGGCCCTAAAATGTAGCTTAAGCCTAAATCTGGCACTGCCTTTAGGGACCAAGGAGCACTGAACAGGTCAGATTCCAGGGGAGTTTGCTAGGAAAGGTTGCTTGGAAAGAAGGGCCAGAAGATAGAAGCGGTGGATTAAGAGACCCAGAGAAATGGCTGGAAGACGTCACAATGCCAGAGCCACTGCCACTGCCAGTTCTTCCTTTGCGTGCACCTGTGTGGTGTCTGTCCAGGCAGGACTGTTCACTGTTGAAGCTTCCACTCAGGTCCTGGTTTGGTGCTATGGAGACTGCAGCTTGCAGGTTCCTTTCAGTGACAGCCAGGAAAGGGAGTGCCTGCCATGTGCGTGGTGCCTTCTGGTGGTGTCCCTTAAGGATCAGGCAAAAGAGCTACAGAAGGAGCTGGCAAGTCTCTGAAGCATCCTTTGACATGAAGAGTTGATCAGTTCAAAGCTGGAGGACACCTCTAGGACTGTGGAGGAAGGACTTCCAGAGACAGTGGTAGAGAAGGAAGAAGACATGGACTCCCAGAAAAGCGGAAGCTGAAGGCTTGTGACCTCTGGCAACAAGCAGAAGTCTTCCTCTCCACCTGCAGCAGTTTGGCTGGAGAACAGATATGGAGCCCTAGCAACAGAGGAGGAGTATCATATACCATTGGTGGAAGAAGCTAGGCCAGGCATCCCCAAGGTTGGGAGGATAGACACCACTGCCACCAAGAGAAAGCAATGGGTGGTGGTACTTAGAGACTTGTTGCTGTGGGAGACTGAGGCATCCATCTGCCAGCCTGACCTATTGTCTTAGGATGTCTGCTGGTTGCCCAGAGCCCATATCTGAGATGTCATGGAAGGATTACTCACCACCCTCTGACTGCTACCTCATGCTGCTCATCCATGTGAGCACTAATGATCAGAATGACTAACATCAGGGGGGATTTTGAGCAGATCAAAAGTCTCTGGGTGCAAGGGTGAAGGGGACAGGGGTGCAGGTGGTGTTCTCCCTGATCCTTCCAGTCTAAGGGAAGGGCCCAGGCAGGAGCAGATGCAGATCAATTCACAGCTGCGCAGATGGTGTCACCAAAAGGGCTTTGGCTTCTTTGTCCATGGGATGATGTTCCAAGAAGAAGGATTGCTAGGAAGAGATGGGATTCACCTGATGAAGAGAGGGAAGAGCACCTTTGCAGACAAGTTTGCTAACTGAGTGAGGAAGGGTTTAAACTAGGTTTGCTGGGGATTGACATCAAAACCCTGAGGTAAATGGGGATGTGGGTGACCTGGAGGAATCACAAGAAGGAGGGGTAGTGGGGGAGGCCTTCTCATTCTTCCTTAAAAATAGGAGAATCAGCTAGTTATCTTAGGTGTCCATATATGAATGCATGGAGCCTGGCGGGGAAAAAAAAGCAGGAAGAATTGGAAGTCCTCACACAGTCAAGGGATTATGACATGACTGGAATAAGAGAGACTTGGTGGGATAGCCTGCATGACTAGAGCACTGTCATAGATGGATATAAACTGTTCAGGAAGGACAGTCAGGGGAGAAGATGATCTGTGCTTAATGTAAAAGAGTTGTATGATTGTTCAGAGCTCCAGTATGAAACTAGAGATGGCCTGTTGAAAATCACTGGGTTAGGATCAGAGGCAAGAGCAACAAGGGTGGAGTGGGGTGTTGTGGTTGGTGTGTGCCATAGACCACCAGACCAGGAGGATGAGGTGAATGAGGCTTTCTTCAAACATCTAGTGAAAGTTTCCTGATCCCAGTCCCTGGTTCTCAATGGGGGACATTAATCACTCTGCCATTTGTTGAGATGGCAATACAGCAGTATGCAGGAAATTGAGGCAGCTTTTGGGGAGTGCTGGGGACAGCTTACTGGTGCAAGTGTTGGAAAGGCCAACTAGGGACCATACTCTTTTTTACCTGCTGCTCACAAACATGGAAGAATTGGTGGGGAATGTAGAATGGATGGCAATTTGGGCAGCAGTGACCACAAGATGATTTTCAGGCTGCTGTGGAAAGGAAGGAAGGAGAGCATCAGAGTAAGGACCATGGACTTCAGAAAAGCAAGCTTGGACTCGCTCCAGGATTTGATGGACAGGGAGGCCAGTCTGAGGGGGAAAGGAGTCAAGGAGAACTGGCTGTACGTTAAAGAAAACTTACTGAGGGTGCAGAAACAAGCCATCCCAATGTGCAGGAAGATTAGAAAGTATGGCAGAAGACCAGCTTGGCTTAACAGGGAATTCTTCAATGAGTTCAAACAGAAAAAAGGAAGCTTACAAGAAGCGGCAACTTGGACAAATGACTAGGTAGGAGTATAAGAATATTACTTGGACATGCAGCAATAAAATCAGAAAGGCCAAAGCACAATTTGCAATAAACATGAAGAGTACCAAGAAGGGTTTCTACAAGTTTGTCAGCAACAAGAGGAAGATCAGGGAACTTGTGGGTCTCTTACGAAATGGGATAGGAAACCTATTGACAGACGATGTGGAAAAGGCTGAAGTACCCAATGACAATCTTTTCTCTGTGTTCAAAGGCAAAGTTAGCTGCTAGTCTACTGCACCTGGCAGCACAGTTTGGAGAGGACGTGAGCAGCCAACGGTGGTGAAAAAATAATTTTGAGATGATTTAGAAAAGTTGGATGTGTACAAGTCCATGGGGCTGGATGCAATGTACCTGAAGGTGCTGACAGAGTTGTCTGATGTAATTACAGAGTTGGACATTATCCTTGAAAAATTGTGGTGATTGGGAGAGTCCATGGATGACTGGAAAAGGGAAAATAAAGGGTCCACCTATAAGAAAGGGAAATACGAGGATATGGGGAACTACAGACTGGTCATTCTCACCTTAGTCCATTGAAAACATCATGGAGCAGGTCCTCAAGGAATCAATTTCTAAGTACTTGGAGAAGAAGAAGGTTATTACGAGCAGTTAGACTTGATTCATCAAGGGCAAATCATGCCTAACTACCAGATTGCCTTCTATGATGAGGTGACTGACTCTATGGATGTGGGGAGAGCAGTGGACATGATATACCTTCACTTTAGCAAGGCTTTTGATAGTCTGCCACAATATTCTTGCAAGCAAGCTAAGGAAATATGGGTTGGTTGGATGAATGGACTGTAAGGTGGGTAGAAAATTGCCTGTATCATTGCACTCAAAGGGTAGCGTGGCATCCCTAGTGGGCATGGTGAGTACCGTACCATCTCCCTTTACTGGAGCGCCCCCTCGACTCGCCTGCCATGACTCGCTGTTATTGGGTGAAAGGAGGGGTTCAGTAGTTTTCATCTTTTCGGGTGACCCAGTGATGGAGGTACTCATGTTTGAGCTGCAATGTTCCTCAGGGCTCCACCTCCCCTACACCCTGTCCACTCACCAACCACTTGAGCACTGGTCTTGCTGGTCCACCGTTCACTGTAAGCCCCTTTACTAATGGGTTCAGCATCAGATTCGGCACTGGTCAGTTGCTTGGATATTAAGGTGTCTGGAGCCCCGGACCCTGGTGCTAGAGGGCTGGGCTCATGTTATCCTATGTCTCTCTCTCTCTCTCCCTGAGAGAGAGATGCTCCTATGATTTCTGCAACTCTGGCAGCCAGGGACTGATCCTCCCCAGCCTAGTGCAGG
>NW_005842082.1:1749944-1757565 GCF_000455745.1 Alligator sinensis | reverse complement strand
AGCACCTGCAGCAACACTCCTGCCAGCCACCAGAGTCACCGCCTGCCTGGCGTGTTCCCTGCTGCTTTCTCCCTCACTCCTCCTCCCCTACTGGCTTCCAGTGGTGTTTTTAAACTTCCCATGGCAGCTTCCCCAGCTGCCGCAATTAACCTGGGTCTTCCCCGCCTCGGCATCAGCTGTTTAAAGAGCCGGCATAATGCCAGCTCATGCAGCCACAGCTCCGGTTCCAGCTCTGGCCGCGCACCAAAAGGTGAGTGTCCTGGAGTGTGTGTGGGGGGGGGTCTGTTTGTTCCCTACGGGGGCTCTCAGGGTTTCCCCCAGCCCCCTTGATGCCTGTGGGGGCTTCTCACCACCACAGATAGTAATCAATGGCTTCATGTCTAGTTGGCAGCCAGTATCAAGTAGAGTGCCCCAGGGGTCAGCCCTGGGACCAGTGTTGTTCAATATTTTCAACAGCCTGGAAGATGGGATGCAGTGCACCCTCAGCAAGTTTTGCTTATGACTGCAGACTGGAGGAAGTAGCAGATGCACTGGAGAGTAGGGCTAGGATTCAGAGAGACTTCAACAAATTGGATGATTGGACCAAAGGAAATCTCATGAAGTTCAACAAGGAAAAGTGCAAACTCCTGTACTTAGGATAGAACAATCCCATGCACCAGTACAGGCTGGGGGCTGACTGGCTGGGCAGCCGCTTTGCAAAAAAGGACCTGGGGCTTACAGTAGGCAATAAGCACAATATGAGCCAACATTGGGCATTTTTAAATATGCTGTTTGGGTTGGCAAGGTTCTTTGGGTGAATCTGATATCTTTTATTAGACCAACTTAAATAGCTGGAAAACAATTTTTAAGCAAGCTTTTGGGTTCTAAAACCCTTCTTCAGGCTAAGGATTGGGTTAGAGCACTTTAATTAGAACAGCTTCAAGAGCCACTCTAATTAAAGCAACAAAAGCATCTCATGAATCAGTGTCCCTGCATTTCAGAATGGTGATGAGGTCACTTTATCTAAAGCTCAGTGAAAAAGCTTTAGTTAAAGTGCCTCCATTGAGATTTTGATTCATGAGATGCAGAGGCTGGCTGGAGCATGCTAATTAGTATGCTTGAGCAGACTTGATTAACTGAGTCTGCTCTGATGCACTGTAATTACAGCATGTCAGAGCAGCCTTCTGGCATGCCTATAGGCATCAACTGTGCCCTTGTTGTGAAGAAGAAGGCTAACAGCATAGTAGGCTGCATTAGTAAGAGCATTGCTAGGCAATCAGAGGAAGTGACTATTTCCCTCTATTCAGCACCGATGAGGCCACATCTGGAGTACTGTGTCCAGTTTTTGGCCCCCCACTACAGAAAATTGGAAAGAATCAACACAAATGATTAGGGGGCTGGGGCACATGACTTATGAGGAAAGGCTGAGGGAACTGGGTTTATCTAGTCTAGAGAAAAGAATACTGAGAGGGGATTTAAGAGCATCCTTCAACTACCTGAAGAGGAGTTCCAAAGAGGATGGAGCTAGATCAGGGGTAAGCAAAATATGTCCCACGGGCAGGATCCAGCCTGCCAGGCCATTCTACCTAGCACACAGGGTGCCTAAAAAGTTTAGAAAAGTAATATTTATCTGCTCCTGGCTGCCTGTCAAAGATGACAGGAGCCAGGGGCTGTAGGACCTAGTAGGAGCCTGCAGAAACCAGGAACAAGGCTAGCCTGGCCCCATTCCACCCCCAGGCCCTCCCCCACAATTGGATGTCTCTGCCTACTGCAGCTTTCAGGCTGCTGCAGCACCACGTGGCCCCCGGCTGCATCACAGGATCACTGGATCACAGGAGCACGGGGCCTGCACTGGTACCCCGGGGCCAGGAGCAGGGGGGAGTGTGTGTGTATGTGTGTGTGTGTCCTTAGAAATGAGGGAGGGGGAGAGAGAGACAGAGAGAACAATGAGGGAGGGAGACAGTGTGTGTGTGTGTGTGTGTGTGTGTGTGTGCACGCGCATAGGGTGAATCCCACATGCACACCCCACCATACCCCACAAATACCATACCCCACTTATACGCACGCACCCCCACATGCTCCCTCACTGCACACTCACACACCCCCACACCCCACATACCCACACACTAACAGCCCTCCACAAACCTATACCCCTGCCCCACAATATACCAAAGCAAAACTTCATTTTAAGCTATTGTGCAATCATGTGTACACTACACATACTCATGTAAATCAGGACATTTAAAAAAAAATCAAGTTAATGAATGTTGCAGACTTTTAGAATATAGTTTGGTATTTTTCTGGTTCTGAGGTGGAAAAACCCCTCTTTGAAAGGAGTATTTCTGGGGGCAAGGGGAGGAACTTCTGGTAGCAAAGACCGGGGGTTGGAGGGCAGGACTTCTGGTCCCAAGATGGCAACCAGATGGCAGGGTACCTGACAAGGGGCAGTGCTACCAATGCAATCCCCAACAGCTTGCCAGAACACAGTAAGAGGCCCTCCACCCAAAATAATGGCCCGCCCCTGAGCTAGACTGTTCATAGTGATGGTAGATGACAGAACAAGGAGAAATGGTCTCAAGTTGCAGCAAGGGAAGTTTAGGTTAGATATTCATAGATGACAGGGTTGGAAGGGACCTCAACAGATCATCCAGTCCGACCCCTGCCTGGGCAGAAAAAAGTGCTGGGGTCAGATGACCCCAGCCAGATGCTTATCTAGCCTTCTTTTGAAGACCCCCAAGGTAAGGGAGTGCACCACCTCCCTTGGAAACCCATTTCAAATGTTGGCCACCCTAACCATGAAGAAGTTTTTCCTGATATCTAGTCTGAATCTGCTCTCTGTCAGTTTGTGACCATTGTTCCTTGTTACCCCAAGAGGTGCCCTGGTGAACAGCGCATCTCTGATTCCTTGCTGCGCCCCACTAATGAATTTGTAGGCAGCCACAAGATCACCTCCCAGCCTTCTCATGCAAAGGCTGAAGAGGTCAGGTCCCTCAGTCTCTCCTCAGAGGGCTTGGCCTGTAAACCCTTAACCATATGAGTGGCCTTCCTGTGGACCCTCTCGAAGTTATCCACATCCTTCTTAAAGTACGGCACCCAAAACTGGATGTAGTACTCCAAATGCGGTCTAACCCATGCTTCATACAGGGGAAGTATCACCTCCTTGGATCTATTTGTCATGCACCTGCTGATGCATGATAAAATGCAGTTAGCTTTGCTGTTGATTTTGTCACACTGACAACTCATGTTCATCTTTGAGTCCACTATGACTCCAAGATCCCGTTCCACTTCTGTGCTGCTGAGAGAGTAATTTCCCAACCAGTAGGTGTGCTGGATATTTTTATGCCCTACATGCAGCACTCTTCATTTGTCCTTGTTGTACTGCATCCTATTGTGTTCTGCCCACTTTTCCAACCTGTCCAGGTCTGCCTGCAATTGTTCCCTAACCTCTGGTGTGTTCTCTTCACCCCACAATTTAGTATCATCTGCAAACTTGGACAGAGTACACTTCATGCCCATATCCAAGTCACTGCTGAAGACATTTAAGAGTACAGGTCCAAGGACCAAGCCCTGCAGGACCCCACTACCCACATCCTTCCAGGTCGATACCAACCCATCTACTACCATTCTCTGGATGCAACCTCTAAGCCAATTTGTCACCCTCTGGACCATGTAAACATCTAAATCACAGCCTCTTAATTTATTTTGGAGAATGGGATGAGATACCGTATCAAAGGCCTTCCTAAAATCCAAGAAAATGACATCTACCTCTACTCTTGCAGCTAAGTGTTTTGTGACCTGGTCATAAAATGAAACCAGATTGGTCAGGTATAATCTGCCTGCTATGAATCCATGCTGGTTGCCCTGCTGCATTATTTTTCCCACTGGACTCGCACAAATATTATCCTTACTAGTCTTTTCAAAGACCTTTCCAAGGATCGAGGTGAGACTGACTGGCCTATAATTACTTGGATCTTCCTTCCTTCCCTTCTTGAAAATAGGGCCCACACTGGCCCTTTTCCAGTCCTCTGGAACCTGACCTGGGCATCACAAGCACTCAAACAGCTGTGCCAGTGGTTTTGCTATGACACCAGCCAATTCCTTCAGTACCCTCAGATGAAGCTTATCTGGGCCTGCTGACTTGATGCATATCCAGTCCATCCAAGTGACTTAGCACCAAGTCATCATCAACAGTTAATAGGCTGGTGTCCCTCTGATGCCCATCTAAGAACCTGGTAGGAGACTTATCTAGACCCTTGTTCCGGAACACAGACACAAAAAACTAATTGAAGAGCTCAGCCTTGTCCCCCTGTCGGTTACTAACTGCTCCTGCTTGTTCAGTAGGGGTCCTATTCTGCTCTGCAACTTCCTTTTACTCCCTACATACCTAAAAAAAAGACTTTCTGTTGTCTTTAATTTGTGTTGCCAGCCTCAGGTCCGTAGTTGCTTTGGCCTTTCTAACTGCCTCCCTGCAAGTGCAGGCCAAGTAGATATACTCCTGCTTGGTAGCTTCCCCCTGCTTCCACCGCCTATATACCTCTTTTTTTGCCCTTAGGCTCCCCCGGATTTCTCTGTTTAGCCAAGGAGGATTTTTGGCCACTTTCCCCACTTCCTCTCACACTGGGATTGTTTCCCTTTCTGCCCAAAGGATCACTTCCTTCAGGAATTACTACCATTCCTGGACTCCCATCCCACCAGTACTCCTATCCTGCAGTGCATCATTGACTAAACACTGAAGTTAGCCTTCCTAAAGTCAAGCACTTCCACCCTACTAGTTATCTTACCCACTCTACGTCATATGATTAATTCGATTGATTGGTGTTCACTGTCCCCAATGTGACCACAAATCTGCAGCTCCCCTACCAGGTCATCCCCCATAGCCAACACTAAATCCAGTAGGGCATTCCTCATAGTGGGACTGTATACCTCCAGCATTAGGTGAAGGTCTTGTATGCAGTTTTATGAACCTACGTGAAAGGTTGGATTAGGCTGTCTGCTCCTCCCAGCAGACGATCAGGGTAGTTTAGGTCCCCCAATGATACCCACGTTCCTAGACCATATGAGAGCTGCCTCAAGAATTCCAAGTCTAGCTCTTCCTCTTGATTTGGTGGTCTGTAGCAGACCCCCACCACCAGGTCCCTTTCCCCTCAACCTCCATGTATCCTAACCCATAATGCCTCAACTTTCTCCTCCCCTGATCCCATTTTCATTAGGGTAGATGTATAATGCTCCTTAACTTAGATAGCACCCCCCCCACCTTTTCCTCCCTACTCTGTCCCATCTGTACAACCTATAGCACTCAATACATACAACCCAGTCATGGGTAGGGTCACACCAGGTTTCTGTTACCCCACTAAATTAAAGTTATTGTCTGCAAGCAGGAGTGTGAGTTCTTCCTGCATGTTCCCCATGCTCCTAGCACGAGTATAAAGATACTTGAGCCCTCTAAATGATGCCTTTGGTGCCCCCCGCCCTGGCTGTGATGCCCAATGGATCCCTTAGTACTTACCTGGGATGTTCTGTTGCATGTCTTGTAGATTGTAGGTCCTAGATTCCCTCCATCTCCTGCCTCCCTGTCCCCCATTGAACCTAGTTTAAAACCCAATGTAGGAGATCAGCCAACCTGTAAGAAAAGAGACTCTTACCTTTTGTGGAGAGATGAAGCCCATTGTATCCCAGGGAGTCCCTTGCACAGAAGTGCAGATTGTGGTACAGGAAGCCAAAACCTGCACGATAGCACCAACTCCAGAGCCGCAGGTTGACTTCTCTGACAGGTGATGTGATGCCTACTGCAACCACTGACCAGGAGGATCGACGAGAAGACCACCTGCACCACCGTCTTCTTAAGCCTGGCCCCCAGAGCCCTGTAGTCACTCATGATATGGTCTGGACTACTCCTGGCCGCATCATTTGTTCCCACATGGATGGGAACCATGGGATAGTTGTTGGAGGGATGAGTTCAGGAATCCTGCTGTGATGTCGCTGATCCTGGCTCTGGGCAAGCAGCAAACCTCTCGCAACATGGGATCCAGGTGACAGATGGCTCCCTCCGTTCCGCTCAGTAGGGAGTCACCCACTATGATGATGCAGTGTCTCTTCTGGTTACCTGGCTGGACCTCAGCTTGCTCAGTGATGGTTGTAGGCACCTCCAGTGCACTTCCCTCCACTGCACACTCCTCCAGTGCAGCCAGGGCCTCATATTTGTTCCTGAACTGCACCGAAACCATCTATATGGTGAGAGGTCTGAACCAAGAGGTGACTGTCCTCCACTCTCCTGCATCTGCTTCAGGGAATTCCTTCACTGCTTCCCCACCAGGCGTCTTGTCCTGCAGAGAATTAAAGTAACCATCAATCTCATCCTCTTCAGCCCTGATCCCCCATAGCCTGCTAACCTCTGCCTGGAGTCCCCTCACCTGCCCCTCCAGGGCCTCAATCCTTGCACATGTGGGGCAAGTGAGGGGACTCCCGGCCTTCCCGCTACCTCTGAGCCCTTGAGGACCCACCAAGCAGCCCCTGCAGGCAACCCACCCAATGGCTCCATCTGGATGGTGTCACAACCCAAAGGGTGTGATTTTTGTTTTTGTGTGTGCTTTGGCACCACTGAATTATTTTCCCGCCAAATTGTAGCTTTCTTTGCAGGGTGCATTTCTTGTTGCAGCACAGAAATGCTTGTTGCAAAGAGTTCCCGCCATTTGTATTCTAATTCGAGTCCCATTATTGGCTTGCGTGAAGTTATTCACACGTGGCGGCTACTGATTGGCTTGCTAGCCGTATAAAAGGCTTGGGTGGTTTCCGCCCAAGTTAGAGAACTCCGAAGAGAACCCCCGTAAGGGAGGACTCCATGAACACCAGGAGGAGGAGACTTCACGCTGTGTGAAGATCTCTAAGCGCTGTGGAACCTATTGGACCCAGTGCATTTCAAGCAGGCAACAGGGGTCTGATCATCCTCTAGCCTCTCCCCGTCACCGAGCACAAACCTCGACGTATCCCTCTCCCTGCGCGCAAAAAAAGGACCCACGGAGCCTAGCAAACTTCGTGTGAGTGAATTGTGAGTGAACAAAAGGATCCACGGAGTCTCCTCGACAACCCCGTGGGAGTGATCCGAGTGTTGTCTGAGTCCTCAAATGAGGATTTAAGCGGAGCTGTGCCGGGGAAACTGTCCAGCCTACACCGCGACCATCTTCGGTGTAAGTAAACAATCTTGAATCAACCATTACGAGTCTGTGCCTAATTCCAGCATGTCGCCTGTTCTCTCCGACCCAGCGAGCCCAGGCTGCTGGCCACAGCCCGCGCGGAGCAAAAAAGGGCCCGGATCACTCCCCGCCACCCGCACATGGCGACGAGGATGGGATCTGGAGATGGCCCGCACATGGCGACGAGGATGGGATCAGGAGCGAACACGCTAGAGCTGGAATTAGTTAAGAACTGCCCTTGGCGCGATAACAAACGCCAAGTGAAAAGTTTTGAGGAGCTGGAGGCGCATATCGCTTACCACCAGGCAGGCGGAACGGGTGAGAGATTTGTCAGCGGACGCCTTTCGCTGAAGGGAGAAGAGGGAGCCTCCGAAGATGGAGCCCCGAGAGAGAGAGAAGTGTATTTGCTCCCTGCGGCGTTCGGGTGTATAATGAGTGATGAGCGGGTCCTG
>NW_005842082.1:1743177-1748214 GCF_000455745.1 Alligator sinensis | reverse complement strand
AGCCCCATTATTGGATTGCGTTAAATTATTCACACGTGGCAGCTAGTGATTGGCTTGCTAGCCGTATAAAAGGCTTGGGTGGTTTCCGCCCAAGTTGGGGAACTCCGAGGAGAACCCCCATAAGGGAGGACTCCACCAACACCAGGAGGAGGAGACTTCACGCTGTGTGAAGATCTCTAAGCGCTGCAGAACCTATTGGTCCCAGCACATTTCGAGCAGGCAACAGGGGTCTGATCAGCCTCTAGCCTCTCCCTGTCACCGAGCACAAACCTCGACGTATCCCTCTCCCTGCGTGCAAAAAAAAGGACCCACGGAGTGTAGCAAACTTCGTGTGAGTGAATTGTGAGTGAACAAAAGGATCCACAGAGTCTCGACAACTCCGTGGGAGTGATCCGAGTGTTGTCTGAGTCCTCAAACGAGGATTTAAGCGGAGCTGTGCCTGGGAAACTGTCCAGCCTACACCGCGACCATCTTCGGTATAAGTAAACAATCTTGAATCAACCATTACGCGTCCGTGCCTAATTCCAGCGTGTCACCTGTTCTCTCCGACCCAGCGAGCCCGGGCTGCTGGCCACAGCCCGCGCGGCGCGAAAAAGGGCCCGGATCGCTCCCCGCCGCCCGCACATGGCGACGACAATGGGATCTGGAGACGGTCTGCACAGATGGCATCATCAGGGCAGGGTCCCTGGCTGTGTTCCAAGTCACCACCCCCATTAAAGACTCCCTCATGCGCACTCACCTGAAGACTCTGAAGACTGTCCGAAGATGCTGACTCTGACGCATGGAGTGTCAGGCCCCTCCTGCTCTCTCCCCTGTGTGAACTCCCGCGCAAACTCTGATGCACCCCTGAAGAGCACACTTGTTTGCAGGGCCTGTTCACATGGCTCAGGAGTGCAGCTCCCACCCAGTGCGGCTAAATAGGGGTGGAAGGGGAGAAACACCCCTTCTCTGATTCCCAACAACTGGCCAGGTTCTCCTCACCCTCAACCTTCCCCCTACCTGACTGACTTATTCCCTCAGCCCAGCTTACCTGAGTGGTGCTGCTGGCTTCTTCCTCGCCGGTGTTGCTGCTCCACTTGGTAGGTCAGGGGGGAGCCAAGGGCACACATGCACAGGGTACGTGTGTGCTCTCCTCGGTGTCCTAGTCCTGACTGATGCTGTTTGAATTTCCTGCACCAATCAACAGGGGCTCAGGCTGCTCTGCACCTGCACAGATGAGTCAGCCAGCAGCCCCTCCCCCCTGAGGAAACCCTTTCTGGCCCGGAGCTGTCCCGGAGCCTCTCCTCACCAGAGATCTCTTGGTAAGGACCCCACTCTCTCCCTGGGGGTCGGTGCCCCCTCAGCTGCCCCTCACCCCTAGCCCACTCCCGTGCAAATGCCAGTGCATCCCTGAAGAGTGCACCTGTTTGTGGAGCCTGTTTGCACAGCTTGGGAGCGCAGCTCTGACCCGGTGCACTAAATAGGAACAGAAGAGGAGAAAAACCCCTTCCCAATTTCCTACAGCTGGCTTAGCTCCTCCAATATTACAAAGAACAGTCTCACTAGGAGGGTAGTAAAGCACTAGAACAGGTTACCTAGAGAGGTTGTTGAATTCCTATCCCTGGAGGTTTTTAAGACCCAGGTAGACAAGGCCTTGGCTGAGATAATTTAGTTGGAGATAGCCCTGCTTTGAAGTGGGGGTTGGACTAGATGAGCCCCTGAGGTCCCTTCCAACCCTCATTTTCTATGATTCTACCTGAACTAAGATTTTTAGTAGACCTAAAAAGATTGTGAAATAAAATGAGACATTACCAGGAATGGCTAAACTACAGAAGAAAGGAGCATCAAGATCATTACCATTAAGGAACATTAAAAAAGATCATTAAAGGTTGCTAACACTTGTGGAGCAGAGACAGGTAAGCAAGAGTCAAGGATTTGATAATGAGACATAAAGTCAATTGAATCTCTCAGCACTGCCTGAATAGAAATGCAGCTGCCCCTCCCAGGCTGTTGGTTTAAAAGTTTGGGTGAAGCAAGAATTAAATAGGGGTACCACTACACCACTGCATAACCACTAGATCTAACCTTTCTATTTTTTATATAAAGTTGACTAGCTGTAGTATATTCTAGATAGACTCACCCTGATGGACTCTGAGATATTTGTGTTAAAACGATCACTGAACTGGGGAAGAACATTTCCTTCCCTGCACCTCTAACCAGTACAATTTGGGGAAAAAGAAAGAAACATTTTTCTGTCCTTGTTTTTACAATATTGTTTGCTTACAGTTTTGAAATAGTAAAAGTTATACAGCAAAGATGAATGAGTGAACAGAGTACAGGGGAAGGAAATCAAGTTGTCCAACAAATAGTTTTTCACAATGGTCATTCATTTATTACATGCCTATCACCCTATGTATGATACAAACTGATTTAGGCCGGGAAGTCAAAAACTGATAACATTAGGAGAAGCTGCATCAAAGCCAGCTACTTTTTGATGGGTTTTATTTGCAATACTAAAATGACAACACTTATAAAATAATAAATATATATGGAATTAACTGCCATAGCTACTCACACTGACAAATACCTCAGAACAAAAAAAAGTTAAAAGAACCAGGGACCAAAATCAATGTGTCATATTTTTGTTGCCAAACTTAAATTCATGTTGCATTTCCAAATAATATCTTGATCTTGGCTTCAGCTAACAGGAAGAAAACTGTAAAGGCAGTTTATGACCTTTGTTGTTCAGATTCCCACAGTCAGAGTGTTTGCACATAGTTCAATTTGTTCAGATATTCTTCATACTAAGCACTGACTGACCTTTATTAATAGACTGTGTCTTTACTAGTAAATGTCAAACATGTCTTGATTGCTTACAAACATCTACAAATCCTCTGCTGATATAAATACAGGCAAGCATTTCTAAACAAATGGGTTCTGGACAGAAGCATTCTGCAAGGTGAACTGAGCCATAGCCCTTAGCAGAGCTGTCCACTCACCATCTTTCAATAGGATCTGGAACTTAAGCACTTTGCATAGGCACCCCTATACACATTAAAGGCATTTTTTGTGCAGACCAGTTACATGTGCAAAGTAGCTATCACATGATGAAAAGCTCCAACCTGCTACAAAGTTAGACCTTGAAAATACATACTAGCTTTATATCTGGTTGCTATTGAGCTTTAATTTGTATGTATAACAGGGTCTCCCCCATGTGGCTGGGAGCCCATCAGCTGATTGGAATCCCATTCACAGGGGTGAAACAACTGAGTCCTGGGGATCATGGCTATCGTAATTCCCAAGGCTCAAAGGTGTGTGAAACCCCTATGCCCACACGGGACTCTTGGTCCCAGCAAGGGACTCTTGTGCCTCACCCATCTCATGCTCAACCAGAACACAGAGACCCTGCTACTCATGGGGCTGCTTCTGGTTATGCCTTGTGCACAGCTGGAACCCAGAGCTCCATAAGCTACAGGGTCTCTCAGTCCCAGCTGTTCATGGCCCTCATGGCTGGAAGCCCCATCATGGCAACTAGTTGCTATTGGTTCTAATGTGCAATCCTACAATCACACCTCCTACCATGCAATTAGGCATGATAGTGTGGATCACATTAGATACCATCACACCTTTACCTCCATGTGCAGTGGGGGCCATAGTGATTGAAGAAAGGAGGTGTGAACTCATTGATCTCCTCACTTGCATGGCTTTGGTTGGCATCCATCTTAGCTAGTTTCTATAGGTAACCTTACCCATTCAGGTATGCAAAGGTTGGAGATAGTATGTCTGAACACTGCCTTAACAGAGCTGAGCTGCCATAGATGAAAGCATACCTGTTCAAAGCAGGGTGACACTGCTCTTCCCTCACAGGCAGCTCTTGATTCCAAAGTGAAATGGTGTTTGAGGCAGCCTGAGTGACAATGGGGCTCTCAGGAGGTGCAGCCCCCTGCAGCAAGTGGCTTAAAGGCCACAGTCTGGGCCTCCACCTTTTTCTCAGTTCTATTTTGTACATTTATACAACATAACATTTTAAAGACTATCCATTGCTTGGTAACAATGTATTCTAGCATGTGTATTTAATTACTGCTAACTCCACTCTAGATCAGGCCTACAGACCAATGGTATCTGTAGATCTGGTTTATAGACCAGGCCTGTTCTGCTCATCTGGCATGATATAGTTGGCTTTGAGCAGGCAGTTGGAGTAGATGACCTCCTGAGATCCTGTCAAACCCTAACTGTCTATGATTCTATGACATCTACACATCGCACTACAACAACTTTTTACTGTGCTACACTTTAGTACTTCCTTTTTCACCTTGTGCAGATGTACTGCATCCTACACATGGCACATGGTTAGTTTTAGCCACTACTTCACTGTAGTGGAGCATGACACTACGGTGAAGTAGCTGCCAATCATGTGCAGACTCACATGATTGATATAGATAAGTAAGGCTAGAAGGAACCTCAAGAGATCATCTAGTTCAGTTTGGGATCAAACCTGCAGCCTTGGTGTTATTAGCACTATGCTCTAGCCAACTGAGCTAAATGACTGCTTCCAATATGGTGCCATAGTGCACAGTACAGCAATGGCTTGCAGAATAGTTCTGTGCCATTCATCTGTCCTGCAGGGACAAACGTTTGGGCACTGCTGTCATAGGTTTTTCTTGTAGAAGCAAAGCAGTGACACTATCCAAGTCACATCTTGGTCTTCCTTGCATTATGCCAGCCAGTCATATAAATTGTATCATTTCACTGTGTAGGACGGAGCAGTTTCACATCAACTGAAGATCAATCCTGTTTCACTGAACCCGACTTCCCATCCCTAAGTTGTACATTGATGGAGTGCAGGGTGTTGGGCTTAAAAGGAAACTTCCAAGGTTTTTTAACCACTAGCAAACATCTTCATTTTGGTTGTTGTATTGCTTTACCCATCTTTTAGAAGCCAGACACTGAAAATCTTTCCTTTTTCTTTATAAGCCTAGGTTATGACTTTGACATAAATTTTGATCTGCACTGCCTTAGAATCATCCAAGGAAGCAATGACACAGAGCGTTAAGATCT
>NW_005842082.1:1738561-1743167 GCF_000455745.1 Alligator sinensis | reverse complement strand
TGCTGAATGTGCATCATTACACAGATAGGCTAGCTTAAATAATGGAAGGGGAGAAACACTGTCTATGGCCTATCATGCCCCACTCACCATAGCCCATGCAGGTAGCAGAGGTTCCCCAGCCAGATCAGTTACTCTGATCTCCTCACCGTTGAACACAATACAGGTAGCAGAGGGTGCGTCTACATGTCGCCGTACAATTACATTGCTACAGTGCTGTGATTTCATACTTCCTTTTGGAAGTACTAAAGCATGGTGCAGTACATGAAGTTACTAGACTGTGCGCATGGCACACGTGTAGATTTCCCCGCTACATTGCTGTAGTAGCATGTTATACCTGAGAAGCATGCCACTACGGTGACATAGCTGGCAATCACATGTAGATGTATGTGATCACTATGTCACTGCAGCACACCGTACAGCAATGTAGTGTATTGCTACATTACCATAGGGTGACGTACACACACCCAGATAATAGGAGCATATGGTATCCTTAACCATGTATATTTGGGCACCATTAGGTCGTGAATCTCTTCTTTATTTGTCATATGTGAGAGGCAAGGATATTTTAGAGAGTGATATTTTTTGTTATACTTACTCCATTGTTGGAATAGATTTTAGACTAAATCAGACATTGGGTTTCTCCAGGGACAGCACCTGTTACCCGGAGATCCAAGGAAGGATAACCCTTTTGGAATAGGAAGGGGCCTTGTTACAGGGTAATTTTAGGCAGCTTCTTGAGCTCTTAACCCCTGGATTGGCTGCACATTAACGCCTTAAAGTTACACCAATCCCGGCATGATTATCTCTAATCTGCATAACTTTGCTCCTGTTTTGTTAAGATGTGGCCACTCTCCACAGCTTTTCCATCCAAGCTGAAGTCCTCCAGCATCTCAGAATGAAGTGGCCTCTCCTGAGTCAGGGCAAGTAAGAACACTTTGTGCTTTGCCCCCTAGGCACATCAGGCACAGTGACCCCACAGCCCTGGACTGCCCATGGGCTGTAATGCCTCCTGCACTGAACTCTGAACTCTGAACTCTGGTCAGTTCACTCAGACCAGAACTGCTTGCACCAGACAGAGCAAGCCAATCCGAGCAGCAGCAGCAGGGAAGTGTCTCCTGCCACTGCTAGTACCAAGTTGCTCTGCCTGGTAGGAACAGCAAGTCAGTCCAAGCCCTGGTTTGCTCTGTCCCATGGGAGCAGAGCAAGTCTGAGTGACAGTGGGAGACACTGCAACCACCAGGTACCCTGGGACTGGCTGCAGCGGTCATGCTGTCTGGTGGGAGCAGTGAGCCAATTCTGGCCCAGCTCTAGTGGCAAGTCACAGCTGTGTAGGTGAAGGACAGTCAGAGATGGCTTTTCACCTTAACATGTGACTGCTCCACCAAGTCAATCAACACTAAAATGATTAACATTTGTGTGGCTTTCAGTGTAAGGTGTAACAAGGTGTGATGTTAGAAAGTGAGAGGTTATCCTGAAAAAAAGTGTTGTCCTACCTGTGTTAGTGTATCTCCATCCCTTCTCTTTTTCCTGTGTTTGTGGAACATAGATTCTGTCTAGGTTCACTCATGTAATTTCCACGTGGTGCAGTAGGATGGACATGTGTAGGATCTGTAAATCCTGATGATTTCTTTATGGGAGGGGGTGTTTATTATGGTAGCAGTTGACTTGAGTTTTCTGATTTTGTACTTCTTGTTAAAGCAGGGTTGTGTGTGTTGAGTGGGGGCTTTGCTTCTGATGATGAGTTGGATGAGGTTAGAGAGCTGCCTGAAAACCAGGATCAGGAAGTGAAGGTGCAGGGAAGTATTTCTTTCAAGGTTAGATTCTTTTTGAGTATAGACTGTAATTGTTTGATAATCCTTATAGCTTCCAGTGTGGGATTGTATGCAACAACCAGAGGTGTGTGGTTAGTGGGAATTTTCTTTTTGTAATGTAGTAATTTCCTGGTATGAAATTGTGTGACTCTTTCAAAGACAGTCTCTCTCTCTGCTGGAGAATCCTTGTGACTGAAGCAGTTTTCAGGTTGGCAAAGTGAATATTGCAAGTGTGCTCCTCAGAGCAGAGTAAGGCCTGATTATGAATTTTTTGGTATATTTGGGACAACTTTCAGTTTTGTGGATGTAAGCATGGAGATCCATGTGTATATTCAGGTTGGGGTTCTGGGCCCCACACTGACAGATTTTGTCCCTTAGAAACTTCTCAATGAGGCTAAACAATATTCTATAACACAAACAATAATTTTTGACCCAAACAAAAAACAAATGAGCAAAAGCAAAAACCTTTTTTAGCCGAGTGGCATACCGACAGTGGGGGGGCGGGAGGGGGCCATGGCCCCCAGGCACTGGCCCAGAGGGAGGCATCGACTGGGCTGAGAGGCCACAGTACCTCCCATGTTTAGTGTGTGGCCCACCTTCCTACCTGGTGGGTTATATGGTTCTTTACCTGTTACGGCGAGAAATTCCAGCTGCTGCCCCTCCTCTGGTGTGCCACGATGTCAGTTTCCCCATGGAAGTGCCATGGGAAGGAGACGAGGCTCCACACCCTGCTCGCATTGTCCCTGGGGAGGTGCAAATGCAGGCATTGGCCCCCAGGCACTGAAGACCCATAGTACACCGCTGCTTTAGCCTTTCTCCAGATAGCACGAGAGCCCTTCAGCTCTGGCCTTCCCTACAAGTGAACTATTCTGCATTTCACTCTGCCTCTCAGCCACAAGAGCATAAGAAGTACTTCTCTTGTCGAACTTCAAGCCCTTCCCCCTGAAAGGTGCCCTGCCATCTTGGCTGCTATCTTGACTCCCATCTTGGAACCAGAAATCCTGCCCCTAATTCCTGACCTTTGCCAGCAGAAATTCTACCCCATATCCCTCCACCTCCCTTTGGATAGGGAGGGTTTGCCATCTTGATTGCCATATTGGAACCAGAACTCCGTTCCACATGACTCCAAAACTTGCTCCCCTTGCCACCATGTTGGTCCCAAAAGCCCCTTCCCTGTCACATGGTCCATGACCCCAGTTTTACCCACATGTCCCGCAACCCACCGCATCACTGCAAACATGTGACAGGGTGGGGCTTCTGGGACAAAATGACCACCAATATGGTGGCCAGCATGGCAGTGATGGGGGCAGGTTTTGGGGGGTCATGTGGGTGGAGCTATTGTGGTCAAGGACCATGGTTTTGGAGTCATGTGAGTGGGGTTATCATGGTCAGGGACAATGTGACAGGGTGGGACTTCCAGATCCAAGATGGCAAACCTCTCCAAAGTGAGTGCTTTCAGGGCAAGTGATGAAACTTCCTGTAGCAACAGTCAGGGGTTAGGGGCAGGGCTCTCAGTTCCAAGATGGCAGCCAATATGGCAGCCATGGGGTGGAGTTTTATGACAGGGGGATGTCTTTAGGCCGTTCATGATATCAGGCCACCAAGCAATCTAGGGCAATCCTTCTTGCCTCATCGACCACATCTCTGTTGTTTCCAAAAATAGGTGTTTATATGCAGGAGGCTGCCCATTTGGTTGCCCTGATACCAAGGGTAAAATACATGGCTCCAAACCTCCCCTTATACTATGTCCCATGCCTCACAGATGGCAACCAAAAAATCACTTCCAACTCCCCCAGCCCCTCAGCTGGGCCACACTCAGCCTCTGGCACAATCTTGACTTCAGATGTCCTCAGACATGCCTTGGCCTCTCTGCCCCCTTTCTTGGCTACAACTCCACCCCCTCACTGGGGTCACAACTCCATCTGGCCTACATGAAGTCCTTCAGGCCACCCATAGGCCCTACTCTACATGGCCTCCACCTCTCTTCCCCACACCGAGCCAAACTCAGCCTCTAGCCTCTCTCTGGGCCACTACTCTGCTCCTCACTGGGGCCATTGCTCTGCCCCTCCGCAGGCTCCTGGCTCTTAGGTCCCTTGGGCCTTAGGTCACTCTTAGTGGACCTTAGCCCTGTCTCAGACCCCACACTATGAGCCTGGACCCTGCCTCGGGCCCCACTCAGTGGACCTGAGCCCTGTGCTTTTCTGTCAGGGTGTGCTTCCTAGCCATTCCCCTCCAAGAGGTACAAGGCAGCAGGGGATGTGGCTTTATGGTGCCCCATCCTTGCCTTTCACTGGGGAAGCACAGGTGTGGCATTTCCTGGAGACTGCCCCACTAAGGGCAGCCCCACTACACCATCCAATACCAGCAGGGTGCAGTTTTAGGTCTTACCCAGGAACAAGAACCTCCTCCATCCCCATAATTCCTACCCTAACCTCCAGATGTTCTGCGAGCTGCAGTCTGCAGCCTGAGTGATGTTGCTTCTCTGGCTCCGTAGATGTAGGGCCTGGGTTTATACCCTGGCTTCCCAGTCTCATCCAATGCAGTGGTCCCCTTGCGATCATGTGATCACCTAATTGGGCCTAACTGCACCAGCCAGCTGCTCTACATCCTGCTTATACCCCATAAAGTAGCAGGCACTAAAGTTGCCCCACCACAGGCATCTGTCAAGGAGTGGGGTTTAGTTTGACAAGAGGTGTCCTTTATACTACTAGCCACACTACTAGTTACATGACTAAGTTGAGTCCAACAACCTGTAATAGTGTAGGGGGAATACTTCTTCCCTAGCTCAAGCTGCT
>NW_005842082.1:1730807-1738551 GCF_000455745.1 Alligator sinensis | reverse complement strand
TGGGCTTTTAAACTTGGGCTATTACCCCAGGACAGGCTGCCCCACTTAAAGGCTCAGATTGCTGTTACAATGTTTATTTTTTTGTATAGTGGTTAAATATATGTTATATATTAACTATATAGTATAGTATAGTATAGTATAGTATATGGATTGTGGTTTCTAAAAAGTAGATGTTTCTGGACTAAGCTGAGTCCAACAACCTGCCATAGTGCAGGGGGACTGGAAGATCTAGGTGGGAGACTAAAACAAAGAACATTAGGACAGATAAAAATTCAGCTTGTGAGACAGAGGGGGAAAGTAAGAGATAGAGAGAGAAAGAGAAAGAGGCAGGCCACAGCTGGAGTACTGCATCCAATTCTGGGCTCTACAATTCAAGAAGGATGTCAAGAAGCTTGAGAGAGTCCAGAGGAGAGCCATATACATGATCAGAGGGCAGGAGAAAAGGCTTTATGAAGAGAGACTGAGATCCATGGGACTCTTCAGCCTGGAAAAGCGCAGGCTCAGGAGTGACCTGGTGGCAGCCTATAAGTACATAAGGGGTGTGCATCAGGATCTGGGGGAATGCCTGTTCACCAGAGAGCCCCAAGGGATGACAGGGTCCAATGGTCACAAACTCCTGCAAGACTGCTTTAGACCGGAGATAAGGAAAAACTTCTTCACTGTCCGAGCCCCCAAGGCCTGGAATAGACTCCCTCCGGAGGGAGAAAGCACCTACTCTGGACTCTTTCAAGAAATGTTTGGATGCTTACCTTGCTGGAATCCTTTGACCCTAGCTGACTTCCTACCCCTGTGGCAGGAGGCTGGACTCAATGATCTTTCAAGGTCCCTTCTAGCCCTAATGTCTATGAAATCTATGAAATCTATGAAACACATGAATGCCTTGTAAATGCATCTCAGATCCTAGCTACTTGCCCCAAACCTGGGACTGTACTTTTCCTACCCACCCCTACCCTGACCAGGCTATTTTTAGTCTCCCAATACTGCTTCTTCCAGATGAAAAACTCACCACAGACCCACCAACCTCTATCCCCATCTCCCGCCCCGGCAGACCTGCCAGCCCCCCATATGCAAACTTTACCCCTAGACCTGCCAAACTCTTCCACAGATCCACTAGTCCCCACCCCTCCTCCCATCCCTCCCACCCCTCACCCAACCTGACTGACTTAGATTGGGTTCAAGTTGCATGATTGTAGATTGGGTTCCACATATGTATGTAAATACCCTAAATCAATACAGAAAGTCTATGATGGAAGAGGAAATTCAGCCTGTGTTTAATGAATCTCAGGTTCATTCTCTGATCACTGGTCATGATTCCAGGCACAGTATTAATCCCTTACATAGGAAACCCCATGAACTGAGAAGTACTCACAAAGATCCATTTCACTATGTTGAAGCATTTTTCCTGAGAGGGCTAAAAGGATGATCCACCGGGTTACACCTATGGACCAGATTTAAAATCCAGATGATTTCATGGAATCTGGGTTTCAAATTGATAAATGCAACACATCTATTCACAGAAACTACTTCTCTTTCTTTCCAGTTTCTTTTAACTGTCTTCTGACAGGAAACATAGTATTTTAAAAAATACTAGGTTTCTTCACCAGAGATATACCTTTCCAACCCCATGCAAAAGGAAGAAAGCATAGAATAGAAGGAAGTTTTGTTTAGTGTTTTTTTCCCCCAGTGGATGATCTCTGGTTTGCTGACAGAACATGTTATATAATGAAAATGATTCTCTGAAGTTAGGCTTTTACAACCTGATGGCTTTCTCTTAACTTTCCACTTCATGAACATTATTTCCACTGGCAGCTTACATTGGGTGTGAGGTTTTGAGGAAATGTGCCATATACGATCCATCTCCCATTTCTGCTACTATTTTCACTCTTTTCCTTCCCTCTCTTATAGCAAGCACTGCACAATTCCTAGGTTTCACTGAATCTTCCACAAATGAGTTGCTGCATAGGAAATATACAGAACCCAACATCAGATAAAAGGTGAACAACAAAAGGGAAATGTGCATCAATTCTAGGGCTGCTGATATGCATTTGATCAACTAGACCCTTATTTTAGAATCTATTTTCTAATTTTGAATCTATTAAAAATAATCTTAGAATCTAATAATTTCATTGCCCTCTTGTGGCAAAACATATATATAACAAAACAAATGACTATGGACTATAGCAGAGTTGTCCAACTGCTGTCATTTACCTGATTTTTTCTGAACAAGCATGCTCAGGTACCTCTACATGTCACAGCATTATACCATGCATGGATTTCCTCAGTCAAGTTCCATAAATATATATATATAAACAGTGCAGAGGAAGGTGCATATGTGTAATACATGCTGATCATAAATTTTGTGGTTACATTGCAATTTAAAAGCAGTGTCCTTTAGGAAATCAGCAAGGCAGTTAAAAAGCTCCAGATAAGCTTCTAAGCATTAATGAAAAGCATGATGTGTTTCAAAGTTGAGAATAAGCATCTTCTATAACAGTAAATGTGATTGGTTGGCAAGATCTGAACAATAATAATGATAACTGTTGTTGTTAGGACTATTCATTTCAGAGCTGTGAGAGATCCAAAATGAAGGCAATCCTAGTCCAAAAGAGATTATGACAGGGTAATAGCACTTGTTCCCCCGTATCCTTTCTGAGGCAGGAAAAGGCCATGCAGATTATCAGAGACCCTTTGTGCAATATTTTGGTATTAAATATGCATAAACAGGCTAATTTTAATGCCCAAGCCCTCTAATTGCTCCCCTTTCCAATGATATGACCAGTTCCCTATCAAACTGAATGGGGAAGCACAAAGCTTCCATGAGCATCCTACTGCTGCAAGTTTGGACTCCGGCCATGAACAGGCATTCCTTTCTAGAAGTGGGAATTTCTCAGAAACGTTGACTGCTTGAAATGTTTTGTGGAAAGAAAGCAGTACAGGCATTCAGCCTACAATGGCCCCTTCCCCCTTGCTCCTCATGCCTTTCTTAGACTGGGTAATCCAAGTCTGGGGAAGGTGTGGGGGACCAGTGTTTGCTCCAGTCCTCCCATTCCCAGAGGGAGGAGTGGACTAGGAGGGGAAGACACTCCACACCTTCGCAAGACCAAGGACATCCAGGTTTGTGGGGAGGGGACTGGCGCAGCAAGTCAAAGAACCCTAGTCTGAGGAGTGGGTGGGAAGCAAAGATAAATTGCTCCTCTGTTCTGCCCCCTGCCTATGCCTCAGACCAGGGAACCCAGTGGCATGTTTCCCCCAGGAGAAATTAAATGACCACAAATATACTAGTAGTTTCTACTGGGAGAGCAGCAAAACATAACACATCCATGTGGCCTCTCAAAGTCTTTGCTGCATTATGGAAATCTGAGCATTATCAATGACCCAAGTATTTGAGTTTCTTCTTAAATTATGCAGGAAATGTTAATAAAGAATTATGTGATAGCCCTGGAACAAATACCCTAAAATGCACAATTTGTAAAAGATCCTGAGTCTTTAAATATGAAATAATAGCCAGTCTACAGCATGAGAGAAAGGATAGGGGAGAGGAAAAAAACCCCATAAAAAAGGATTTGCATGGTGGAGTAAGGATTGTAATTACCATACAGAACCTTTAACACCCAAGGTTATTAATTAAGATACAGCATGAGGCTGCCTGATAGCTGTTGAAATCAGTGAAGTTAATAGAATTATAGAATCATAGAAAATTAGGGTTGGAAGGGACCTCAGGAGCTCATCTAGTCCAACCCCCTGCTCAAAGCAGGACCATCCCCAGCTAGATCATCCCAGTCCAGGTTTTGTCTAGCCAGGTCTTAAAACCTCCACGGATGCAGACAACCTCTTTGGGTAACATGTTCCAATGTTTTATTACTCTCCTAGTGAGAAAATTCTTCCTAATATGTAACCTAAACTTCCCTTGCTGCAACTTGAGACCCATTGCTCCTTATTCTGTCATCTACCATCACTGAGAACAGTCTAGCTCCATCTTCATTTGAATCCTGCTTCAAGAATTTGAAGACTACTATTATATCCCCCCTCAGTCTTCTCTTCTCTAAACTAAATAAGCCCAGTTCTCTCAGCCTCTCCTCATAAGTCATGTGCCCCAGCCCCCTCATCATTTTCATTGTTCTCCGCTGGACTTGCTCCAATTTGTCCACATGCTTTCTGTAGTGGGGGGGCAATACTCAACACAGTACTCCAGATATGACCTCACCAGTGCCAAATAGAGGGGAATAATCACTTCCCTTGATCTGTTGGCAAAACTCCAGTTGTGTTGTGCTGTTTTACATCAGTTGAGGATCTACTCCTGGGGTTTCAATAGTTCAGGATACAGCTCCATTGGAGTCAATGCAACTGCACTGGTTTTCTCCCTCTGTCTGAATAATGCTACTGTGATTCTAGCCTTGGAAAGGCTCTTTTTTATATACAAAAATATGATGATACCAGTATACTAAGATGAATCACAGTATACAAGAGCTCCTAAGAGTATAATAAGGGTGCAATTGTACTATCTGAAGAAATGCCAATAAAATAATAAAGGCAGCTGGGGGAGAGGTGGGCATTACGAACTTTTTTCCCAAAGAGTATAGCAAATAAAAGTGGTGAACTCAAAGTCATAAAACAGGAAAGACATGGGAAAAAATCTATTGAAAGGAAATTTCTACTGAAATTTGATGTAGAGCTGTGCAAAAAGATGGAAATATCATTGAGCTAACTGTACGGAGTGAAGAACAGGATTATCAGAGACATTCAGTATCAATCACTATGCATTATAATAGTAGACTATGGGCATATCTACATGTTCATTAATGTGGTTTTGTGCACTAGCTTATTTTTACTTCATATTAGCGTATTAGCCTGTTTTTTATGCCATGCTTTAATAAGTAGTAAAATGGCCTATTGAGCATTAAAGCACATGTGTAGACATGCCCTAAGTCTACTTAATTCCTGCTATTTTATCATGAGTTCAGCAATGATGAAATAACAGACTTGAAATTGGGCGTAGGAAACATTGAAATGAAAATTTATCAAACTGAATGATAAAATATCCTAGTTTAAAGGTTTCTGAATGAATTGTCTCCAGGAAAACTCTTTCCCCATCCTTCATAGTGACCAATGCTGGTAAGAGGATGAAGACTGACAAAGCAGATGTGTACTACAAATCCATTTATTGTTGAGAAGCAATACAGAGTACAGTAGTACAGATATAATAAAAACTTCACAATTTCAGTTGAATCAGAAATGATGGCTTTCTTGCTGGGCTCTCTCCCTCTATGCTGCCATAAATCAACCATGCAGCACTGAATATAAAGCTTATTAATAATGAAAAAGTCTTCAATGCCCACAGGAATTGTTCTTTCCTAATAAAAATGACTAGGAACCTTTATCATTATCTAGTTCAGTACGTGTGGCATAAACCTCTTTCAAAATATTAGGTAAGTGACTTGCAATAGTCCAGTCTCCCTGAAGCAGTTTAATCTGTGCTGTTCTATTTTTATTTTTTATCAGTCTATGAAGCATCCCTTCAATTAGTTTATTCCTATGTTCTATAAAGCAAACATCTGTTGTTTAGGCTGCAATCTACTGCCATGGTTTCAGACCAACATTTTCCCCGCATTTCTATCTGTCTCTCATTTGCATATCCAATTGCCTTCTCATAGTTGTTATACCCAACTATGTATGTTCACAAAAAAAAAAGTTAGGATCTTCATGTGATTACAATCATGTTGCATGACCCAAAAGAAAAGAAAATGTTTAACAACACAAGCCCAAAAGGAACAAAACACTGAAGCACATGCTTAACTTCGAAACCATTGTGACTGCTCATTTGCTTATAAGTCAAATAAATGCTGAACTTCAGCTATAACAGCTAAAATCATGCTCAGTCTACAGAACAGTTTGATTTCAATGGCCCACTGAAACAGGAAACAGTATGAACTTTTATGGGTATCTTCTATGTCAGAAGCACATACATTGGGACTTTCATCCAGGAGAAGATAAAATATACACTGCTCCTCACTGTATCGTGTCTAACTTGATGACTGTGGGCTGTTTGCACAGATCATGGCTGCATTCACATGTTCAAATAATCTAGGAGAATTCTCTTGGGGTCTTTTTCCTAGTGGAAGAACTCACCCAGAGAACGCTGAACAGACATTCAAATGCTTGGCCTCAGAAAAGGACAAAGCGTCTAGTGCTGATTCTACAGCTGGGTGGGTAGGGGGGAGAGCTGTGCACATATCTCAGTGTGCTCTGCCGGCTTCCTGAAAACAGGTGCCTGGAAATAGGTGACAGCACTGCACAGGGTAGTCCTGATTGGATGACCCAAACTGACTGTGTCTCCTTGCAGCACAATATGGGGATTGTGAAGGGGGAATGTTCTTCTCCCTTTGCAGCTACAGCAGTAGAGTCCAGCAAGTGACATGCTGTCTCCCTAGGGGGGACAGGATTACCCTGGGGTACTACAGGCTTTTCTGAGAAGAGAAAATATACAGACACTTCCTCTTCCAGCAGAAACTCTCCCAAGAATGATTTAATCCAGGTTGTTCCCAAGTTATTTTCTCCTGAAACAGCCATTTTTGCTCTGGGAGAAAAATCCTGAACATCTGTACATGGTTTCTTGTGGGAGAGTAACAACTTTCTAAGACAAAACAGAATGTCTGTATGTGGCCCATTTCTGAGGACTGTTCTTTGACTTGAAAACAATAGGCTCCCAAATTAGAGATACACCTTTCATAACGTTATATCATTATTCTATATGGACAGTGTATTAAGGGGGTTTAGAAATTATTTGGTGGTATGTCAAAGATTTTCCTCAGGCTTGCTTTGTTCTAAAACATGATTAATGTTCCTTGTACCCTGCAAAATGGAACTACCTTATAATCAAGTTTCTAATGTTGCTGTATTGATAGTTTAGATGAGGACTTATGGGCAAACATTTTTTTCAACAGATACCATGGCTAATTCACTGACGGTGTATAAGCATCTATAAACAGATGTATACAAGTGTTTGGTCTGGAAGCACCTTTTTGTTCTGCATGTGTATAGAACCTACTACAATGGAGTCCAAGTCCATTATCAAGACTCCTAGAATCTACTGCTCTAGATCACCTTTACTTCAGGAAAGTCTAGAACATCCTTATTATCTAGGAGGACCCATTGGCATTCTTGGTTGTCCTCTAGGAACACCTGAGGCATGTCCAGGCATGTCAGGCCCTCTTGGTGCTGGAGGCCGAGTTACTGCTACACGAGGAGGTGGAGCAAGGTTTTCCCCTCTTCCCTGTGAGGGATAGCGGCCATTAGGAGCAGGACCTTGCTGCTGGGGGGGATTTGTTGTCTTCTGTGCTTCACCATTAGCTGAAAGGTATTCAGAAATCAAAACTAAATACTGAATCATAGAACAGATTCCTCTCTATTAGAGGCTCACCAGCTCCAGAAGGTATTAAATGCATCAAAAGCAGGCCTAGGCTTATTGTGCCAACCCCACCTCCAAGGCTGAAGTAAGGTTGTATGGACCAGAGCACTCCTCTGTTTTATTTTTCCAGTCACTTCTCTCCTCCAACAAATCAGGCTGCAAAAACAGAATCCCTTCCCCTCCAGAAGATAGAAGCACCAAATAAGGAGGCATGAGGGAGTTCCCCATTTATTGAGAAGTGATAAAATTCAGCAATTTAATTTTTTAATTGCCATATTTCAGGGGGTTCACCTGAAATCCAAGAGTCAGCATAATTCTGCTTAAAGGGCTAATTACTCA
>NW_005842082.1:1677945-1730797 GCF_000455745.1 Alligator sinensis | reverse complement strand
CAGCAGGAACCTTCCTATTATTGATAGCAGATGGGACAGAGTGGCACCTTATAGTCTAACTTGTTCAGAGAGTCATAAGCCTTAGTCTACTTTGTCGGCATCTGTTGAAGTAGGCTGTAGCCTATGAAAGTTCATGCCTCTCTGAATGAATTAATTTATAAGGAACCACCCTTCTCTGCCTTCTGCCCAACTTCTAACTAACATGGCTACCTACCTCTCTCATCCTAGTATTGCATAATTGACCTCTCCCAGTACTAGTCATTTCAGACAAGTTGTATTCTGGCATGCCCGCTGAGTACAGAGGAACAAGAATACTGCATTCATGAAGTGTCATGAAACTGCTGAATGGACAATATAGGAGTTAACGGGAAGTAATTCTAACTGAATAAGCCAGATTTTCTCCTGAGGATGGCTGCGATGACATGGCCATACTGCATCTCTCCTGCTAAAACCTTGACTTAAAAGTCCTAATCTGTCCCTCAGCATTCTGGTATTAATAAAAATTACTATAATATCCCATAGTTAGCCTTCAAACATGGAAAAAGATTTAAGTGCAAGCTTACTTTTAGGTATAAAATTGGTATAGTTGATATACAGTGAGTGCATCTATATAGGGCGCTGACCACACAGCAGCCAAATAATACTGTGCAGTAGCATCACAGAACTCACAGCACTAATACACTACTGCACAGTATTATTAAGCTACTGCACAGTAGCAACACCTAAAGACTTTTGCCGGTGCTACTGTGCAGTAATTCCAGTTACCGCGCATTTATTTGGTATTTGGTTATACAAGTACTAAATCATGTAAATGCACTGAGTATGTATTTAAATACAGTATTTGCTTTGTTGGACTGGGCCCTTACTTTTCAACTTACTAAAGCTTGCAAATGTTATTTTCTATGGAGTGCTGGACTATTATTGAAGAACGCTACCTTTCATAAGAAACAAACATCTTCAGAACATTCCCCACCTTGATTTGCTGAAGAGGTCTCTTCTTTTTTTGGCTTGGGTTGTGGTGGGTCTGGGTCGAGTGGGTTTTCTTCCATCTCATTTGTTTTTTGTGCTTTTTGCTTATTTCTCTTTTTGTTTTCTTCAGCTTGCTGATAAAAAGGGGGACAGATAAATCCTTTAATTACTGAATTGTGACCTTACTGTTTAAGAACCAGAAGCAATATTATTGCTCTCCTTGTAGTATACTTACCATCTGTAGCTTCTTTTTGAGCTCCAAGTTAGCCTCCTTGTAGCTTTTGGATGTAGCATTGAGATAATAGATACCCAAGCTAAATAAAAAGAAAATGAATATGTTGTTTGGTAATGATTTCACCACTCTAGCATTCATAACAAGTTCATATAACAATAACTAGATGTCTCTGTTCTAAAACGCATTAATGTGAGTAGCACAGCTTTTATTCTACTTCATTATCTTATTAATATTAGCATTTTGACAGTTCAATTATGTGCTTCTTCACAGAGAAAGGAAGTGCTTCTCTAGTTTAGATCCCATTATAGACCAACTGAAAAAATTACTATCTTTATTAAAATGCTTCATTTGGTTGTTATATTAGTTAAATACACAGCTCCACAAATCTGTGCTTCATTAATATGGGCGTTCTACAGAATAGCACTGTGAAAGATTTACAGTATAGTTTAAAAATTGGTAAATGTTTATATATAAAGTCCTTTAAACATACATAACAATATGCAAATTCAAGAACTACCAAGGAAGCCAACAAAGCCATGAAGGGAAAAGTATGCTCTTTACTCTAAACTGTAATTTTTTCCTAGCAAGAGAAAAAGACTGCCTGATGCAGTTTTTAAATATATAGCTGTATGTCTTTCAATGATGGTAGCAGTTTATAATGCTTTTAAGTGAAATAAGATCATATTTTGTCTTGTCTTCTCTGTTTTTCCTTGTCTTATATTATCTTTTTGTGTCATTGTTTTGGGCCATATTGCCTTGTTTTGGGATATAAGTAGTTCTCACTAGATCAGAGGGAACTAACCATATATTTCAGTGGGGCAACTGAAGCTCTTTGTCTTCTTATAAGGTTGCTCCATAGCATGATTTCAAATGGTCAGATTTAATGTCATCATTTCATTCTGTCTAGATAAGATCTCTCTGCAGTTTCTATTACATTCTATTATCTATTTTAAAACATTTTCAGTTTTACAAAGCAATATTTCACAGCACTTTAATGTTGTGCTTAATGATCCTATATGTCTGTTTATTAGTTGAACTTTGTATAGTCCTTCTTTGGGAACACAGGTACTAATCATTTGGAACAGTTGTGAATAAATTCCATTTTCCAGTCTAAACTTCAGCAAAGTGATTTTAAATGGAGATCTTACAGAACAACGGTATAGCCAACAATCATGGCAGTTATGTTGTACAACATGCTTCTCAGGCTGGCTTTATAACCAAAGAGTCAAGAATGGAAGTCTTGGGGGTCAGAGCTAATGATCTATTAAGGTCCCTTCTGACCCTGAGCACTATTAAAGTATGAAGCTATGAAGTCCTCTGTGCAGCCACTACCATCTATCTGCCTTCTACTTCTCACCCAGCATGGTAATTTTCCTGCTTTTCAGCCCTCTTCATTATTATGTAACTTTCTATATCCTCATTTGCTGGGGCAGAGTTCTACATCTTGGTAGAACAGTCATAAGCAGGGATTCAGGTTTTCCGTTTCCCATGGAAAAAACAGAGAAAACCACAGATTTTCCTTTTTTATCAGATAAATGTGGATTTCTCCTTTTAACAGGGATACCCACAGTTTCCCTGCTTTTGCAAACAGCTCTGCAGACTGGTTGAGCTCCAGCCTGCAAGAGCTGTTTGCAAACGGGGGGGAGGGGGGACCCCTAGCCCTGTCTGGAGGGGGAGGAGGATGGGGAGGGGAAGAGCAGGGCCTGAGGCTCTCAGTCAGCCATGGCTCCGCTCAGCTCAGCTTCACTCTTTTCCTGGAGCCTTAGGTAAGTGGAGCTTGCAGGGGGCTGGGGGTCCCTCTGGCAGGGCTGGGGGGTTGTGGGTCATAGCTGAGGGCACTGGCAGGGCTGGGAGGGATCCAGGAGTTGGCCCCAGCTCCATCCAAGCAGGCAGCTGCACTGGGGGAGTCAGCTCCATGCTGCTTCTGCTGCAGCTGCCTGCTGTTAGGGGCAGGGAGCTGCAGACTTGGGTCCCTGGCCCAATAGCCCTGGCAGCTGGGGCCCCCTACAGCAAGACTGGGGGGCAGGGGCTGTGGGGGGGGGCAAGATGCATGAGGAGGGTTGGGGGGCTGTTGTGGGGGCAGTGAGGGGCACCAGCAGGGCTGGGGGTGGCATTGTGGGGGAAGCGAGGAGCACCATCAGGGCTTGAGGTGCTTTAGGAGGCAGTGAGGGGCACCACGGGGCTGGGGGAAGCATTGGTGGGGTGAGGGGCATCAGCAGGGCTGGGGTGGGGGGCTGCATGGTGCTTTTAATTTTAATAATGGATTTGGGGGGGTTTATCAGAGAATTTGCCATTTTTGTCAGAGAATTTGTGATTTTTTTTTAATGAGAGAAAACCAGGATCCCTGGTTATAAGACTTCTCTTTAAAGATGCAAGTTTTTTGTGATATGCAATTCTACTAATAGACAGGCTGATCAAACTTACTGCATTTTAAGCCCCTCATAGTTTTTTTTGCATCTTAATGATTCTTGGCACTATGGTAACAAAAAGAAAGAGAACAGGAAGCCTGCCCTTTGTGCATATGCATATTAATTATGATCAAGCAGAAGGTTCATGAATTCTTCAAGTCCTTCACCACAGGGCAATCAGGACTGTGCTTGATTACTTTTCAAGTAGTCACATAGGGCTGTGGAGGCTCACAATAAAAGAAACTGAATAAAGAGTTGCATAGAAAAGCTTTGATTTAGGATACTGTACATACACCATGAGCAATATGAAGGGCAGAATCAATCCAGGGTTAGAGGCATAACCAAACACTTTTGCAAACCAGGAAGGGAAGTCATGCTCCAAGGTTTCTCCAATGACCTCGTACATTCTGGTTTTCCCACTATCAAAAGCAAAAGGTTACCACTGTTAAATGCAAAAGCTAACCATGCCCCAGCAATTCCAATGTAGCAGTATTAACATGTAGCTTTATCATAGTACATCTAAAGTCTTTATAGTTAAGGCCTTAGTAAGTGTCCCATACCACATTTATCTAATACATGTTTTCTTCCTACCCCATTAAAGCTAAGTTTGACTTGTAGCATTACTATAAATGTATCCTCCTTTAGTTACTCATATGGAAAAGAAGTTTTTCCATATGTGTAGCCTAAACTTTTCCTCAGCTAGTTTGTCCTCATCCTTCCATGGGGTGCTTTTCTGAAAAGTTGCTCTCCCTGATCCTGGTGTTCTTCCTTGACATATTTGTAGGCAGCTATTAAGTCACCCTTCAGCCTTCTTTTACCCAGACTGAACAAACCCAGATCCCAAAGTCTCTCCTCATAGGGCCTATCCCCCAGGACTTTGATCATGTGGGTGGCCTTTCTCTGCACCCTTATCCTGTTCTCCAAGGTCATGTAAGACCTGTCCCCTTTCAACTTTACTAATATCTTAAACCTATCACAAGGCTACAATGCTCAGATCTAGAAAGCACTGCTGAACTTGCATTAAATATTGCCTTTAAATATTACACACATTACACAATGTTTTGGCATGGTGCACTCTGGTGACTACAGCAAAGCAGATTAGAGAAGCACATTTCCAGTTATGTAATGGGTGTCTATTGGTTATATGAAAAAGAAGGTGGAACTTTCAGTGATAGGAAGGTATGACACAGGAAACAATGAAAAAACAATAAATTTCAGGCTCTTAAAGGATTAAATATCTAGGTCAAGAACAAATAGCAGATAAGAAGCTAAAGCAGTAACTTTTGTTCTCTCGGCTTTTTAAAAAAAAAAAAAACTTGCTGCAGCTCTTCTAGTATCTCCAATCTTATATCTGCACAATGTCTGAAACTGCAATTTTGCAAACTGGTCTCCAGATGTCGCCCTTTATGTTTCCTATAATATGACTTCATTAATGACAATCATTAGTCAGCATCACCAGCTTTGTTATCATCAGTTCCTTGAAATCTTGCCTCAGCATATTTTCTGGTGTGTCATGAATTTCCCTCACTTTGTGACTGGTCTCTGGTGGAGAACACCTCCTGAACATTTTGCCCGTAACCAAAGCAACTTTTTAGAGCTATGATGTTAAGACTTCTGTGCATTTACAAAAAGGCACTGGGGATTACGCAGAGATCACTTTACTTGTGACATTAATGTATTATTCAAGCTCTTCACTGGAAACAGGATGTCTTTTTTACTGCTCTCTTCTAACACTACTAACACATTTTTCAAGCAGATATCAAAGACGTAAACATTTTAAAATCTGTATTTCATGTGTCTAATTATTGCTTACTAATTAGACTCATTAGTCTAATATGTCACACTTAAAGCCAAACAGAAATGCTGACATTCTCTTCACAGATATTGCAAATATGTACAGTGTGGATCAGCAATGCAGTATTAGCTTCTGGATAAACATAGCTATTCTATCCTATATACTTCTTCAAAAAAAGTGTGTGGCTGCTTCAGGTTTTGGGTGCCAGTTTGAGATACCTGAAAGGGTCCATATTTTCTAAGTGGTCGGCACTTTCTGAAAATCCCCTGTAAAGTACTCAAACTGGGCACTCAAAAATGTGATACACCCACAAGTCACTTTAGTATCATAGTCAAAATGATCTACATTTTCTATTTATTCTTATGTCAGTATGCTTGGATTTACCCAAGCATACTGGGGGATATCATTCCCATCCACACCTAAAATAATTTATTTCCCTTGTTCTCAACAATGAGACTCTCAGCACCAGAAACAAATTCAATGCCACGCTTAAAATTACAGTTCCCAAAAGTGCTGAACCACTCTACAAAGAATGTCTGATCTTACCTATAGAAAAGCCCTAATAAGATCATCTAATTCACCTCTTGTCAGCACACAGCACCTCCTTACAGTGTGTTTCTAGAACTTCCTGAAATCCACCTGATCTCAAACAGGTAAAGCATGCATCTATAATGGATCGGTCCCCTACTCTTCACATATAAATTCAGATTTGATTACAAAAATAACAAGATTTTCATTTAGAAAAGCATTTCTATCCTACCAGCCATGTACTTCTTTGAAAATAACTAATAATTTCTCTAGGTCTTCATTAATCCTTTAAAGGTATAGTTCTATGCACAGATAAAGCCACATCAATGTCAACACCTAGTCCGAAACCTAATTTTAGCTGTCATGTCATTCATTGTAAACATTTATATGCTGAGATAACTTATCAGTTAATAAAATGATGCCTATAAAATGCAAAAGACCTGAATGGGCCACAGTCAAAAGATGGTGGGATAGAAACAACAGTGTACACAACAGGCAGCGTGGAGAGGAAGAGAATAAACAGCAGCATGGCCATGTAGAAGTTATTGGATCTGGAGGCTTTGAAGACCCTCTCCTGAGGGACATTACAGCACATCACAGCCCAGCACTGCAGGTACATGGAGGTGTGGAGACGAAATATGTTGATAGCTGGAAGGCACGGAGCATAAAAAGAACCCATCCTAGGAACACACAACAAAACATTCTGTTGTAAAATGTTAATAGCTCAACGTATACCACAGCCTTTCACCCCCATTGTGCTTTCATATCTCATTGTTTTATACCCACACACAGTACACAACAACCTCTAGCTCATAAAACATCATTTAAACCCCTTTTATTGGTCTTGACTCTTTGTTCTTCCCATTAGAACAAACTTACGACACATGGACAAAACACCCTTGTAATATGTTCCTTTCCATACCTTAAGGCACCCCTTTTCCTGCAAATGAATTTTAACCAATTCCTTAGTGAAATGTAAGCAACTTTCCTTTTCTCTCTCCCCTTTAAATGATTGTTTCATTCTCAAAGTAGCTCAGGTAGACTGTTATTTTTTGTAGGAAACAAGAAATGCCAATTTTTTTAAAGCATCTATGAGCACCCTGTTTGGATGACCATCATCCAGCTTATTCTTAATTATTCTATTATTGTTGGGTCTTATCAATTATTTTTTTTAACTATCTTCTGTCCTGATGCATATTTCACTTAAACTATGCCACAGTTATTCAATACCTGATTCTAATGAAAAACCTAAAGTTTCTGATAAAGGTTGGTTTTTACATACTGCCACATGATTATGACTTTAAAATGCTATGGACTTATTTAATTTTATCTGAACTTAGGACCTCAGAGCAGCAGAAGGAATAATTCCTTTCATTAGTATGGTCAAATCAAGGAGTACAGGTTGAGACTCAGTAAACCTGAGTTCTACTCCTGTGTCACTGGGCCATTAGATGATTTAGGCAAGTCACTTCTCCTTTGCATGCCTCAGTTTCCCTATCTTTATAATGGAAGTAAGTACCCTTATCTTGGTAGGAGGCACTTTGGGCTCTATGAAAGAGCAAGGTATTTGTATGATGATATTATGCCTCCATTCCCCCCACCACCCTTTCAATCTATACTTACTGGAGGAAAACACTTATGCACCTATGCTCACTACAATCAATTGCCAAAACTTTCACTGACTCCAGTAAGTTGAGGCTTAAACTAATTTGTGCCCATTAACATAATTTTTAGGCGTGATATTTATAGCAATGCAAAGGAAGTCATGCAGATGGCTTATTAATATGGAAATTCACATGAGGAGGCTTGCAGCCAACGCACTTTGCAGAACAAAAACCTTTAAAGAAAAAAAGGAAGAGGAATCTCCCGACGTGCCATACACATGCATATTTACAAATGTGCCCATGTTCAGGTGTCTCAATCCTCTGCAGACATAGGACAGACCCAACCCATGAGCTACACTAAAAGCTCTCAGCACTATATTTCTTTAGTAGGTATGCTCTCGGGTCCCTGCAGTATGTAGTGGCCAGGTCAATATGGAACCTCCACTTTATAGGATTAGTGCCTATGCTAGAAAGTGTATATTGTTACCATACAGCATAGAAATTTGTCATGTCTGTAGACATAATTAGAGAATAATCAAGAATCAACCCAATCTCATCCCTGATTTTCAACCACCTCCCAAGTGTTAATTAGGGTGACAGAATTTATGACTGCTATCAATGGTGCATAAACTTGTGAACACATGTTATGCTGCACCTGTATCATTCTGATGAACAGTGGAGTGAACGTGACAGAAATGTTACATGTTTATTGATTGGGAATGTCAGAATTTATACAGGAAACAACATACTGGGCACGTCTACACAAAATACTACGTCGAGACGCTCATTGCTACGACGACATAGTGTTGCTGGACATGAACCATAATGCCGATGCTACCGCACAGTAGCAGCTAAAAATAACCATACAGTGCAGTAACGCCAGTTATATGCTTAAGCAAGTACTAAATGACTTGCTCATGTAGAGGCAGTCACTGAGATCCAAGCCAATAACATAACGTGTTATGTCAATTCAGATCTCTGGCCCTTTGGATTTTTAATTCATGGACAAATTAACTGATGGGCAGAAGAGGTTCACATCTCTGTGACTCCATGATGTATCATATGATATCATCCTAACGCCATGAAATGCAGTATGAAATAGACAGGTTGTATCACAAGAACCACATTCAATATACAAATGTCCTGCTTATCCCAGATTTGTCAGCTGTGAGTGCTAAGAGATAAAGGTCTGTTCTAGGTGTTTGGGTGGCTAGAAAAGCAGATATAATTGGGATGCCATAATGCAATAGAGCAGTGGTGCTCAGCCTTCAACCCACAAACCAGATCCAGCCCACAGAGCCATGTCATCTGGCCCCCAGAACTGCCCATGGAAGTTTGGTGGCAGGGCAGCAGTAGCAATTTTAATTGCTGCCCCACTTCTACCAAACTTCTAGCTCTGTGGGAAGCCCTGAAGGCTGGATAACATAGCCCTGAATGCTATATTACTGCTCCACAAAGGAGCTGGCATAAGGGGTCGCTCCATGAATGTATGTGAATAGATCAGGCCATTTTGCAGAACTGCACCCATGTGCTGGCTCCACACCACTTAGCTAGCCTGTGGACTAGCCATGAGCTGGCAGAAACTGAAGTCAACCAAGTTACATCAGAGTAACACCAATGCAGGTTCAAACATAATCAGCCTTTGCTTTTACAACTGAGGGCTGAGAAGGATACACAACAGGGCTTATCAGTTCTGTCTCATTAATGAGAAGAGAGATTGTTCCTGAGTAAAGCACACCACCCTGTTTTCCCAGCAGTTCCAACACTTACTAGCTCAGTTAATGAAGATCTCTCCTACTTTTTGCTATGTTAATTATATTTATGTAACCTGCTTATTTTTACTACATAGAAATATTTGATAATGTAACAAGTGGTTGAGTCACTGCACACAGGCGAAGGAGAGACAGAGAGAATACCATTTGGTTATGGTGTCTGATACTTGCATCTTATTTTGTATCCTGCATAACCAGCAGATGGTAGAAGTACAGCTAATTAGGTCTCACATACATAACAAAGATGAACACTACCACTAGGTCTTCCCATAGTTTCCCGTAGCAGTTTTGTTTTTTATATTTATTTATTTGGGGATTTTTTGCATAGAGTGCAGGGGCCAAGAAAAATCGTTCTGATGGAGAAACTCTGTGTTTTTATGATATGCTAATACAAGTTTAATATACGGCTACAGATCAGAGTCAACAATATGCTCCAGCTGGTTTGCATTCCTCCAGAAAAACATAGCAGCCATAAACCTGGCTTTATAACTGCTGTGTTTTACCATAGGAAAACAAAACAGAGTACACTGGTGAATCTGGCACTATAAGCTTAGCCTGGGGCTGATTCATCACTCTGTTACTCTAATTTTATGCTGCTTAAACTTAATTGATTGCAGCATATCCATATTTGATATCTGTTGAGTTGCACGTGCCAAAAGCTGGAGCAATGCAGAAGTGAAGCAAGTTCAATGTTTCGGATAAGCAATAGAGACATCATTTCAAAGGCAACGTGGATTTTTTCACATTGCCTTTGAAATGATATGGCCCAGGCGACCAAGATGGCCTGCAGTACATCTTAAAAGATCTGTTAAAAACGTCATCTGCTATGCCTACCAGATCATGCCTTGGTTGAAGATCAGTCCCAGCACATTTCCACTTATATCAAACTCTGAGTAAGAAGGCTGAGGGGGGAAAAGACACAAATGCTTTAATTAGGCTTTTCAGAAAGGTCTTTAACTGACTTGGGAATAGACTGAAACTGGCATCTACAATACAGCATATTGGCAATGTCTTGTCAAGGCTCTTGTTGCATGTTAACAATGGTACATGAAACAAATGAATATGATTGAAGACCATTGTTCAGCTTTAAATAAAACCTGCAATTATAAGTCTTATTGAATTTGTGGAAGGGAAGGCACTGATGGAAAATATAAAAGGCATGAATACTCAGTTTGTTCTGATGACTGAAGAAGAGTGTAGAGCGAGACAAACTATGGCTGACACTTTCCAGCAGGGCATCCAGCAGCCCATAGAGGAAAATAGGGTTGTAAGGCACCCAACCTATAATTCCTCAAAGGTATCACAACAGTATTCCTGAACATATTTTTAACAAGGGACTCAAATTTAAGTTGTAAATTAGTGTCTGGAATTCTAAAGTTTGGATTGTTGTAAGTAGAATGTTCTTTTAAACTATTTTTGTATAAAAAGTACATATACAATACTGTTAGACATACTCCTCCCTCCCTCTCTGTGTATGTATGTATGTATGTATGTCTTTCTTCTGATGCAAAAGAATAATATCTGACCATTCAATTTCTCATTACTTCATGAGTAGGATTCAACAGAAGTAGAACATTATTTTATATTATCCCTTGATAGTATACATAGGGATCTCCATAAATCATGGAGGAAGTTCCCCTCCCCCCACCCCCCCCCAACCCAGTGACTCCTTTTTTTTCCATTTCACTGCTTGCACCCATGCCCTTGATTGGCAGAGGGGTCCCACTGGCTGGGCCATTTGCCACTGATCACCAGGGAAGCAAAAACCTTGGTTTTAAATATTCCATGCTTTTTGCCACCCTACTAGTCAGCGGCAAATGGCAGGACCACCAGGGCCTCTCTGCCAATCAGCAGTGGGGAGGCAAAAACTGCAGCATATGTAAGTCTAAGGTTTTCACTTCCCTAGTGATCAGTGGCAAATGACCCAGCCCCACCACCAATCAGGGGTGGGGGAGCAAGCAGCATAATGAAAAAAATTAAAGGAGTCACTGCAGGGGGTACTTCCTCCCTGATTTACAGAGATTCCCTAATTATACACTATCAAAGAGATTTTCCATTAAGTTTTGCTTTCTGATTCATTATGACTGATGATGAATCAAAAGGCAGAAAGAGCTCAGCTTGATTTTCATTTTAAAGATTGTCAGTAGGTCTGGCAGCATGAAAAATAACCAGGAAAAACCATCTGCTTGCATTTCCTAACTGTGTAAAGAATATGGAAGCTTAGGTTATCTTGGCTTTATAAGAGAAGGTTTGGACTGAGCAGCACCAAGTATCTAGATTACACTACTGAATCTGGCTCTTTAACCATGAACTTGCAAACAGAATGATTCTTTTGAAATAGGACCTTTCGTGTGATAATTATCGACTGAACATTAATTTGGCATCATCATCCAAAAAACAAATTGATGATGTTAAATAAATAATAATTAATAATGGAAAAAAGGGCATCTACTCGCTTGTATGTAAACATTCCACAATTTTGATATTTCGCCACTGATAACACATTTCTAAGAGAAGCCTATCAAGTGTCTATTTCTAAGTCCTTGTCAAAAGTATAACTCTGGGCATGCCTAGCCTTCTTAAATGAGGGGGAAAAAGTTTTTTACATAGTGTTTGGGTCTACATGTGCAATTAATGTGAAGCAATAAACTCCAGAGCAGTTTGAGTGAGAGTAAACTACTCCTGGGCGCAGCATCTACATGTGCACGTGGGACAGCAGGACTTTGAGCTGGGATGGAGCAGGCCCAGACTAGCAAGGGACACAGGAGATCAGCCCCAGGCTCTGGGTGGCAGCATCTGGCGGTGGAGGGGCTGGCTGGGGCACAAAGATGCTTAAAGTGTAGAGCTGTATGGCTAGGAAGCAGGCATAAGTCCGGCCCCAGTCTAGCTGGGCTGACCAGGCACAATTTGTGTCCACAGTCCATGCCCACACATGCATTTAATTGTAGTAAATTACCCCGGCATAAGATAGTACTGTGCCCAACAGTACTACCTTATGTTGGCCTAAATTAATTTACTGAAGCCTAATACTGTCATGCATGTAGATGCTGACACTTTACTTCACAGGTAATTAGTCTACTTGGCAGTAAAGCTCATATATAGATGTGGCCAATGTAGCCCTTTGTGGTCAACATGCCCCAGCCAGCCCCAGTCACCATCTGCACATTCAGTGCAGTGGAGGAAATAACTCTGCCATAGAATAGTACTTGTGTTGGTCAGTACTATCCTATGGCAGAGTTAATTAGTTTACTCCAGCCTAATATCATTGCTCAGGTAGACAGCGGCACTTTACTGCTGAGCTAATTAGGCAACTCCACAGTAAGTGGCTTGTGTAGATGCACCCCTTATTTCTCTCTCTCTTGCTCACTCTCTACCTCCCATACTTACACGCAGAGCAAACAAGGGTTTGGCCCTAAACCTTCAAAATTCCCTGACCATTTATTCTGGATAAGTATCCTAGTCATATCATCCAGAAATCTGGAATGGTGTTACGTTTTTTGGTAATGATGATGAGCTCCTTAGTGATATTAATCTTTGCGCTGGTTGCCTTTGGCTGGCTACAGAAACTGTCAGGAAATAAAGGGCATTTTTAAAAGCTTTTTTGCCCCTAAATTCCACAATGTCATTTGCATTTCCTGCAGAGATTGATAAAGGGGGTCTTGACACACTGCTTCTCATCAAAGCAGTAAGATTTACAGCATATCAACTCCCATGATGTCTGCTGCCAGCATATGTAGATGAGATCCAGCTCTGCATCTTCTTCATACCAAAAACAAACACTATTGGCAACATCTATCCCAAGCCCTGTGAAAAATAAGCACCTTAATGAGGAACAGTGGCTGAAATGAAAACTCGGCAAGACAGACGTTTATATAGAAAAGCAAATGGATCAAGACTATAGCATTACCAATGGAAGAGGTCTGCCGACCAGTCATCAGACTGCACATCATCTTGGAGTCATACGGAATTCCCTCTGATGCTCTGGATCCCCTTAAGAGGACAGTGCTCAGATATGCCTTTTATTAACATTAGTAGCTAAAGAGATTGCATCTTAGTTATCTAAGTTTATCTGGTTACAATTCTCTTGTAACAGCCTCATTTGGCATGGATACTGGTGTTGACTGTGGCAAAACTGAATTATTCCAGGAGAAGATAAGGTCTTTTCAAGAGATGGTCAACAGACAGAATTCTTCTGCAAGAAAATTAGAATAGCAATACATCTTTCCTACTCTGCAACTTTTTCTGACTGATAAATCCAAACAAGGGCTTAGCTGAAAAGATACCTCCTTCATGCACACTTTCCTACCCTAAATTTGAGGAAAAAGGGGAGAGTGTAGCTTTACAAACTTGCTGTTTGCATTAGGCAGCTGTATGGGAGCACTCACCACTCTGGAATACTGTGTTGGCACATCCAGAGATGCATATTGTGGGAACGCGATTAGCTTGCAAGACAAGCTAAGGAACAGCTGCTACTGCAGTGAACAGAGGTTTATTTTCCAGTGAGGCTGAAATACAGGGTGCAAAGGAGCAAGATAAATAGAGTAAACAGAGACAAAAAGAAATCTGAGTAAAGATAATGTTTAAAGCTGTTGAGGGATTGTGAAGCTGTCAAATATTGCCTTCCATGAATTTGAGTGGCTTGAGAAGGAAATAAATTACATAAACATGTCAAGTAATAACCTGACAATAACTTTTTAAAAAGCAAATGAAGTACTTACAAATCCATATTCTAAGTCCCAGCACCAGCAGTAATTGAAGAACCTGACAAAGACAGCTCTCAGGAAATCGCCAATTAAAATCGTGATGTACGTCGTCACCGTGTCAGAGACTGTCAGTCGCACAAATTCCTGTTGACACAACTTTCTCTGAATAAGATGTTTAGGCTAATAACAGTAACAAACATTGGGCTAGATTTCCTGATGAGCTCAGCACATGATAGCAAGGAGAAGAGCTTTCTGTCCCCTTTCAACTCCTAAATGACCCTGGGGCTTGGCCCAAATTTGCTAGTGGCATGTTAGAGCAGTCCTCAGACTGCTCTAATTCTGCTGATGATAACAGTCTCCTAAGTGACCATGTTACCAGCCAGGATTGCCAGGCTGTAATCCCACATCCACTCTGGGATGCCAACTATGCTAGAGGCTGAGGTGGAGGGGTGTTGCAACAAAGCAATTATTTACTGGTTCTTTATGATTCCTTTCATCTGGACATTATAACGTTTCAAAAATGTGTAGTTTTCACCACCACTAATTTCCCTCCCCCTGTTATTATAGGAGCCATTGAAAGATAGAAATTGGGGAAAGAGAATTTCTAACATGAATATGCCCCTCTGCAGATCCTTCTAAACACCCTGCCATGCACTGACCCACTCTACCTTCAGTTTTGGTCATATTATTATGGTGATCAGAAAGTCTGTTATTCTATCCCTCTTGTCTCAAGCTGAATTAAAATATTTGAGGAATACACAATGGATTCTGGTGTTCATATCTTGTCAAGAAGCACCCATGGGTACAGCAGAGGGACTGCTGTGTTGCTGTTTTTTCCCAGTCTGCCTCCTGCTGGTGACCTCTTTAAAAGATTTTGGAAAAGGCTATCCAATAAAGATCCTGATAACCAGCAAGGAAAAATCACAGTGTAAATGGAGCATCAGAGCTGAGGAAGTCATAGACAATTTGGTCTTGGGAAGGAAAAAGGCTGGAAGTTCAGAAAGACAAGCAAAACTGGTATAAAGGAGGCAAAGGAACAGTTGAGGACATCAAAGAGAGCCACATAGGACCAGGGTCATTTAGATAAAGAAGAATATTCAAGTGAATGAAGCAAAAATATGAAGTATATTCATCACTAAAAGGCTTTGCTTGAAACTGCACACCAGTAGGCCTTATAGTTGAAAATGCAGTGGAAATGAGTACTCAAGTGCACAGCAATGACTACCGATGATTTTGTGAGTCTTGCCTTGTTGAGCTACTTTTTTTTTATTTACCTTTGGTATGATCGCTTTGCAGTCGTAACTTAATCTTGCCTATCAAAACTCCATGCAAAATTACTTCACTCATCTATCACTTGCTCAATCCACCACCTTTCATAAATGTTAAATGTACAGGATAAAGGACATAGAAAGGAAATTATTCCAATCATGGCGGACTACAGGGCAAGAGATTTGAGGACCTAGTGTAGGTCTCAGAGAAAAAGTAAGTATTTCTCAGTCCATTAGTTTAGTGGCATAGCATCTATTCTCTCTGCTCCTTCCCCACATCTTTTCCTACGTTAGGAAAATGTCAGGTGTCAGTAGAAGCACAGTGATGATATAAAGTCTCGGCAGTAGAAACAAAGAGGTAATGATGTAAAGCCTTGTGAGTGATCCACTACAGTCATTTTCCCAAAGTTAGTCTAAATATGTATCTCCTTACCTGCCCTACCATTGTTTCCCAACATGGTCCTCGAGGAACATCTGCAGGATCCACCTGTATTGGAGGAGCTGTGGCATTCTCTGGGATTGTACCATTGTAGAGGCTGGCTTCCCATATTGTCATATTATATCTCACTATTTTCTCTTCTTCGAGCTAGAAGTATATTTTTAATAAACAACAGATACAATTGGTATGGGGTTATTTTTGTATGGGAACAGCTGGGAACCACTAACACCTTCTTGACCCTGAAGAACCTCCCTCCCTAGCCAGAACCCCATCCTGTTTAGCAATATGGAAAAAACAGGGACTTGTTACATGTTGTACTCTGATCTGCTCAAATGTTGATTGGTGTTAGGGCTAGCTCAAGTTTGAAGCAGTCACAACTTAAGGCTAAGAGATTTCTTGACTCTCTCCCAACTGCACAGCTGTGACTTGCCACTACAGTCCTGCCAAACAGGGTCTGACTAAGAGCTACAGATCTGAGTTGCCACTATAGGGCTGGTGATCCAGGACAGGCTTCTTTCCATACTCGAGGTAGGGGATGTGAGTGATGGGTTGAGGGGCAGGAACATGAAGCTGGGAGGCAGAGAGTTACTGGGATGGGGGTGGGTAATGAAATGGGAAGTGGAATGGAAGTCAGGGTGGTGAAAAGAAGGAAGACAGCCACTGAAAGATAAAACAAAAATAAGTTTTAAAAAGTATGTAAAAAGAAATAAAGAGGGAGTAGATTAAAGGAGGTCTTATGTTTTAATAAATTGTGATTTGGGATTGGGCTGTGAGGAGTGCTGTTCATGCTTCCTAGGGTGGCTGAGATATGGAAGCTGTGAGGGAATGTGCTTTTAGAGGAGCTATGGCCCCTTCCCTGGGAAAAAAAAACCCAGCTCATGGGGACACAAAGCAGCCTCCTGCCTTTTTTCCCCTCTCACCACTCTCGCTCCCTAGACCCCATTCCTGGACCCATCTGTGACCTGCAGTCTGGCTAGCTGACATGTGGTCTGCAGACTGTTTGCATGGGGTTGCACCCCTGAGGTAGGAAAATCACACCCTGGGATGGGGGGGGGGGCATGAAGGGGAGTTGGCTTGGTGCCAGAACCACCCTCTGGGCAGTAGAGTTCAGGGGATGAACAATTTATCCACAAAGAAAAGGAGGGTGAGGAGAGGGAACACTGCAGCCTGGGATACTAGAGGACTGCAACTCAGGCCATTCATCCATGGGGAGTGGCCACACATTAATGGAACACAAGCTGCGTAACATGGATCAAAAATAAATTTTCCCTGGAGTGCTGTAACTTTAAGCTGCCTAAAGTGCACTTAAAATGTGCTTCAGGTGTTAATGTGTAGACAATCCAGGAGTTAAGAGCTCCAGGAGCTGCCTAAAATTAATGTGTAACAAGGCCCACAGTGCAGTCTCCTGCTCCCTGCCTCCACCCCAGTCCCCTGTTCCTATCCCTGTCCTCCACTCCAATTCAAAACCTCACTGGAGAGAACAAACCCAGTTTGGCAACCCTTGTCTTAAGTTATTAACAATTTTAAAATAGATATTCAATACTGATGAGAGATTCCCACTAAGTAGCTTGCCTTGAGGTTAATATCATCCATGAGGGCAATAATGAACGTATACAGATTGCCTAAGAAGAGAGCAAAGATGCGTCCCAGCTGCCATCTGAGAGCTATTCGTGGGTGGTAGTTTTCCAGAGAACTGATGACATCAAATAAAGTTGGACAGAACATGCCCAAGAGGGACATGACCATGTTCACCTGCAAAGATTCACACACAAGAACATCAGACACTTTGGCTTTCCCCTGACATTTTAGCTAGTATTTCACATAGTACACTAAAAAAGCATGAAGGTGAAAAATAAGTGGTGATCTACTGTGAAAAAATAATAAGGGATTCCTTTTTTCTTAATCACTAGCACTGGAAAGAATAATCAAACATTGGTATCTTTATTCCAGTTATAAAATCTACTACCAACTCAGAGGGATTTTCATGTATTTCAGATATTATTTCACATCTAAACTGTAATGCCTTTTGCATGTTTTTGATAATGAGTTCCCAAAGAGCCCTGAGTGAAACAAAGAGAAGTACTGTTAGAACAGTGCACCACTAAATAAAATGTAGTTGAGGATCTGGGGCCTTACATGAATCCTGGAATATCTTTAAATGATTGTCAACACTGCATGTGCAAACAAATCTGATATTTCTTTTATATCTCTTGTTATTGGATCCTGTGTTTGTATTAACTCATTTTGTCCAAGAATAGAAAGATACCCAGCTCTATTAACTATCTTGAACTTCAATAAGGATTATGTATTCCACAGAATGAATGGAACCGCTCATAATTTGTTGCTGAAGTATAGGCAAAACCAGTTTTGTTTTGTTTTGTTTTGTTTTGTTTTGTTATGTTTGTTTGACTTCTTTCTTATATATATATCTTGCAGAGAACTCAGAAATTTGGAATGATAATTTTATTCATTGAAAGATGCAGCTTTGGGTCAACTGAGACTAGTAGTGATTTTGTGCCAAATTCAGTGACTCATTTTTGCCAAACTTTGAAAATTCTAAATGATTTTTTTTTAATTTTAAAATAAACTTTCATTTTTTAAATTACCTAAATATTTTTTTAAGACACAAATAACTTTGAAAGTACAATCAAGTGCTTGGTTTTGGAGTGAATTAAACATTTTAATTGAAAACCAAACAAAATTAATTTTAGGATGCCACAAAGAAAAACAATCCACCAGTATTGTCTTTCTTTTTTGGTTGTTGGTAACAAATAAATAAATTGAAAAAAAAAGAGGAGTGAAAGATCAGTTATCTGTGCAGATCTCATCTGAGATTTCTCTGAGATTAATGCAAAGAGCCCAATCTTGCTAAAATTTACATAGATTTTTGTGTGTTTATCATATCCTTCTATCAAAAGGCCTCTGCCTTTGGATAGAAGGATATGATAAACACACAAAAATTTGTGTACGTTTTAGCAAGCTGAGTTTAGATGTCTGTACCTGTATCATTACACCAAAAAGGGACTATGCGGGTAAATAAAGTTGCCTACTTGTGAGTTTGAAAAGTCTGGTCTTTAGTCTGTCATAGAACTTAATCAGCAGGATCGGTGTTCAGAACTGTAAGAAATACATGGCTTTCCTATTTTCTGCTATCCTATTTTTAGATTTTAATGAGTTCTAGTGCTAATTACTGGGTTTTTATATTTATAGACAACCAGTAGCACATTTTGTACATGGGTAGTAGCACTGTGTAAGCTCTAAGAATAGCTGGATATTTTATCATTATAGAAATTCAATATTGTTTCCTATGAGTATAGAGAGGTGTAAATTATTGCTAGAATTAGTTGTTAGAATAACAACAATAAATTACGTGTTTGTTAAAATTCAAGGAATAAAACAACATGTAGCTACCATCCCTTGCAGCATCTGGCTTTAATAACTGAAAGAGGCAGTATCTATTTGTGTCTCCCTATGCCCTTGACCTTATTATTTTAACAGCTGATGGTTTTTATACAGTCATCTTCTGGCAATGCCTAATTTTTAAAGACATCCTGAACATTTGTTCCTTTTTATTTTTTTTTTTACTTACTATAAGATATCCCTCCATTTTATTGGTAAAATATTGCTGTTTAATATGCTTGTTATTTTACATCACAATACATTATCTTTAATATGTCTTGCATCCAAATATCTTCCAAATGCTTAACAACTCAGAGTCAGAATTGAACCGAGCAGTATTTCTGTGTGGGTGCATGTAAGCATGTATGTGTGTGCACACATAACATATGTAATATATAATGCATACAAATGTTTGCATAGACTTTGACCTATTGAAAGACGCAAGAATCACCACCCTAGTCCCAGTGGAGAAATACAAGATAGTTCAGGATCCCCGTGGCAAAAGAGTTCTAACAGGGTGGAGTTACACATTATACTTAGACCTTACTAAGGGCATTTAAAACATGCGCATCTGTCAGTTAAAGCTCATTAGCTTGTATTCAGCATGCTTTAAGCAGTTTCTCAGGAGAATCAAACCAGGGATCATCTCCTGGGTCTGGGACAGAAGTTGTATAAACTGGTTTGACCCAAATCAGTTAAGTCTGATATCACTCACCAGTGATATACAGCCAGCAATGCAATTTCATCCTAAAGCAAATACATTGCTTTAGAATGGAAAGGTGCATACTAAAGCAGCAGGGGACAACATTATTACTGTTCAAGAATGGAAGTGAAGAATATGATGAACAAGTGAAAATGCAAGGAGATTTATAGGTAGAGAGAAGGTCAACATTACAAGATTCAAAAAAGTTTGAAGAGGTTAACTATTTGAGATATTCAAAAAAATGAATTACAATGTGTTCATTGAACTGAATAATTTCATCAAAATATTACCTTCAGAAACCTACATTTGGGAAGTTTTCAGAGATCTAGTCTATGTATAGGGAGGAAACCAAGTTCCAGAACATTTACTGTGCTTCCCAGTCAGATCTGGATTGGATTCTTCCCTGCTCTTTACAACAGGAGTTGCTCCAGTGATTTAAGTAGCATTTCCATGACCTAAAAATGGGGTAACAGGGCACAACTACACTTGCAATTAGTATTCCTGAATAAATTCCAAAGTTGCACCAGAGTTTATTGTTCCAAGGCACATCTGGGACCACAGCATGTTGAACCAGGGCAGCACAGCCCTAGCCAGCAGGGAGTCTTAGGAGTCAGCCTGCCAGCTCAAAGCTGCTCTGACCCATCTCCTTGTGCTGCAGTAGAGCTGGATGGTGCATGACGGTGGTTCAGTGTGGGGTTAGTCGGCAGGTGTACTCCATCTACATGTGCATTGTGGTGGAGTAAATAACTCTGCCATAAGATAGCACTTGTGTCTGGCAGTACTGTCCTATGGTGAAGTTAATTAGCTTACTCCATCCTAACAGTGCCACACATGTAGACGCTGAGACATTTATTGCTGAGCTAATTAGGCAACTGAAGTAAAGTCTCATGTAGGCACACCTACAGAGTGCCAAATCAGGTGTTCTATTTCTAGATGGGGATGTGCAAGAATGACTTATTCCATAGCCATCCATCTAATTAGTGTGCATGCTAAAGCTGAAAACACAACCTTTCCTCTTTCTGAGAGATTAATTACTCTGGATAGCAAATCTTTTCATGGCACTCTGAAGGCTGGAAAATTACAGCCTTCACAAGCAGCCTTAATTTTTCCAGCTGCTAAGTGAGGTCATGAATCTGGTAAGTGGTGCTCTGACTTGCAGTTGAGTCTAAACATTAGACCCTAGCATGCTAGGCCATGTCAACACCAACAATGAATATTAAATGTTGATTACTTGCTGTTTAAATGATAAGTTCATTAAGAATAAACTGTTCCGTAAATAAAAATCAATCATTCAGTCCATTCAGAGTACACAAGTAATACGCTTGTCTAGAGGCATAATAAAGGTCTATTTTTCATGTAAACACAGTTCCATTTTTTCAGGTCATTAGAGTAAGAATGTTTATTTCATAGTAATAAAATCTATCTCAAGATTTCTAAAATTAAAACTGAAAATTGACTGTATAGCTCAATACCTTACATATAAAGTCAGCAGTCTATTCCATCTCCACTGCTAGGACCTGTTAATAAGTGACAGGGTATTTTTGGCAAAAAATCTATCTTCACCGTTTGAGCTTGCAAGGTCTAAAATGTAAAATCTATAACATTTTTGCTGCTGGAAAGATTTTTAACATACAAGATGTCCTCCTGTTTACAAATGTTATTAATTACTTTAATTTGGCTAAATAAGTCTATTTTCCTACCAGTTACTTATACTTTTACTACTTGGCTTCTGCTAAATAGCATTATTGCTTAGATAGTATGTTGAGCACCTTGTAGATACTGGAGAGATAGAGAAGGAAAATAAATTCATGAGTGTAATTCTCTTCCAGCAACATATTTTCTATAAAGTGATAATACCTGGTTCATAGTTAGCATCTTTCATTATTAGATTTCAAGCATTTCATAATGGAGGATATTACATTACCTCCATTTTACAGATGAGAAAACTGAGGCACAATGATGTAAGATGACATTTATACAAGTACTAAATAATTGCGCTGTAACCAGAATTACTGCACTGTAGCACTTGTATAAAAAAGTACTAAATGACTGCACAGTCAGCATCTTCTGTAGACATGACCGCTGATCCTTAGGCCAGTTCTGCACTGGCCCTGGGTTATGGCAATAGTAAATAATAACTTGGTTATTAGGCCTGTGCAAAGAAGCTAGTATTTGCTTCAGATTCAGATTCAGTCGATTCGGAGGACAGTGATTTGATTTGGTGATTTGAATCACCGTCCCGAATTGATTCAGCCAAATTTGATTCAGAGACTTGGCCACCACTGAATTGATTGAATCTCCAAATTGAACAGGCCTCATCCCCTGCCCACTCTCCCAGCTCCATCAATGGCTGCCCTGCCCAGCCCCAGCCTCCTGGCACTTTAAAAAAAAAAAAAAAGCTCCACACTCACTGGCTTCTGCCAGGTGGGAAAGGGGGAGGTGAGCCCTGCTACCCCCCACTGACCCATGCTGTGTGGGGGGATGCTCTGTTACGAGCCCCCAGAGGCCCCTACAGCCATTGCACCAGGACGCTGGGGCCGGGCAGGGCAGCCATTGATGGGGCTGGGAGAGTGGGCAGGGGTTAGGGAGTGCTCAGGGGAAGCAGAGGGAACAGACAGGTGATGGGGCTGGTGGGGGTCCTTGCATGGTCCCCTTCCCTCTCCTCCAGCCCCCTACTTACCAGCACGGAATCCAGATCCAGCTCCCTGCAGCAGCAAGCGGGGACTGCCCAAATCTCCAAATCTCTCTAAAGCTCTCCGAATCTTTTCTGAATTGATTTGGAGAGATCTGAATTGATTCAGACCTTTTTATTAGTCTCCCGATTCAGTTCAGATTCAGAGATTCAGCCGCTGAATTGGGTCAATCTCCTCCCAATTGAATCAGCAACCAAAACTTCACACAGCCCTATTGGCTATGCCCTCTTCCCCATACAGAAATAGTTCTGTAAAAAAGTACACTACCTCTACCCAGGTAGAGTGCATCCAGACAAGCACAGCCATGCAGTATGTGGCACTACAAACATGTCTGTAGCACCATATACTGCACAGTATGGTGTTCTCCACACTGCAAGTGCACGCTGCCTGTTTGTGCACAATGGAAAAAAACAATGGAGCAGCACATGCATGGGCAGCGCACACTGCTAAGAAGTGGAGCCAGGCTGCCTTGAGCTGTGCTCCACTACCGTCCCTGGAGTAACTTGCTGCACACCAAAGCACACATGGCATGGGCATTCCCTGGGGACAAGTAGCTGCAGCGCAAGGTGCACTGCTGCTACTTGTCCCCAGGGAACCCAATGTCCATGCTCATCTAGACGCAGCCAAAGGGACTCTTGAAAAGTAGAAATCTGTCAACTTTTCAAGCCCTTCATACCACTCATGTGATGTAAGAAGAGAAAATCTGATTTTTTTTTTTTAAAGAAGATTAATATATATTATTGTTAGAACTGATTAGGATACTTTTCTCTTGAAATATTTTGCTGATGGAAAATGTTTTGATGTTATTATTTTCAGAAAACTATTTTGATTTCAGTGAATTTACTAATGAGAAGAACACCCCCCCAGTACGTTTCATTTTAGAAAATTTGATCTGCATAACAGTTTGAAAAATTTTGATTTTACAAAAATTAATAAATGTCATTTGAGAATAAAAATGTTCATTTCAAAATGTATTTTACATGTTTGTATTCCTCTTATTATTTTTGCATTATTTCATGACGTATCAGAAGTTGTAACATTTAAAATGGCACACCATGTCAGAAGCCATATTATAACAGAATGAATGAAATATTACAGCAATCATTAAAAATAGTTGACCCATAGTAATAATGTAAACTTTTTTTTTTTAATTTCAAAGTGACCTACTGTTTTGTAAGGATGTAAGTTGTTACCTTGACACTTTGAAAAAGAAAATAGGATAAACCCTTGGTATATTAATTAAGGAGCAGTTGTTTTCAATATACAGTAAAGCTCTGTTATCTGGCATCCCCCAGGAATGGAGGATGCCGGATAACAAAATATGCTGGTTAATTGACCGACCCAAACAGGCGTCCTTGCCTGTTTGGGCTGCAGCTTCTCCCACCCCGCCCGGGGCATCATCACCCCTCCCGCAGCAGTGCCACCCCTCCTGCAGCATCACCAACCCTCCTGCAGCATCACTGACCCTCCCGCAGAGCCCACGGTACAGAGAGGTGGGCCCCACGCAGCCTGCTATGCCCTGGGCCATGGGGACTCAGCAGCACAGGCTGCTTTCCCCTGCGGACCATGGGGCTTGGAGAAACTGGAAGTGCCACGGTGGGCACTTCTGGTTTCACCTTAGGTTACAAGCTGACATGCTGGTTAATAGAACATGCCAGCTTGTAAGGTGCTGGATAACGGAGCTTTTACTGTATTAGAAAATGATTCCAAGATAGCAAAGGATATTGTCACTACTAACTTAGAATGAAAACATATTTGATATTTTTTATAACATGAAAATTCTGAGTTCAACCAATGCTTATTTTGCTTCTCACAAGGCGTGTTTACATGAGACATATACTGTTGAGCTGCCTAATTAGCTCCACAGTAAAATCTCAGGGTCTACATGTGCAGCCCTATTAAGCCACTGGAAACTAATTCATTCAGCTGTAGGTTAGTACTTATAAATACAGGTACTATCCTGAAGTGGCATTCTTTAGTGCTCAGAAGTGGACATATAGACACTGACAGGGCTGGCAGAGGCATGAGGGTGCTTCAGTGTGGGGGCTGCCTGTTAGCTACCCCTAAACTGGAGCACCCTTGTGCCTCAGCTAGCCCTTCTGCAGCAAGTTGAGCCAGTTCAGAGCAGCCCCAGGCTGGCAGGTTGACCCCTTGAATCCCCTGCCAGATGCAGGTGCTCCAAACTGGCTCCACATGCAGCATCCTGGGTGCATATAAAGACGCTGTGCCTGGGAGCAATAAACTCTGGCACAATATGCACCGGAGTTTATTCATTTGCATTGATTTCACATGTTGATGAGCCCATAGAATCACATTCATCACTCCTTTAACAGCTTTTGCACTGGAACTTCTCCCACAGGAGTCAATAAGAGATTTTCTAGTATAGGGTATTGAATCTTGTTAATTAATTGTTATTTACAGCTCATTAGTACAGACATGTTGTGACTGTAGTAAGGTTTCTTTCTTTTATATTGTTAAAATTTTGCCTCAGCCATCTGTAATAGATTCAATTAATGTTATTCTGACATACAGAGCACAAATCGCATAGACCAGTGACTCTCCATTAGGGCCCCCTGGTGCCAAAAGATCCCTTGAAGGGGGCCTCTATTATGTGCATTTTCTCAGACATCCTTGTTGTAAATTTGCTTCTTTTCTAACTTGGAGAACATGTAACACCAGCAAAGTTTCCCTATGCCTGAGAAAGAGTGTTTGTGCCCAAAAGTTTGCAAAGAACTTTTTTCCAACTTTTTAGTTGGTCTAATAAAAGATATCACATCTACCCAACGAACCTTATCTCCTCACATAACAGGTAGGTAAGCCAGACATGAGGAGATAAGCTCCTTCTCAGGTTTTTTCCTGTTTTGCCCAATCCCTATGGCCTAGCCCCTCTGCAAGAAGGTAAGCACTTTAATAAATACATTATTTTTTAATGGGGTGCAGCTCAATTCACAAAAGTTAGGGGGGGTGCCTTGAGTCTAACATGGGGTCCCTTGAATATAAAAAGGTTGAAAGCCGCTGACTTAGACAGTTACCCAAGTGCAGAGGCTGAAAACCCACAGCTATACATAGCAGGAGTTGAGATACGCCATACATTCTACAGCAGGACATAGATAAGGGTTGTAGAGAAACCTTGTATTACCATTATGCAGATTGTTAGGCAGTGCATTTCAGTAGTGTAGCCTTGGCCTCAGAAGGTGTGAACAAGTTAATTTCCATTGATTTTAATGGAAATTGAGGGGACTTCTCACCTAACAAAAATGCTCAAAATATGATATTAAACCAGTAGGAATAAGGCCGTAAGCAGGACCTCTAGTCCATCCTTACCCTTCCGCTTCTTCTGCAAACATCTCCTGGAGAGATGGCAGCTTCAGATATTATCTTGAAAGCAACTTAGCTTGAAAGGGTCTTTAACAGGAAACTTCGCTTTTTAAACCATGTAAACACAAATATGTTTAGCTGTTTTCCTGCCCTTCACATAAACCAACACTGCCTAGAAAAAGCAGTTCCCCACAAATCACATGGTTTTTTCTCATACCATTTAGACTTATTTCAATATCCTTGATTTCTAGGATTCTCTTCTTTGGAATGCTGACTCGCATTCTGTGAGCCTGGAAAACATTTTGTCTCAATGTGTAAACTATACTTCAACGTGATATGTATCTTAGTTATATCTCAGTGGCTTTAAATAGTTAACCACTGTTTTTACAACATATAAAATGGCTATTTGATTAAAAGTTAAACTTGTACATGTGTATAAATACTGATATATAATTTGTAGGTAAAGCTGATGTGATAGACATGATCACTGTTACACTGTTCTCCTCTAGAACTTCACCTGGTCAGTAAGTCAGAGACCATACTTACTGAAAGAGATAGGATTTAAATGTTAGGGGCCTGTGCTTTTGAAGTTGGAGGTAATGAGTTTTGTCCCCACTGGCACAATGGCATTATGCAAAGTTACAATCATCTTTGGCTGTGGCTGTGGATATGTTATGGAGAACAAGTCACCATGCCCCTACCAACCACTAGATAAAAGCAACAGGTCAGAAGCTATTGTAAAATCAGCATATCTTTGTTGAAATCAATAACGCTACGGTGATTTAAACCAGCTGAGCATGTTTTTCAGTGGACGCATCTACGCATGCACGTTAATGTTCGGTAGCCTATTTTACTGTACATTAAAGTATCACATAAAAAACCATGCAAGTACGCTAATGCACAGTAAAATAGGCTACTGCATATTAAGAGTCACAAAAAACATGTGCTTTCAGTACTGCATGTTAGGGTAGCCTAATGCACATTGGAGGTACTAAATTTAATGTGCATCAGGAAAAGTGAATTAATGCAATTAATGCATTTGTAGACATGCCCAATGTTGTTACATATTTTAGTTGTAGGCAACTCCATATAGTGAAAGAGTATCAAAATGGTTTTCAAGCTTTTCTGAAACCTCAGCCTTTCCCCTAACATCTTTAACCAGAAGCTTCCTTATTTTGAATTCCAGAAATTCAAAATAATTTCCCTGCTCATATATCCTTAAAAGCTAATCCCCTGCCCTTCTTGTATCCCTTTAACACATGGGCAACCTCTCTGAAGGGACTTTAGGGGTTTCCATTGGAGCTGAAAATCAGTTCTAGACATAAAGCAGGGAAAAGAATAGGGAACAAGTTATAACCATACCTGAAATGGTGGTGGGAAAGCTAAATGTGAAAAGTTATTTTTTTTAAACCAAAAACATTAACATTTCAATGGATAAGGGGAGCAGAGAGAGACAGAGGGCTTGTCTACATGAGATGCTGATTGTACAGTACCATGTCACAGTATTGACAGTGCTAATTCACTACTGCATAGTATTATTAAGCTACGGTCCAGTAGCATCACTTAAAAGACTTGTTACTGTGCATTTATTTAGTACTTGCTAATATAAGTACTAAATAAATGTGCAGTAATGACTGTGCAATAGCATCTCATGTAGATGCACCCAGAAAGATCTAAGTCAATATTATAAAAATACTAAAAAAGTATCATGTGTGGAGAGAGACAGAGACTAGCGACTTCAAACCACAAGCATTTCATTAAGTTTGTTGAGACGAACTTCATTTCTCTCCCACCACCCAAGGTTATCCATGCCTTCCAGGGCAAACTGCTGGGATCTTCTCACAACAAAATAGATGAGGTAACCGCTGCCAGCAAGTGTGCAGAAGGCAAAGAAGTTAGCGAGAACCCTCAGGAATCGAGTTAAGTGAATATTTTCTTCTTTTCGGCTCTCTTGCTCCTCCACAATGGCTTCCTGCACTTATTGGAAACAAAAGGTCATAACTGTAAATGAGCAGCATTATATATACAAGGTTCTATATTGTCTGTGCAAATATTAGATAGAGGAAAACCTTTTATCTAAATTATGATAACTGGAATTTACTCCAGGTTTCTTGGAAGTTGACATTGTCACTTAAACTCTTTGAGAACTTGGTGGGCCTTGTTATATCCCTTACCAAAGGTATTTATCCACACAAAAATCCACACTTTTATTTTGAGTTTCTTGAACACCTGAACTTTAATGTCAAAACTCTGCTCAAAATAAAACCAGCATTGACAATGAGTTTGGGAAGTACTGTGAGTTTGGGAGACTGAATCTAGGAACAGACACTGCATTTGTCCAGGGACATGTCATGACTGTCTTTGTCCAAATACAGAAAAGTTATGAAATTGGTGTTTTGCATATCGCCTTTTCAATATGCATTTAGTAAGTGACTGAATACACTATTGTTTTTCTTCCATTGTTCCAACGATGCTATCCCAGGTCAACTGTTCAGATGCATTTCACAATGCCCTGGGACAAACTTTAACACTTCTTATCTTGTGAACTTTTTATGGATTTTTCCCTGAACAACAGACATGACATCTGAATGATCATACTATGTTCTGGGAGAAAATGTTTTCTCCTGGGACAAATGCAATGTCCGTTCATAGCCTGTGAAGGATACATGTATAACCAGTTCTCACTGAAGTTTCTTTGAAAGACTGTGACATTTAAGCCCCCCTCCCCCCCAATATTTGCATGTATACCAGAGTTTCATTTGGAAGGTCAGCAATTCATACAGACTGAAAAAGGTTTGATTCTATTTGGAAATTATAGACTGGAGGAAAACTGCACATTTTCAGACTTAGAAATTAAATATTTACACAGTATTGGCCTCGATAAAACTGTAGGGCTCTAGTGTAACTCTAAACTCCTGCTCCTTCCTTTACCAGCAGAAAGAGCTCTCGCTGTCACCATGATGTTCTTGTGAATAAGGTTTGGTTACAGCTTCTCACGTTAGCATAGGTAAGTGTATCATTTGACCAATAGGGAAGCTGACATACTACCTTCTATAATTATTCTAGGCAACTCTCCTTTCCTTACCAGTTCAGTTTGTTACATAAGTGAAATGAGAGAATAGAAGTCCTTGGGTGAAATCCTGGCTCCACTAAAACCAATGGCAAAATTCCCATTACTCCACTGAGGCCAAGCTTTCACCCCTTGACTATTCAGTTGCTTAACTCTTCACAAAATGGAGGTGGAGTGGTACCAATCTAGGCTTATTTGTCAAGGAATTTCCTATAAGTGGTTTTCACTCTAGTTGTCCCTCTTAGGTGTGCAACAACGTGGAAAGAGGACACTACCTGCCCTTCACAGCTCTCCCCTCCTTCATTTGTTTGCACAAGGAGCAGCTGGTGTTATGTTCCCTGAGCCATATTTTCCTCCCTTCAGACAGCAGTAACTCCCAGTGTAGATGTGCAATCCTTTATAGGCAAGGCAAGTGGGGAAGGTTCGTGCTGTCAACCATTCTGGAGATAAAGATGTGTGAGGCTAGAGAAGGGATCTGGCTGGCTCAGAAAAATAAGGTAAATTCAAAGAGATCTTCCAGTTCCCAAAGCACATGCAGGCCTTGTCTCTTGCCTAGTCTTTGGTGACTCCACACCAGCACTGGAGGAGAACGTGTGCTGTGCTTCTGTAATGGTTTATTGTAGGAGCTGCTCCTGAATGTGTTCCCACAATAACACTGGAAGCAAGCAATCCATAGCAGAATGCCCTCCAGCCAGGTCTGCTTGCTGTCCCTGGCTGACCTGGGAGTGGGGGGAGCCCCAGGGCTGTTCCTACCCCACTCCAGCTGGGGGCCTTGGTAAGTGGCAGCATGGGGTGCCAGGCTTGGCCAAGGACCATGGCAGTGGCAGCTAGGTCCCCCCTTCCAGCACCTGCTTCATGACCACAGGAGACACCCAGGCAATTGGCAGGAAACAGAAGTGCCTGGAAGCCTGCTGCTGCTGCTGCTATCTTCAGCTGACCCATGTCTCGGACGGCCAGGGCCGACTCGAGTTACGCTCGTATGTCAGGGCGGGCTGGTGAATGGAGAGACAGACACAACTTATTGGTTGTAAAAAACTTTACTCACGCCGCTTGCAATCACGACGCAGGTGGTCCGGTCGTCGGAACAACCACACAAGTTGTTCCAGCTGGCGGGGCCCAAGCCAGTTAATCCGTCCGCAATTCGAAGCCGGCGGGGAAAGGGGTACGTCGGGGTTGCGCTCGGTGACGGGAAGAAAGATCGATAGGTGATCAGTCTATCGATCGGCAGCCGCAAGTCAGATAACTTCAGAGGCACTCTGCAGCGTGCTCAAAGCTCTTCGACTTGGGCGGAAGTCGTGTGGAATTTTAAACGGCCAGCGAGCCAATTACTAGTTGCCACGTGTGAATAATTTAGCACTGGCCAATAACGGGGCACAAATTTGCATCCGAATAGCGGGAACTCTTTGCACCGTGCATCTCTGTGCTGCAAAGAAGAAATGCATTCTGCAAAGGAAACTGCAAATTGGCGGGAACTCTCCTGCACGCAGGCTCTTAATTGCAGCAGAACACTCTGCCGTGCAAAGGAGCTCTCATGTGGCCAGGAAATTCCATAGTGCCGAGGCACAAAAAATCACTGGGTCGTGACAACCCAGGGAAGGGGGATGCACCAGGTTGCTTCTGCCTAACTGGGGCTCTAACTGGGGGCTGTAGGGAGTGCCTGCACACGGTGCTGTAGGGAGTGCCTGCACAGGGTGCTAAGTCCCTGATCCCTCCCCTTCCACTGCATTCCCCCAATAGGGATGGGGCAGCAGTGTTAGTGGTTGATCTCCCCTCTTCCAGGCACTCCTGGTCTGTCCATACCCCAGGTTTCCCCTGCAGTCTGGGAGCAGACACCGAAGTTGCCATCTCCTGCCTGGCTTTCCACACAGCTGTTCTCAGCAGCTGAAGCCCTCAAGCCAGTGGAGGAAATGCAGTGGAGGGGGAGGGAGAAGGGATGCAGCTGCTCCCCACAGCCTTCAGTTTAAGCAGGGCAGGAATGGTCCTGGAGCCTCCTCCACCCCCAGGTCAGCTGGGGAAAGCAGCAGAAGTAGGTGGGTCCCCTTTCCTTACTTGCTTCCCATTTGTTCCCCCCATGTGTCCCACCTTAGCCCAGGCTCCAGCCATGCCTTGAACCCAATAGGGGACCCAGACATATTTGACCTCAGCGAAATGGAGACACCAACATTGATCTTCACTGCAGAAGGAGTCTCTGACCAGGTCACTGCACACACACCCTTTCCCCAGATTCACCCCTACCTATGTGTTACTATCCATTTGACAATAAAAATAATTTCTATTTTAAAATAGACAAACCATTTCCCCCTATTTCAATACAGGTATGAACATTTTGAGTCAAATTATTTTAATATGGCAAATGTCCTTTCTTGTGACATACTTTTCAGAGTAGCAGAAGAATATGATACTATCAGTACTGCAAAATGTTACCAGCATTTGTCAAACAAAGTATTTTTCAAATAAAAACACCATAGAAACTGGAAGCATTGAAATGTGAAAAGGAAAATCTCATTTTGCTAGAATATGTACTGCAATCCCAGAGGACACAGGAGTTGCTTCTGATGCTCATTACCTGTACTACTAAAAATTACGAACTGGAATACCAATGGAACTAGCACCTCTTTGAGACTTATTTTAGACTGGTATAATGTTGACCTAGAGAACAGTTACTCCTATTTGACAGCTTTTATGAAGGGAGAATGTAGTCCTTCTCTTTAGCAAGCTATGCCTTACCTTAAAGCTTGTTGTAATTGAGGCAAATTTATTATCTGCCGTTTCAGGATTGCCGATCAGATAATCCCAGCTGGTGAACATTTTCCAGCTGAAATTAAAACTTGTATCATCCCCACCACCATCATCATGTGCATTCTTTGCCATTCTGTAAAAACCAAACATTTAAAGAACCAATGAGAGAAAGATAAATGGCCACCTATTTCAGCAATATAGTTCTTCAAATGTTCCTAGCATCCGAATATAAATCCAAAAAATTTAGTCTGATACCACAATGAGGTAAGGATAGATAAGGAATGCCCAATTTATGAACTCAAACTCACTTTCTCACCACAGATTTTTTTTTAACTTGCTTCTGTAATACTGCATTAAGGAAATTCAGCTGGACGAGAAACTCAGTAAGAAATGAAATATCAAGAAGAGCTAACATTATCTTCTTTTCTGCCACTTGCCTTTTATATGCTTATATCTGGGACTTCTAGTATCAGAGGTAGCTTGCCTTCCCTCAACTTCTTTATTTCAGCGTATTATCCACCCTAAAGTGACCAATGGCCCGATTTTTTCGTATTATATTACTTCAGTCTGCTTGTTAAACACAGAGAGTAAATACATCACTGTACGGTGCCTATACATGTGCTTTGAGGCGTTCTAATTAGACTTGATTAATTGAGTCCGCTGGAGCCCTCTAATTAGAATGCTCCAGCATGCTGCAGAGACACATGTATTCAGTATCCCACATTTCAAAATGGCGGTGGGTTGCTTTAATTAAAATTCATTGAATGAGCTTCAGTTAAAGTGCCCCACGGTCATTTTGAAACATGGGACACTGAATATACATGATGCTGCAGCATTTTAATTAAAACAGCTGTTCAGGACCTCCTCTAATGAAAATGCACACCCCTCCACCCAGAGCATACATATAGACACACACAGGATGAGATGAAAAGTTTAGTACCAGATATTCCATTGAGTTCATGCTTAGGGAAAAATAACGTCCCTATTAAATGTGAACTATATTCCCTGAAAAAGGCACTTAAGCAACACATGAAAGTGTATTTACATTAACCCAAGTAGGTAATTATGAATACAGAAAGCCCTTCTAACTTCTCTGTGTGTACAGAACTTTTGTTTGGCAGTGGAGCTGATGTAAAGCTAATGCATCTGGTTTTACTGTTGTTGGAAGATACAAAAGTACTCTAGGTTTGTGATGCAGGCTTTGGAAACTTCAGCCTTATATCCTGAGCAGGAGGATTCCTTCTCCATAGTTCTCAAAGAGATAGTCAGTGAGCAACTTGATGCTTGAGGTAGGTTTTGGACAGAAGGATTTGAGACAATTTAGAGCTGCCAAGCAAACAATGAGAATTCAGATGTCTAACTGCATATTTTAAATGACCTATTTTGTATCTGTATGCAAAAAAATTGGATGTGATGTTAGGAAGCTATTTTTAAGAATGTGACCTAATATGAGTCTGAGATGTTAGATTTTTCAATGTACTGATGTAGTCAATGGTTTGAAAATTACACGAGAAAAGCCTATTGTGAATATTTCTTCTGTCATCTTTTGTCTTCACAATCCCTTGTCTCATTTGGTATTCTTTGGGGAAAAATACCTTCAAATACTACATTTCACAAGCATTTCAACATAATGGGAAGAATGTATAAGCATTAATAAAGCAAGAAGTAACTTGAGGGTAGCTATTTATGTGTACGGTTACAGAATAATGGGGGTAGAAATTCCAAATTGTCTCTTGAAACCTTGACTATATCAGTCCCTCAAATCAATTGTTCTACAATCTCATTGCTACAGATCCAATCTAAAGATTCTTAATAATGCCTGGAGCTATGTTTCTATGGAGAACAAGCACCTATGCAAACACCCAAATGCTTCAGGATACCACAGGAACTACAGAGAACCTCTTGAACTTTAGAGTGCTTTTAAATAACGTTGGTCATATCTTCTGCCCCCTGCTTGGATAGGCAAATCAATACCCTATTACAGGACACAATAGAAACTCTTGAGGAATTCAGAATGCAGTCAAATTACATATGCAACCCAAAGACTACAGATTTTTCTATTTACTAATGTGTGATTGGATAAAAGAGGTGTTGAGTTGAGCCCTAAACCTAATAGTTGATTTTCTCCACCTATACAAACGTTTCTCTTCTCTGTCCACAACCACCAGCAAAACAATCTTTATTATACAGGGTTTAACCAAGAAGAATGGTTCTTAAGGTGACCTAAATACAGATTAGCACTGGTATCTTTGAAATTAAGCACAGGGAATACATGTTTCCTTGAAAGTATTGGTTTTTGTTTTCGCTTCAGAGATTCTGTGTTGTAAGGAGGGTTTTTTTGTGGGGAGGAGGAGGAGTGGTTAGGGTTTGGATGACCACCACCCACTCAAATGTAAATCCCTGAGAAGATGCACTGAGAAGAATTTTCTAATCTATAGTGGGCTACACTATAAAAGAAACATTTTAAAAACTGTTCTACAGCCAAGTCAAAAACTATGCCTGCTACATTATAAATGTAGAAATACATTATTCTTTCTGCAAACACACGCATTTTGTAAGTGAGACTCAAATGGCTGTGCTTGCCTCTGCATGTCTTACATTTTTCTCCATGAATAACACCTACCCTATCCAAGAAATCATATATTACTTGAAAACAAAACCTGTGCTTCTGAGAATGAAGACCTTTCAGCTTCTGCTACCTAGCTACACTACTGATCTTCAGTCCTGACCTGTGTGCTAATCCTGGGATTTCTAATACTGGGCTGCTTCTGCCCTACTAGAAGTTGCATTCATTATGTTAGGTGTTCTTCTGGTTCAAGCCAAGAGGCATTAGGGACCATAGGCATAAATTAGGGACCATAGGGGGTGCATCTACACATGAAATTAATTCGGCGCAAAGAACTCCAGTGCAGTTTGTGTCAGAGTTAATTGCTCCTAGGCACACTGTTTACACGTGCGCCCAGGACTGCAGCACATTGAGCCAGGGCAGTGCAGCCCCACCTGGCAGGAGGCCCAAAGGGTCAACCTACCAGCCTGGGGCTGCTCCTGCTGGGCTCAACGTGCTGAGGAGGGGCTGACTCGGGCACAAGGGTGCTACACTGTGGAGATAGCCAGCAGGCACACTGTAGCGCCCTTGTGCCCCAACCAGCCCTGATCACCATCTATATGTGCACTGTGGCAGAGTAAATAACTCTGCCATAAAATGATACTTGTGTTGGGCAGTACTAACCTATGGTAGAGTGAATTAGTTTACTCCAGCCTAGTAGCACTACTTGTGTAGACGGTGACACTTTACTGCAGAGCCAATTAGGCAACTCTACAGTAAGCGTCTAGTGTAGATGAGCCTAGCTATAACTTCTTTGAAGCCAGTAGAGTTGCATATGCTTCTTCCTGTTCTTAATGTAGGAAGTTTTTAGCATGGTCTAAGTATGAAAAGCACAACTAGAGATTTTGCCACAAAACAGTAATTCTTTGCCATGACCAATGGCATTAATTCTTCTACACTACTGAGCAAATGTGAGCTAACCATGATAGTCTTGCTGAGAATCATTTACTGCTTGCTGTGAGTGATGCAGCTGAATTCTTTACCATATGTTTTCCTCTTCTACTTTTTCCTTTTTTTATTTAATTCACTCAAAGTATGATTAAAAGAATAAATGCATTTCCTAGATGTGATTTGACATTGTGTTAGGTGCATAAGGGTTGATGGTTCTGTTCTCCATATTATACATTTATTTTACCCCTTTAAGATGCAAAGGGAAAGTATTATTTTATTTCAGTGACTACCTTTTCTAGACTGTAATACATTTTCTGGTACAGAGTGATTAAACACTAGCCTAAGAAATGATATGTCACTTTAACATACTCTGGCATTGTTTTGAAATGGTATCCAATGAAATGTGTCAGTTCTACATTAGTCTTGATGTTAAAATTGCTGTATTTTCATCTCCTATAGTGCATCCAGTAATGTTGATTGGATGGAGTCACCAAGTAAGGCACCGACTTAGGCAGAGGGTGGAAAAGAAATGCTGCCACCACAGTCACATGAAATCTCCGCTGTTCCCACATGTATCTACTCCTCCAGTTGCTCAGCTGCTTTATTACACCTCTGATTGCATCTTTTGACATGAGAATTGCAGCAGGCAATGCTAAAATTATTTTTTAAATTAATTCTTTACTCCCCTAAAGTCAGAAGGCACTTACGTTCGAATGACAACCATGAAGCTATAGCCAATGGTTCCAACTCCCACAAGAAAGTATGAAAGCGGCATCCTGAACTTCAGCCATCCAATTGTTCTTTTGTTGTCATAATAGCCATAAAAGAGCACAGAATACTGTGCAAAGCCCTGAAAAGTCAACAAGCAGCAGTTTAGCTGACTACCTATGCATTTCCATGAATTCTACCAAAAACAATATCTATCAAAGAAACATTCGTCTTCATGCACTCATAACTTCTCCAAACATCACTATGGTGAATATTACAGAATAATCTGGCCAGAAGAAACCGGTTTTGCAGTCTTTAGAGAAACTTAAAAAATCCTGTCCACGTTTGCACATCCACATACTTTAAGGAACAACTAGAGATTTTATATATAGAAAGAACAACTAAAGATTTTGCACACATATAGGTTAGGCATTTCAACTATAGTTTAGCAAGTTTTTTTTTTCCCAAGCGTTTTCCCCACCTACGTGGAAAATGACTTTTCAAGTAAATGGATAGTTTGGTACTTGTATTCCATGTTCCTCAAATTTCCCTGCAACCCCAGTTTGGTATGAAATTCTTATTTCACTTCCTGTTTGCTGTCCCTAGGCTGGGATACAAGGTAGTTCTTATAATTGTGAGTGAAGATTTGGGTTAATAATTGCTGTGAATGCAGGGGACTAAACTGAGGGGCTCAGGAGGCCCCTTCCAGTCTAATGCGCCTATATTCCTGTCCTAAATGAGTGTATAGTGTTTCTGTCTGCTGTACAATAGTCAGTGCATTTGGCTGCATTCATTGGTAGTGTCTGAAAATAATTCATATAGTTATCACAGGCTGGTAGAGGGCCCTTTCAGAATAAAAATGTATCATTATAGGAGAACACTGTATTCAGAACCCTTTGATGAACAGCACAATACATGCACAGCAGCAGCAAAACTCCAAACAGGCATAATTAATTCAAATCAAATACTAGAGTTCAGTATGTGGACATGTAATTTGTTGATGTACTGTTGATGAATCATGAGATATTTTGATGCTAATGCAGCAAGCTTCAGTTCTCCTAAGTTAAAAAGGTCTATTTGCTTTCATGTTGTTGTTTTAACTGCTGGTATTTTTTAAATAATTTATTAGTAGAATATAATGTCAATAGGCTAACATCCTTCTCTTTTGTTTAATCACAAATCATACATTTGATTTATGGTAGTTCTTAATATATCTAAAATGAGTCACAACATCATCTGTGAAAATTCATTTACAATTCTTGTAAGGGTGAAAATGAAATATTAATATACGATAAAAAAAATGCTTGAGTTGATAATTGGTGCATCTCATTTACACTGATATCAGACTAGCTGTTATAAAGATATACCTGCAGGTAAAATCACAGTGATGTAACTTGGGGAGTGATAAAGGCAACTGCCCTGGGCACTGACTGAGGAGAGAGGCAAATAAGAGAAGCTGCTGCTGTCAGCTGCTCATTCACAATTACAGCAGCAACAGCAAGTTGCCATATCCCTACTCTGCTGGTAAAAATCAAAGTTCTGACTGAGTCTAGTATCCCATTTAGCTAACATGGTAAAGGCTCTCCAGTTTTTGTAGCCTATGACCCACAAGAGAGGGATGTTACCAGCATTACATCCAAGTGCCCTTGTCCCCTCCACCTGAATAACCAGGTGCCCATGGTTGACTATGGGGTTTTTTGGCAGTCTGGAGGTAGGCTCAAACTTGCACTTCTGGAGTTGTAGTGGGACTCACTGGGTGTATCTAAACCTGCATTTATTCCAGCCTAGATTTACTGTACAGTAAACTACTGCACAGTGGGCATATCCACACGTGCTTTTACACATACCTATAAATGCACACTAGCCTAACGCACATTAAGGCAATTTACGTGAGTCTACACATACGCGTGCTGAGGTGCATTAATCTGGGTGTCCAGACAGATTTGGGAGTCGAATTAGTCCCAAGTCAATGGACACACACTGCGTTAATGTGCATTAGCGCATCCACATGTTTGCTAATGTGACTTAGCTATTCGTGCATAAATTTGATATCTGTTTTATGCAGGTATCAAATTTAAGCTCAAATAGCCAAAAATCACCATTGTTAATGTGCGTTAAGGGCATGCACATGTACATTTGCACACTTAATGACAACTTAAATTGAGCTAATGCACATTAAATGTGCACATGTAGACAAGCCCAGTAAGCATTTTTGGGTAGGTGTTTACACATATGGGGATTAGGGAGAAGATTTGCTCCCAGGCCCCTGCAGCCCTGCAATTGGCCCCTGCTGCCATTGGGTGCTAGCCCAGCAGCTGTCAGGGAGCACCAGGCCAACAGACAGCTGTCTCTTGGCCCTGGGGATCTGCCTGCTGCTGGGGCAGGGACAATGTTAGCTCACTGCTAGCTGCCCCACCAGTGGATCAGGGCAGGGGGCTGGAACTGACCCCACTCCTGGAGCTCTTCCCAAGCCCTGTGCCTCAATCACTGGACTGGGGCATGGGGCTGGGGCCGGCCCATGACCAGGACAGATCCTGGCCAGTCCCAGGCTGTATGGGGAAGTCGGCATGTGCAGGCTGGAGCTGGCCGGGGACTGCCCAAAACAGGACAATCTCCAGCCACCTCCAGGCTACATGTGCTTCCCACCACAGCCTGGGGGCTGGCAGGGAATTGTCCTGGTCAGGGGCAGGTCCCAGCCAGCTCCAGACTGGGTGGGAAACTGTCCCCATACAAGGAGCTCCTAGCCCCTGCTCCACAATCGCAACTGTGAGCATGGAGTGGGAGCTAGGGAGCTTGTTCCCAGCTCCTGCTCCATGATTGCAGAGCAGGGGCTGGGAACAAGCTCCCAGCCCCCACTGTGAGATTAGAGAGTGGGGGCTAGAAGATGCCTACTGTCAGAGCAGGGGGACATTGTCCCGAACCAGGCACACAGGGCAGGGGATGGGGAGCTTGTTCCCTGCCCAGTTCTGCAAGCACAGAGTTGTGGGAGAGTGGCAGGGAAGGTGGACAGGCTGGAGAGCTTGTTCCCCTGCCACTTGCGGAGCTGGGTGGAACATGCTCCCCAGCCCCTGCCAGCAGGGAGCTTCCAGCACCAGTTCCACAACCACAGTGCCTCTTCTGGGAGATGCTCATCTTTTAACCTGAGCTCCACAATCATGGGGATCAGGCTAGGAGACCTTCATCTCCCAGCCCAAACCCCATGACTGTGAGGCTCAGGCTGGGAAATAAGGGTCTTCCAGCGCCCTGCTCTTTGATCACGATGGTCGAGTAAGGGCTGGGAGATAAAGATTTTAATCTCAGAGCAGGGGGCTTGGAGCTCCCTGCTGCTGGGGCAGAAGCACACAGTCCCTGCCCAGGCTCCTGTGACAGAGCCTGCCCTGGAAGTAGGCAGGTCTTGGGGGCAGGGAGCTCTCTCTCACCCCCTGGTGGACGGCTGAACGGGAGCAGATTTTGCTCCCAGTCAGGCATCTACACGAGTACTACAGCGCCATTACTAATGCCAAGTAAATTTGCTACTTATATTTGCAGGTAGCAAATTTACTCAGTATTGGGAAGGTTTACTGTGAAGTAAGCATGTGCATGTGTAAACTCACATGCTTACTTCGCAGTAAACAATGCTAATGCAAAGTTAAGCATCTTGTGTAGACATGCCCACAGTGAACTACATTGCTAGTAAACACCATTGTGTGGTTAAGATATGATAGGCATTTCCTTCTGCAAGAAAAGAAATACAATTATAATATTATTATTTTATTATATGAATGACACCAACAATCTGAAGGACACAGTCATATTAAATTATTTATCTTTTGTTTCTGTACTTAAGAATTGGGGTAATTCTGTGTAAAAATTGTATAGTGTGATTAGATTGTTGAGTTCTGTAGAGTCTCATGCTATCCTGAATAGCTGTTTAAGTCACTCACAGAATTAAAATGTCTTTCAGGTCACCATGCTCTGCCAAATCAGTATCCTTGTAGGTGTTTAAACCTTTTAGATAATCCCTGCACTCTGTGGAATTAAAGATGTTGTTTCCTGGGCTTTGTCTACTGAGGCATTCAACATGTTTTTAACAGTGAAGAAGTAACCATAAGTAAAGGGTATTTCTCATCCTCTCCACTGCCTAACATAAAGATAGAAGAATGGAGTCTATTTAATGAGCCTTGAGACTTTTATTGCTTCTGTTAGTTGGTAATTGTTTGGGCTGTATAATATACACGTTAAAAATTTAATTTCAGATAACAATGACAAAAAGTGTTTTTTTAATTTAAAAAATCTATGGGCAAATAACTCAGGATGTACAGAAGAATTTTTTGTTTAAGTAGCTACACTAGTTCATCGTTTATTTTTTAACTGACAAATTATTTTTGGCCTAAAGTATCTGAGATGGTTGGTCCTACTCCCAGTCCTGAAAAGATAAGAGTTTAATTTTCCCTATGGAATTTTGTTTGGTTTGTTGACCTGATCACTTTTTAAAGTAAGGTCCTTTCTTTCCTAATATTTAACTGGGTCTATCCCTGTCACTATCTCTTTCTTTGCTTTTGCATCCATGCTTTTCTCTCTCTCTGTTTGTGTTCCCTGTGCTATCTGGTACTCTGTCATTTGATAGACTTCTTCAGAGCTACCAGAGCCTCTTTTTCTCTGTTTCTAGGATCTTCCTCTCTCATACTATCATCTATCACAATGCTTCTTTCAAGTCCATTCTCTTTCAAAGTGGAAAGTGGATTTGGTGTGTCTTTCAAAGGCCCTTTCACATTCTCTGTCTGATCACATGAACCTCTCACTCCCTTCTCTAGGCCCCAGTCTCTTTACAGAGCCTGAAAGTTGCTACAGGGATAGTTTCTCTTCTAAGACCTCTCTCTGATACATAGCTTTCTTCTTCTAAAAGGGCTATATCCCCAGATCCTTGTCATCTCTATAATTCATATCCAGCATATAGCTCCTGATTATCCTGATGCAACAGAGTTTAGCTCTGTAATTAGGGACCTACAGTAGTTTTTATTCATACGAAGGGACATCACCCACTAGAGAATGCTGACAACTTTTTTTTAGGGTTTAGAGATGGGCCATCACTTTAGGTGCCTAACAGAGTGCAGAATTCATCTGTCCAATTTTTCATCAAGTGTTGTGGAAAGAGGTGAATGTACTATTTTGAATACTTTAATAAATTAACATTTTTTAATTTAATTTGGTTTCATGGAGTCAACCTAAAAAGGAGTCAACCTGAAAGAATTGCGTTAAAGAAAATCAGTGTGTCTACTTAGATATTCTGCCTATACGTTGAGATATTAAAAACAGACACCTTATTCACAGGAAGTCTACTACCAGGCTGAAAACAGACCCCAAAGACTTAAATAAAAAGCCAGAACCAGTCATTCCACACTCAACACAAGAGGAATGAGCCATGAGTCAATGGCAAGAAAGTCCATCTGAGCACAAGACATGGATATGTTAAAGAATGGGCAGTGCTGTATAGTCATGGTAGAACAGCCACAGGACAAATTGATTTGGTGTGTCCTGACGTGCTCCAGGAGAGTTTAGAGTTACCCTCCAGATAGTAGAACTCCTAAAGGAAAATTACCTGCACCCTTTTGAGACTGAATATCATTGAACTATTAAGCCTTCAGAGCACTTCCAGCAGGCATGAACCCAGGCCCAGGAGATTTTATCTCTTGCATCTCATGATTTTTAACACTGATCCTATTGCTCACTGACTAATAAGAGACTGAACTGTTCCTGACCTGAGTTTGTCACTTCTGAGCTGTGAGTTGGCACAGCTAAATTACTTGTTCAAAGCAAAGGATACTCGCTTTCACATCCAACCTCTTCTGTCATACTTATCCTTGTTGAAATTAATAAGAAAACTCGAGTGCTAAATTATGAGCATGTGAATAAATCATTGAAAGACTGCATGCTAAATGCAGAAGGAGGAGCATATGAAAGCTCCAGGGAAAAATACATCTAAAGGGATGTTCTTCCTATTAATATGCAGAAAAACTATAACTGGATGACTTCCTATTTTCCTTAAGAATAATATCTTTAACCATTTTCAGTCTGTTTGTACAGAAGATCCATCTCTTACAAAACCATAATAAAGGATTTGGTCATCCTTCTTACTAGAGCTAAAATATTTGTAATTTTTAAGAACGTTACAAAGAGTAAAAGCAATATTTTTTTCTTTAACAGAAGCTGTCAGTGGTGAGCTACTGCTCCTTTCTTTCAACTCACACTGCTTTATCAGTCTGAAATTTCAACTCATAGAAACACAAAGTATCAAATTTAGCCATAGCAAATGGACAGTACAGTAGGCATGCATTTAACCTAAAAAGATTTCTTCCCAAACTTCCCTCCTTCTTATTGCTAAAAGCAAAGAAGTGTGTATCTGGTCATAGAATCCTAGTATGCTTGGTGTTGGCTTCATATCAGTGTCAGAAGTAATGGGATAAAATTTGAGCAGACTTTTATCTATTTCCATTTCTTTTTCAGAAGATATTCCATATTAAAATCACTGAAGTTGAACAGGGACATTCTATATATTGAAGCCAAAGCCCTTCAGAAACAAAAGGAATAGATTAACATGCTATATTCACAGGCACACTTACACTGAAGTCCCACAAAGTAGCAAAGTTCATAGCATTTGCCTCTTCAGCTCTTGGGACAGTTTTTCTAGGTAAAGTGCCATATGGTTTCCCCATCAATGCCTAAAGTAAAAAAAAAAAAAAGAGTATATTTAATATTTTAAAATATAACACAAACCAGCAAAAGTAGCGTAGATCTGAACAAAATCAATGAAAACTTGCTTGTGCTACTTAACCTCTTCCTGGTTTTAATCTACCTTTCCAAATCCTTATATTAGTTGTTAGTACTGTTCCTGAAATATGTTGGAATATTTTTTTTTATTAAATGATATTTTACTGAAATCAATAGAATGTCAAGCATTCATTTAATTACAGTAAAAGTTTTAACATCCCCCACCCCCAGCAATTTATTTGAATTATGAAAATTCTTATGCTATTTATTTTATTGCTTATGTTCTTAGAAACAGATCTGGAGATTGTGGGTATTTATCTTTCAACCAACATTCTGAAAGTCTCTTATAAGATGTCTGCATTGCACTGAAAATACAAGTGACCAGAATTGTTTCATATGGGCCTTGATCTTACTCTACTGAAAGCAGTGGGGCATTTTTTACAGCGCTGTAAATCCAAAGTAACTCTGTTGGCTTCAAGTACTCCACCAAAGTGTACCTGAAGCAGAATTTGGCCCATCCAGTGGAGAAATGTTGGAACATATCATGTCCTATAAAAATCCAGTGGATTTAATGTTCTGTGCTTTACTTGTTCATATACACTCACTGGAAGGTGAGTTAATCAAGAGGATATTCTATATGGCTGAAATTAGGGTGGTCAGCACAGGACTTTTATATCCCCTAAATTCTATTCACGTCTTTTTTGTAGGCTGCTTAAGTACCATGCTGACCCTTGCACAGAAGTTATTTCAGGCTGAACTGAATTCCATATTATGGATGAGATTATTTGATTCATTTCTTAGAAATATAGCTCACAACTGGCCATCTAGGCCTATGGAAGCTTAAAAGTATATCTGTGCCCTCCCAAAGCTGGGCTGCTCAAGGTGCTATAAAGGCTTCTGTCATAGGCTTCTGTCACACTAGCCTCCTCAGGCTGCCCTGTGGGCCAAGAGATATACAGAATAATCTTGGGCCTTATGTGCTGAAGTATGGGACCAATATATCCATCCCACTCAGTCTCACCCTTGTCATCCCTCACCTATTAGGGCTTGTGAAGGAGTCCTTGAGAGAAAGGTCTTAGAGTTATTTTCTGCATTGCCTGTGCCTAGAATTATTCCCCAGATAGGAACTTTTTATACCACTCTAGCTCTTTTATGTGGCATAAAGAGGCCAGATATTTGTAGAGGTCCCGCCACATATTGTTTAACCAGAAAGGAAATTCAAGCAATGTTTCCTGGTGACATTTACCCTCCAATAAATATAGGAAATGCAATTAAAAAAATAAAAGAAAGAAACATTTAAAATGACTTGTTCTTACCTCAGGTATCATTACAAGTCCAAAGGACAGGCCAAAGAGAATCATATTTACTCCATACATCCAACGCAAGAATATGAAATACGAAGCCACTGAAGAGCCAAAATGACCTATTGAAACATAAGAGGTAACACAGAACAGACAAGCCAGTCCTCTTGTGTAGTCACGTTAACGCAAAAATTATAAATTTTTATTTAATTCTATATAAGTTCCTAAGGTTTTATAATGTTAATAATTTTTTGTGATTGCAAAGTAAGATTTGTTACTTCAATAAGAACTTTCAATAAGAAAACAAAAAAACCCCCAAGATATCATTTACGAATGATTATTCAGTTACATAAAAGAATATTAGTACTACTACACCCACATGATGCAATGAAACCTCCAGACAAATTCTTAGGGCTTAATTTTTAAAGTATTTAGATGCCAAAAGATGCTTAGTGAGGATTTCCCAGTGTTATGCAGCTAACTCCCTTTGAAAATCACTTAAATTCCTTGAAAATCTAGGCCCTCAAGCTTATAAGTATTTTAAAGTCTGTTTAGTTTCTAGACTGTTCACAATGGAGAAAATAAAATGTAATTGGCAAAGGAACTTCAGGAATTAAAACCATACCAAAATGAGTATTTTACAACAGTGGCACAAAATGAAAGTTGTTTTTGTTTTGTTTTTATCTGGTGAATATTATGTACAGTTTTGGCACTCTAAGGTAATTCCTTTTTTCAGTGTCTGAGCCCATGTGTACTAGTCAGTACAGATGGACAAAGCAGAAGTGGGAATCCTCTCCCAAGGCCACATGGCAGCTATTTATGTTCTACTGAGGCCAGTATAGCTCACTGCTGGATCATTGGGTTCAATAAATACAGGCATACATGAATAAGAAGAACTAAACCATGACCTTTATCTTAGATTTGTACTCTACCAAGGGACCATTCCCATTTTGCAACATCTGTGGTCTGCTAAGTAAGGAAGTGTATATATTATAACTTCTATCCCTACAGCTGGAATGAAGAAAAGTAGGTTTAGACTGGATATCAAAAAGATCTTCTTCACCGGTTAAAACAGACAAGCAACAGAATAGACTGCCTAGGGACATTGTAAAGAAGAGGACTACAACCATTTTGGATATGGAAGAAGATTAAAGAGCAGTCTGATCTTGTGTATATCAGATTTTTTACAATTTAACAAAATTGCTAACAAACTTGACATATTGAAATCAGTTACAAACCCCAAGCGTAGATGCATTCTGCCAGTAGGAAAGTGCTTACTGGAGTTGTTCTAAGAAAAGTAATTCAGTTTTGTAGATGGCTTCACTATTTCAAATTTCAAAAAATCCAACCTTAAAATTTTACAGAAAGTATAATACAGCTTCTTCTTTCTAGGCAGTGCACCTGATAGGCAGTCCTGAACCCTGGGAGACCTGAGAAAACCCAAATGGCAGAGCTGCCCTAGAGCTGTAAACACTGGGATCTTTGTGGTTTCTCACTCTGAGATACTCTAAGGGTGTCCCAGAACTGCCTACTCTCCCAAAACCTGATTACAAGGCAGTCTACCCATCTGGCTGGCAAACTGACAGGAAATAAGGTAGTGGGTCCAATGTCAATCAGCAATCTCTTCTGGGGTTAATCTACTCTCAAGTGCAGCATATTACAGGAGCAGATCAACCACCCAACATTTTGGGGTAAAATTTTGCCTTCCTCCCAAGTGACAGAAATAGCATCCCTAAATCTCTGCACAATGGGACAGTCTAACTTTAGTGTAGGAGCCAGGAGCCATCCTGCAGCTCTTTCAAGGTAATGTTGTTCACGCTGTCCCAACGTAGGGCAGGGAGTGTGTCATAGAATCTAATTTATAGATTATACTAGAATACTATTTTGAAGTTGTTTTAATCCCAATCGCAATTCATTCCAGGTCTTGGCCTCTCTTTGTAATCACAGTCCTTTTGGTAAGATCCTCTTTCAGGGATATGTCTAACCAAGATCCAGCATACCAAGAGTTAACTCTAGTTTGTTTACTGCTTTGTGGCCTACACAGGTGGAAAGCACTAAAATAATGAATCAAGAGCCCTGATTGGGAGTAACCAGGTGTTAAATAGTCACACCACAAAACCCTATAAAACTGGCTACCTCTGCAGAGACAGAAGAACATTATATTAGGAAAGGAATAGATTTAATTTGAGGCTGAGCTGAGCTGATTTTTGTTTTGTGCTTAGTTATTTTCATCTCTGTTTCACTCAGATTCCTGACAGTCAGAGTTTGAAATCTGAGGAGGTGCTTGGGTGGGGGCTAAACCCCCCACAGAAGAGATGAGAGCCCCGCATAACAATGCTTTTTGAAATAAAAGTCATCTTGGTACTATCCTTTATATTCTCAAGTACAAAAAAGAAAAAAAAAACAGTCACTATCTGTTAAACTCCATCCTAGACTATTCTGACATATTTCCCAGAGGCCTTTCTGGTTACTGAGATTATTCTGCATTCTGATACGTCTTAAAACTCTTTGAAATTCAGATAACAATGACAAAGCAGCTGAGTAAGAGCTCCATACCTGCAGCTTAACATCTTGAGAACCAACTTTGTGTGTGTGCTCTTCCAGCCAACTTTGTCTCTATCACAACACCAGATGCAGAAGCTAATGCACTGAATGCCATGCGCATGAAGTTGCTCAGTATAAAATATTCTTCACATCAAACTGTCTTCTGTGCATCACTGATACACAAGTTTTAGCAATGACAGTGAAAAATGATTTATGAGTCAGGCTTTATTTAATTATGTACAGCTTGAAAGATTGCTAGCATATGCAGGAAAGTTTTAGATAGGACAGGACACCGGGAGGCAGCTTGACCTAAAGGACAGAGCTTCATCTTCTTCTTTGAAAAGAAAAAAAAAGCTCTACTGCTGATGGCATGAAGTCAAAAAGTCTCTTTGGCTAGGTACAGACAATCAAAAAGCCTGAGGAGGAATCAATCTAAGTTACACTGCTTTCTATAAGCGGTATACTCTAGATCAATAGCAAACAGAACACACATTCACCCTTTGGTGGGGGGGGAGGGGAGGGAAATCTTAGACCAGGTTCCACCATTTTAAACCAGTCTATGTGTACCGAACTTCTGTTCTGTTATGGGTCTAGACCAGTTTGCAGTCACTTGTACTGATAAAAATATAATGTCTGTACCTGGCCTTTCGCTTCTATTTCCTTTCCTATCCTGGGTTTTCTTCTCTATTTTGATTGTAATGGTTTGTGGGTCTCTCACTAGGTGTTTACACAGTGCCTAAGACAATGGAACCCTTACCTACTCTAAGGAATCTTATTATTCCAAAATAAATTATAATGATACCAGCTTAGGGCCTGAGCCTTGGCCTAGATCCTAATGAAAGTAAGATTGCCTCTGAAATCAAGGATGAAGCTCTTTATGATTTAGGTGAGAATTCAATGACTTTTTCATTACTACATGGCTCTGCTCTGCTAATCACTGTAGCTGTACATATTGATCACCTGGCCTTTTTATTGTATGCTATGGCGGTTTCTGTTGATTTTCATAAACTGTTCTGTTACTATATTACTTATTTTCTCTGATAAGGGCTTGATGCTTGATGCTTTATTAGTGAAGATTAGCTTCATAGCCTGGATATCCTGGTAATGTTTATAGAATGGAATGGAGCTATAGTTACTAATTAAAGATATCACTATCTGAGACTGAATTAGAGAGAGGAAAACACTCTACAGCATTTACATAAGAACATAAGGGCCGGGGATTCAAAAAGCCTGTGCCTGAATTGATTCAGTCTTTGCAGGTTAGTCTAACCTGCCTAGGCTGAATCAGTTTGTAACTGCACAGACATCCCAAAAATGCAGGCACGTGCCTGCAGTGGCTCAGGCAGCAAGCCAGGATGGGGAGAGGGGTGGCGGTGCTGAAGCACCCCTCCCTCCCTTTCTACAGTGCTGAGCTGTGGGGGGCATGGCCAGGCCATGGCAGTATGCTCTGATTAGGGAGGGTTTCCGCTCCCTCCTTGATAACAGAGCATTTATCTGCTCTTTTATCAGCATTTAGCACCCCATCAGAAAACAAAGCCTCACTCATTAGTTCAAGCTCTTCTTAAACAACTTTTTCCAAAGGAAGAAATGGAGGGACATTACCAGCTGACTTGTAGATTAGCTCCAAAAAGCCCTAAACTGACACTGTCCTGTCTGCCTTACACAAACACCTCTCAGCATTAGCTAGCATACTGCATGCTGGCTATGGTCCATGCTGTGGGAGAGAGGAGGAAGGGATTCCTGCTTAAGCAATAAGTGGTGGGGGGAGGAAGGAAGCGGGGTGGCATGAGGAAGCCAGGCAGACCCTGCTATGCCTGCAAGTCTCTGCTGGAGCTTCAGCCAGGGAGCAGAGGGGAGGGGCCTGCCCAGCCCAGCCCAGCCCAGCCCAGCCCAGAGAGCTGGGCTGGGCTGGGCGACTCTGATTTAACTTAAACCAGGAAGCAGTCTGGGACAGACATTGCATAAACCAGTTTGAGCCAAATCAGTTAAGTCTGATACTACATTTAACCAGGTTTATCTCAAACAGGTGTCAGACATTTTCAAACTGGTTTATGTGCACTAAATGTCTGTTCTGTTACAGGTTTAAACCAGTTTCTGATCACTTAAACTGGTTTATATGTAATGTCTGTCCCTAGCCAAGAACTGTCATAGATCCATCTTGCCCAGTATCCTATATCACAAAGTGGCAGAGGGTGGATGCTAAAAGGGAAAGTGAACTGGATATTACCAGGGCATTTTCTGCTGTTCTTCTCTCATTTGCAGCCTCTAGCATTTAAGATCTAGGAATTTTTGATTCATAGGTTGTATCACTAACTTCCATGCTCAATAGCTACTGATGCCCTTTTCCGCCAAGAATTTGCCCAATCCCTTTTTAAATCTAGCTAAATTGTTAGCTTCCACAACATGTGGTGGCCATGAGTTCCACAGTTTAATTGCACACTGTGTGGAAAAGAACTTCCCTTTGTTAGTTTTAAATTTACTACATGCTAATTTCATGTTGTGACTCCCCTAGTTCTTGTATTGTAAGAGAAAGCAAACAATAAATCCTTATATACTTTCTCTTCACTGTGTAGTATTTTTTAAATCTTTATCATATCTCCCACCAAATGTCTCTTTTCTAAACTGAATTGTGCTAGTGTTTTTAATCTCTCCTCATATAGAAGCCCCTCAATACCACTAAGCATCCTTGTGGCCCTTCTCTGTACCTTCTTTAGTTCTTCTTGAGGTGTGGGGACCAGAACTGGGCACAGTTATTCAAGGTGTGGTTGCAGCATAGATTTATAAAGGAGCATAAGGATAGTTACAGTTTTGTTTACAAGTCCCTTAATAATCCCTAACATTTTGTTTGCTTTTTTGAAGGCTGCTGAGCTGATGTTTTTAGCGAACTGTCCACAATGACTCCCAAATCTTCTTCCTGTGTATTAATGGATAATGTAGACTCCATCACGATGTAGGTATAATTTGGGTTATTTTTGTCCGTGTGCATCACTTTACACTTATCTACATTGAATGTCATCTGCCATTTAGTTTCCCATTTCCTCAATCATGCCAGATATTTCTGTAGTTCCTCACAGTCCAAAAATCAACAGAAACCACCATAGCATAAAATAAAAAGGGCAGGTGTACAATGTGCACAGCTACAGCAATTAGCACAGCACAGCCATGTAGTAATGAAAATCTTGTTGAAATCTTGTTGAGTAATAAAAATCTTATTGAAGCTAAATCATAAAGAGTTTCATCCTTGATTTCAGAGGCAATCTTGCTGTCATTAGGATCCTGGCTTAGGCCCAGGCCCTAAGCTGCTACCATTATCATTTATTTTGGAATAATAAGAATCCTTAAAGTAGATCAGGGGTCCATTGTCTTAGGTACTATGTAAACTTTGAATAATTTTGTCATCTGCATATTTGGCCACCTTGCTATTCAAATCACCCCTTTCCAAACCATTTATTAATAAATTCAATAGCACCAATCCCAAAACAAATCCCAGGGAAACCTTGCTATTTACTTCTTTCCATCCTTAACATTGACTATTTATACTCACTCTTCACTTTCTAAAAGCCAATTTCTAACTCACAAGTGGTTGTTCCCTGTAATCCCATGATTATCTAACTTAATTAAGAGCTTCTGATGAAGGACCTGTTAAGACTTTTTGGAAGTCTAAATATACTATGTCAACTGGATTACTCCAATCTACCTGCTTACTAACACCCTCAGAGAATTCTAATGCAACTCTTGTAGTCTGATAGTTTCATAGTAGCTAGGGTCAAGAGGGACCTGAACAGATCATCTAGCCTGACCCCCTGCCAAAGCAGGAATCATCTAGCCTGACCCCCTGCCACAGGCAGGAATGAATGCTGGGTTCACAAGACCCCAGACAGCTGATCGTCCAACCTCCTCTTGAATTTGCCCAAGGTAGGGGCGAGGACCACTTCCCTGGGAAATTGGTTCCAGATTTTGGCCACCCTAACTGTAAAATATTGCCTTCTGATCTCTAACCTAAGCCTATTCTCCATCAGCTTATTACCATAGTAGGTTGGTGGGGCATGATTTCACTGTGACAAAGCCATGTTGATTCTTCCCTAGCAAATCATGTTCATCCATGTGCTGAACAATTATTTTTATTATTGTGGTTTTCCACCAATTTTCCAGGAACAGAAGTTAAGCTAACCAGTCTGTAGTTCCTTGCATCCCCTCTACAGCTTTTTTTAAACATGGGAGTCACACTGGCAATTTTCCAGTCCTCTGGTACCAAGGATGTTTTAGTGATAGGTTGGATACTACAGTTAAGAGCTTGGCGATTTCTGACCCGAGTTCCTTTAGGGCCCTAAAGTGAATGCTATCAAGTCCTGGTGAATTGCTACTATTTGGTTCATCAATTTCCTCTATGACCTCATCTACTGAAACCTCAATTTGGATCTATTCATGGAGAGGAGTGGATCTGGTGACTGAATTTCCCTAACATCTTAGCTCCAGGCTCCCCCAGGTGCCAGCCCTGGGATGGCAGGGAACATAGGTGATGGTCCTGATCTCCACAGGGTTAGGAGAGCTGTCCTGGCTCTGGCTGCCTTCCTGCCACATGGAGATTGGGACCAGTTCCAATCCCCATGGAGCAAGGAGAGCTTCAAGGCAGCTCCCTCTCAGCCACATGGAGATCAGGACTGGTCCCAATCTCCACAGGGTGGAGACAGCTCCCTCCTAGCCACATGGAGATCAGGGCCAGTCCCAATCTCCATGTGGCTGGAAAGCAGCTTCTGCCAGAGCTGGAGCAGCTCTCCCCAGTCTGTGGAGATAAGGGTTTAGCCAGGCAGCAGTGGTCCCCTGCTGCCTGGGCTGCTCCCAGTCAGGGTCCACATGTGCACTTACGCCTATTAATGTGCCGTTTTTCTAGTACATGTATGTATTGGTACTAGAAAACAGCCCATTAGACTAATTTAATGCATGCTAATTGATATGCACATGTAGATAATGATGCTTTAATGTGCATTGGATTATTCTAATATGCAATAAAGCATCTTGTGTAGATGCACCCAGAATGTATGGCTGATCTCTGGCTGATACAAAAGACATTTAATTACAACTCATCTGATCTCTAGTTGCCTTAATGAACCTGTGTTACACACTGTGACTGGTGCAGCAACTGGTGACCTTAGAATGGGTGGAACAGCATGAAGGGGTCTGAACCAATACTAGGAGAGGATTTGAGTCAGTCCTTTTATTATTCCATTCCCTGACTTGTTTTGCTGATCTTCCAGGTTTCAAATTCAGTCTCCATTGTTTGGAACAACAAGATTTCTGACACATCCTTGAGAAGATTCTGTGTACAAATTAGAAAGTCACATGCACTATCCATGTATTTATATTAGATACAGTAAACAGACAAAATAATTAGAAGTTTAATCATCATATTAGTCAATGATAAAATATCATTCCCTCTAAGGCCAAAGTATGCTGAGCTTGGACTCTGTCCAAATATGTTTTTTCAATGGATAGCTGAGAAATAATAATTCATCTGTCTGTGTTATGACTGGCTGAACAAAGTACACCTTATTATTTTTCAGTGTAAATAGTTATAGCCATACTTTTTGTAAACAGCTAACATAAAACAGATGACATTTGAAACCCCAAACTTGACATATAATTATCGTTTAGGAGTACATCCATGATTTAACTTGGAAAACAATTGGTCAAACGTTAACAGAGCTGTGAATGTTTTCAGTGTAATGAGTATAAGCAGGACACAGGTTCAGTCTGACTGACGGGTCCTCTATCTAAAGAGGTTTGCACATGTGCGTGTGGAGGTGGGAAATGTTCACCCAATAACATAAGTTGTACAATTATATTACTATGATTTAATGGACATTGTGGCAAAGTAGGCCTCCCTGCCTAGCCACAGTGCTAGGTTCCCCACTTGCCTTTGGGCACACCACCCATCTGACTCACCTGTCATGCCTTGTTCTTAATTATTTATGATGTTAATTAAGGCAGGAGGCTGGCCATTCATTCCCCGATACCAGGGGGCACTATCTGTGGCTCTGTACCTCCGCTCAGAGCAGCCCATGCCTCACAGATGGCATCCATAGTTCTCACAGTCACCAGCCACACACTGGGCCCCAGACTTCTCTAATCAGGACCCCTCTAAGATCCCTCCACTCAGGCAGCCTACCCCACCTTCATTCAGGCTATCTAGCTCCCTAAAACTATTTCCCCTCTCGTGTGTGGTCCCCACAGGACCTTTGGCCATACAAGCCCTGGCCTCACCTCCAAGGCCACTCAGAAACCCCAGGCTCTCCTAGCTCTGGGCATCCCTCATGGTGGGCGCCTGGCCCTTTTGACCATTCTGGTCCTGGCCCCAGCATTCACTAGTCAAGGGTACTTTACATCAGGCCTCTGCCACTCTAGCCCCACTCTTT
>NW_005842082.1:1677526-1677792 GCF_000455745.1 Alligator sinensis | reverse complement strand
GCTTGTAGGGAGGCAGTTAGACGGGCCAAAGCTGCCATGGAGCTGAGGATGGCAACCCAAGTAAAAGACAACAAGAAATTGTTTTTTAGATATATTGGGAGTAAAAGGAAGGCCCAGGGAGGAATAGGACCCCTGCTAAATGGGCAGAAACAATTGGTGACGGACAGAGGGGACAAGGCTGAACTCAACGAGTTCTTTGCCTCAGTGTTCCTAAGCGAGGGGCACGACAAGTCTCTCACTGGGGTTGTAGAAAGGCAGCAGCAAGG
>NW_005842082.1:1644529-1676147 GCF_000455745.1 Alligator sinensis | reverse complement strand
TCGCCCGGGCCCCCCCCCCCCCCCCCCCCCCGGAGCAGCAAGTCATTGTGCTCTAATTATAGGTCTTATCTTTGACCCACACTCAGCCCCCCAGGAGTGGAGGACTTACTGGGGTCAGGACTCACCCCTCTCTCTTGGGCTGAGCCCCCTTTCTTGGCCTTTACTTGGCCTCTGGCCCAGCTTCAGCCTCCCTCCCCAGTGGGCTCAGGTGGCTGTAGCCATGCGTGGCCCCAACTACCATTCCTCAGGGTCTCACACCCCACAGGGCTCAGGTGGCCATAGCCGTGCCTGGCCCCAACTGCCTTTGGTGTTACACAAACACACCCAAAGGTGAGGGCTAGGGTTAAGGCACCCCTACCCACCTTTCACCGGGGTGATAACTGGCTAGGCATTTCCTAGGGTCTCCTGCACCACTGAGAGCCCCACCAGGACACCCACTCCTGTCAGGGTGCAGTTTTAGGTCATGCCCAGGACCAGGACCAGGACCAGGACCAGGACCCTTCAATCCATCCCCTACAGCTCCTGCCCTTCCCTTCAGGATGTTCCAAGCAGCCAGGCAAGGTTGCTGCCTGGCCTGCAAGCAGGAAACTGATCTATTTATATAGGCAGCCAGGGATCTAAAATGGCTGCCTCAATCAAGCACCTGCTGGCTGCTTGGCTCAGGTCTTAAAGTGGCAGGCACCAACAGTGCCCTGCCACACTCCTCCCTCCTTAAAATGGGACCTGGGGGAGGTTTCCCCTGCTGCTCCTCCGAAGCAGGTTCCCCTCGGAGCCAGTGAGAGCCCTCAAGTGGCGAGTACCCCCAAAGGTGCTCCACCACACACCTCCTCCCTTAAAATGAGATCAGGGTGGGGGGGCTTCACTTGGCTGCCTTCCCTGCTGGGCTCTGCCCCAGCAGGCTGCAGCCCCTGCCACATGACGAACACCCCAAAGGTGTTCTGCCATAGACACGAACAGAATTTAAATGATCTTAAATCCCTGATCTTTTTAGGTGTCACCATTATGACCACCTTCACTCTGATACAACTTATACTTCACTGTTCAATGGCTGTATTTACACAGAAAGAAATCAGCTGAGAATGATTATCAGAGATTGTCTCTGACATTTTGGGCTAAGACAAGACAAGATTTGGGGCTTTAACTCAAGTCAATAATCCTCAAGTCTCTAATCCCAACACTGGGGGGAAAAAGAGGTTCAGGTCAAATTCCATTTATGAATGCTCTCTTTAAATCTGTTTATAAAAACCTGATTGTCAAAGAAGGTACGCTAACATACACTTTTATCTGTTCCTCTATTTGAATGCACGTATAGAGAAAATATCAAATTAATGGGTAGCACTAGTAAAATGGAAATGAACATTCTTTCAAACATCTCCTGTGCCATCCAAATAAAATACAAAATGAAGTTGTATAAAACTGATTCCAAGGGATCCAAGTGGACCTCATTACTTTTATGTGCTGGCAACCAATCAAAATAGCAGATAGTGTTACCTGTTCCGCTATGAATGGTCTGAAAAGTAAACTTATTTTTTAACAGCTAGACCACAAGTCTGTGCTTCTGACTGACTGATATTGGAAATCTATTCATGCACAAGGCATTCATAAAATCAGACTTGCATTCTCCTCTGAGCAATCAAATCTATTTTCCATCATAACAAGAACATTTGTAATAATAAAAACAGTTGGTTACATTTCCTGAACACAAGAAATCATACCAAAATATTTTCCATGATCGATTAATTAAGAGGCAAAACACAAGTCCTTGAATTCTTTTTTCCTCTTATGAATCCATGGCAGTGTTATGTGATAAACGAAGCTAGTCACGTGTAGCACTAGATTGATAAACCATTCCTTAAAATAAAGTTGACATTTTATATAATTTTTCTTGACCAAATATCTGCTATCCATGTGATGTTAATAATGTTCCCAAGCTTGCAAGAAAGGTAACCAGTCTGAATAGATCTTTCAATCAACCATTTGAAATTTACAAGCAAGGTAGCTGAGTCATTCGTTTCTATAACTATTATTTTTTCCCTTGACATAATGTTTCTCTGTTTTTCAAATAACACTCACAATGCTGAGCATCTATGTTTAGAATATATTTTCAACTGAAATGACAAAATCTAACCCTGGGACAAGGACAATAGAATCCCTCTTATTGTAATCTGCAGGCCCCAGCTTGAATACTTTGGACATCTCATTAATGACCTACAGCATCTCCTGGAAAATAATAGTCATGTCAAGGTAACCTTGGGGGAGCAAGCCTGCCCTAGCTTACAGGAAGCCTTCCGACCTTAAATGAAATTTCTTCAGCAACAGGCTATCTAACTCTTGTACTCACCAAGACACCAGGCCTTGCTATGCACCCAGATGCCAACTGTGCCCCTCATCAACACAGACAACATTACCACTAGACCAAACATCATAATTATAACATTTAGGGTTCATTCAACTGTTCTTCTACCCATGTCTTACATGCCATCACCTGCTTACAGTATCCCTTTGCTATCTACATTGGATAGGCAGAGTGATCCCTACATGAAAGAAATATCTGACCCCTGGGGAGCCCCGTGGGCCAGATGCAAGGGCTCCGCAGGCTGCATTTGCCCCATGGGCCAGAGGTTGAGCATGCCTGTGATATTGTATCATCTTTTCATACTTTGCAGCCTATGTATAATAATATTCTAAGAAAAATTATAAATTATGAAATTTGATTGACCTAGAAGTAAAAAGTGCTGGATAATAGAGGAACAGTACTACAGTATTTCCATTTTAATTCAACTGAATTCATAATTCTCTCTTACCTCAGAGTGGGCAGGGGGGAAAGGAAGGAGCCATTGCCATATTCCAAATGGACCAAATGCCAATTATACAGATGGCCCAACACACTAATATCAACAGCAAAAGGCTCATCTGCAGAAGTGGTTAAAAGCATGCTGCCAAACTCACTAATTCTAGTGATATTTACTGCTTAGTCTTCAATGTTACTTGGCCTGGAGAACAAGTGGTCATACAAACAGAATTCACTGATAATTTTAGTCACCAGGACACCAGCATAATTCATCCCTGTGCATTAGTATATCACGTGACTTCAGCTAGTAGACGGCTAACTAGCAGTGACAGATGTGGCTTTGAACTAACCATAAATAAGAATATTATCTTTGTTTTAACATTATATCATCTAATTACAACTGAGCCTGGATCCCACTCCTTCCTTTCTACCCTTTTTTAACTTTTAGGGTCTCCTCCAGAATCAGTCATCTTGTTCTCACACAATACTAAACACAACAGTCCTTGTCTACAGGTCAACAGGTCTTCTTCCCTGTGCAGGAGGAATTTCCACCAGCCTAATATATGTATGCATCACTTTTCAGCAAGTGCTTCAATAAAAAAGCTATATCATTATCTCTATTGCTCAGTCAGGCAAACTGAAGAACAGTGGGTGTGTCTACGCATGACCCTACGGCAATGTTGTTACTGCATCGTCATATAGCACTTCCTTTTGAAATAACAGCACAGTTACAGCCCATACTGCGCTGTACGCACAGCACATGATTATTTCTAGCTGCTACGTCAGCATAGCAACATGCTATAATGAGGGAATGCATTGCTACAGTGACATAGCTGTGGCATCATGGTTTTTGCCCACATATCCTACATTGCCAAAGTGCATTGCTACTGCAACATAGCGTCATGTGTAGACACACCCAATGAGGTAAAATGACTTATTCAGGGTCACCCAGATGGCTAATGATGATGCTGCCAACAGAGACCCAGTCCAGTGCTCTAACCCTCTAGGCAACACTCCTTTCCACTGAATAGATGCCTCTGTTGTGCCAGTCCCAGACCTCCCAGCATAAAGAAAACATATTAGGTTCAGATCAGTGCATTCAATTCATGCAAATTAGCTTGGATCAGGTGTGAGTATGTGGAAGAAGGCATGCCTAGAATATCTGGCCGGATGGCTGAACTTGTAGCTCACAAGTAACTCATTTACAGGGGGCTTCAGACTTGATTCTTCAAGTTATTCTGATCTTAAATTTGTGGAAGATGTTGGCATTTTTGTCTTATTAAAAACCTTGCTAAATGAAAATATATCTAGTATGTTTCTGACAGTACAGAACTCAAGCCTGAATAAGTAGTGAAATACACACAGAATCTAGATGAGAAACTAAACTGCTAGAAAAACTGAAGCACCTGTAACATTGTCTTGCAGCCTTCGATGTCAGGGAGCTCCAACTGACAACCCACGAACAGTTAACATGCAGCTCACAGACATTATTGTGGTTCTCTGGACATGGGATGGCAGGATCTGAGGCATGTAATGACCTTCTCTACATTTTACTATTCTTCAGTACAGTTCCCTTCCTTGAAATAAAGTCCTGATATTTGTTCCAGAGTTTAAATTTTGACCACTCCTTCAAAAACCTGAAAGTTAGTATTGATTTATTTTAACCTGTGGGTTACTGTATCCTGATGGAGTAAGTTGGGACCACCAACCAGTCCAGCTACTATTTATATTCACAGACATACATGTCTGACCACAGTAAAACAAAATTATTTCAGCATCCACACACCATTGCCAACGTTCTCAGCAGTCGGCAAAGTACACAGACTGTACTATAGCAAAATAAACCTAAATTTCAAAATCCTGCTTCTAGAGGGTCACTAAAAGATGACATTTATACTGAGATCTTCAGGTAGTCAGGTGTCAGAAGGAGACAAAAGTGCTGGAGGAGAAAAATAAACAGATACAGAAACAGAATAAGTAAATTATCCCAATCTAACTTTACATTTGTATGCCACTAATATAGTATGAAATAGATGTGATTATTAATGGCGCAACAACATAGAGAAGTAATTAGCCATGTTTGTCTGTAGTCCGGTAGAAGGCAGGGTAAATTTGGAATTTATAGACTAACAAAATGCTATACACCTCTGATTTAGTTAGTCTGTAAGCCATAACAATATTGGCCAGGACCATTTATTTACAAGATGTAACCGAAGTATCATTGATATGATAGCCCAGCAAAAGAACCCTCTGTTTCATCATTTGATTTGACTACATTTATTCAACAGCCTCATCTGCATGCTAATAAATACCCCCAAAGATTGTATAACTTGCTTTGTTCTCTGCTGGCCAGGTGTTTCAAGGTATTATGTAGGTGAGATATGCTTTCTTTCTGGCCTGGTTCCTTCTTGTCTAGGGTTAGTCTGCAACACAAGATGCAACTTAGCAAAAACTCAGAATCTTTCTTGTTGTTACCCTAGACACTATTCACTGTGTATTCCAAAGCCATATTCACTGAAGACAGGTAGCACTATAATGATGGCACTATAATAAGACTTTTTTGTCTTTATTGTTACATGCAAATAATGAATAATAAGCATTCTATATATAAAGCACCCATCTGCAACAGTGCTCGTAGCACTGAATATCAATCACAGAATCTTGTTTCATAAATTAAAACTGAAATAAATAGATAAAGCCAGCCTATAAGTAAGTCCCAACATCACTATTCCAGAGCCGCATTTAACATCATGTTATTAAAAAGTTTTAACTCATTATAGGCCTCTATTATTTTCTTGTAATGTGACTAACACTTCACAGAAGGTAAGGTAGAAATTAACCTTATAGACTGACTGAATCAGAGATGCATAAGCTTCTGTAAGCAAGAGTTCACTTTATCAAATGCTTTTAATTAAGATATACTGACCACAATACTAGTTACGATACTTTTGAGTTTTCCTTTAAAATAAGAGCCAAAGTAAAAGAAATCACAGTTTGGATATAGGCTGCCAGAGAAACAGGTGCACTTGTGTATATCAGGGGTATACAACCTCCAGCCTACAGGGCAAATACAGCCCATGGACCCATCGCATCTGGCCTCCCCTGGGTCAGGAAATTTGACACTGGGGGAGCAGTTGCAATTAGGCCTGTGTGAAGTGGCTAGTATTTGCTTCGGATTCAGATTCGGCTGATTCGGGGGACAGTGATTCGATTCAGTGATTTAAATCACTGTCCCAAATCGATTTGGGCAAATCTGATTTGGAGATTTGGCTGCTGCCAAATCTCTGAATCTCCAAATGGGGGGCTCTGCACAAGCCCCCTGAAGCCCTGAGGCAGCTGCAGGAGCGGTGAGGCCCAGGGCTTTTCTCTGCTTAAATTGCCATAGCTGGCCTGTGCGGGGCAGCTGTGGGGGGAGTTGGGGTAGCGGGGAGGTCAGCGGATTCATGCAGAGACCCCCATGCAGTGTGGAGCAGTGATATGCAGTGGGGATCGCCCCCAAGCCAGCAGCACCCGATGAGCACCGTGGCTTTTCTTTAAACGCTGGGAGCTGAGGCAGAGGGGGCAGCCATGGGAGGTATGGGAGAGGGGGGAGGGAGGGCTGCTGAATAGTCTGGCCTGACTCAGATGTGCTCTGTTAACCCATCTGCTTGTGTCTGACTGCATTTATTGCTGCCCTGATGAACTGAGTTCAAGGCATATGAGTGTGTTAGCCTGTCAATGCTAAATAACCTGACCTGGCTCAGGCATGTCCTGTTGATCTGTCTGTGTATGTGCGTACATGTGTTTGACTGATTTGGTGGTTGGAAGAACCCAGCCCCATTGAAACTGAGTCCTGCAAGATAGCTCCATTGTGGGTGAAGACTTGCAGAAGGGGGAGATACAGCTCCATATAGAAACACAAGTAACACAAGCAGCACATTGATAGAATTACAGAGACCCCCACAAACATACCCCTAATAAATGAACACACCCCAAAGTGATGAGCAAATCTGGTAACAGTTTTCATTTCCATTATGTTCATTGCCTTTTTACTTTTTCTGTGTACCTTTTTCTCTGTTGCAAAAGACATGACAGGCACATCTAAATGAGACATTTACTGTGCAGTTAACTAATTAACTGTGCAGCATTTACACATATGCCCCTATTGGGGCACTCTAAACTAATAAGTTCCATAGCAATTTTTTGTGTGCAACAGCACATGTGTAGATGCTGACCAGCTGGCTGGGGCATACGGGTGCTTCAGGGTGGGGGGCTGCCTGCTGACTAGCCCTATGCTAAAGTACCTTTGCCCCAGCCAGCACCTCCACAGCACATTAAGCCTGGTCAGAGCAGCCCCAGGCTGGTAGGCTGACCCCCAGGGACCCTTGCCAGCCAGAACTGCTTCGACCCAGCTTAATGTGCCGCAGTCCAGGTGCACATGTAAATCACATGCCCAGGAGCTTCCTGAGAGCAATAAACTGCAGAGCAATAATTTCCACAATTTATTGCTGCACATTAATGGAACAAGTAGATGCTCCTGAATTCTCTTAAAGGAAGGAACGTTTTTAGAAAGTTGCTGTGGCCTTCGCAATGATTCACAAAGTTAGTATCAGTGTTCTATAACCACAATAGAAATCTTTTTTATTCATTAACAATTGCAAAAAAGAGTCCATTTTTCCTTCAAGGAATAATGGAAAGCCATCTTAGAAATCTGTGAGATCTTCTTGGTACAACTGTGAATAGCTAATTTTACTATTTTCCATGATAACTTACTTTCAATCTCCTTGATTTTAAATTCCCATGGTATGCAGGCAGTTTTAAAATTCTCAAAATCTCGTTGAAATTTCAGCCATTTCTGAAAAGAACAATAACATAAGTTGCAGTGTTTTTGGTGATCTCATGTACATCCCCCACCACTCTTCTGACAGCCAGCACAACATTGAAAAACTCATTTTCTTAAATCATCTTGTAAAATTTACCATTGTTTTTATTTGTAGAATGTGTCCACAAACTGGTATTTTTCTTAAACATTATTTCGGAATTGTTTCTGACAATTCAGTTTGCTACATGTTGGGCATATCTACACAAGATGCTACTTCATAGCAGCAATGAGCTACTACGCAGTTGCTCATTACTACCCCACAGTAGCATTGCCAGGCGCTAACCATGTGGCGATGATACTGTGCAGTAGCTTGTTGCTACTGCGCAGTAGCATAGGAAAAAAACTGTGCAGTGATGGTACAGCACAGTAACGTTGGTTCCTGCACAGTCATTTGCTACTTGCTCATGGATATGCATAAGCAAGTACCAAATGGCTGCGCAGTAACAACTGTGCAGTCCACTGCTTGTGTAGAAGTGGCTGTGTTGTTCAAAATTCCAGAAGTGGAATTCAAGCTCTGTAGCTTCACTGCAAATTGGTTTGACTGGTCTTAATCTTTTTTACTGGATTGAATAACTATAACTCTTATAGACATGATTTACATGCATATTTTAATGTGCATACTCTAGGAAAAATAATCCTAATAAAACATGAATGTACACATCTAAGGAATATGAAGTCTAAGTAGGAGGGAATACTTATTTTTAAATAGTCTTTCTACTGAAGAGCCCAAAGAGAATCTATGTATAAGGGGGTAAGAATCACTGCCTGTCCGATACGTGCAACTCCAGTTGACAGGGAAAAAGGCCTGTTCTAAGTCTTTTCAATGAGATGGATCCAAAGCCCACTGAAGTCAGTAGTTTTAGAACAGGCCCAAGATGGGTGAAGCCAATTTTCATAACATGAGAATCTAACTCTTTTGGAAATATTCACAGATGATAAATCCCAATCAGAAGGTATGGTTTTGAGTAAAAAATTCCATCCAGGGATAGTTTGGCACAAAAGAACTAAAAATGCACGTGAAAAACTGGACAGTAACTATAAGAATGTAGCTACAGTCATAATCTGTTGTACTAATCTACTGTTGTACATTATACAAAATGAATTAAATAAAATCCTTACCTTCATCATCATTACTTTGTATGCATAAAATTTTTTTCCTTTTCCTTTTCCAAGAGCACCCTCAAATTTTTCAACAAAAAGTTGGGCTTCCCTAAGAAATAAAGGTAACAAAGACAGGTGATGTTATGGTAGAATAGAAAGCGTCTTCACTACTTCATGTTTTGAAGCCTGCCTTGTTACTCAGCAATGGATTCTTATATATCCCTTCTTCCTTAATATTATGCTTAGAAAATGCTCTCTGAGTTTGTATCCCCCAGGTCTTTGTTGTGTAAAGTGCAAACAGAAAAAGCAACTTGAAACTAGTCTAACTTAGCTGTATTTTGCAGAATGTATCTGTACTTAATTCCTGCTAATGTTGTCCATCATGTTTTTGAATATTTACAGTCACGGTGAGTTATCTTGTAATCTAACCTGTTCCCCAGTTTTCCTTACTCTTAAGAATTATTTATTTTCATTCAGGCCATTTCTCCTTATCAATCTAATCATTGGAACTCTGGATATTTTTTTATCTCCCATTTTAGTTGCTACCTTTAAGATATGGATAAACTGTAATCATGGTTCCCCATGTCTGTTCTTTTCTAGATTACATACATTGTACACCCTCAGAACCTCCACATGTATCTTATCTTACTGTACAGCTCCTGAATCATTTTCTCATCATTGCAGCCCCATAAGATTAGAATCTGCCTGATATTAAACAATTCCTCATGAGATGAAGAGAGTAAAAATAATCCTTAAATTGTTTTAAAAGTTTGTATAATGTCAGCACCTTGATCTCATCTGATCATTTTAATCATCATTTACTAGAGTTTCCTACATGTCATTTATTCTCATTTGTGAACATGGACTCCAAGATATCAGTGTTTGAAAAGAGACATTGTACTGAAAACTGATACTTGGCCTAGCTACCAAGTGACTGGCCCAGATAATAGAAGTACTTATTGAGGTCCAAAATTTTCACATTGGTATTAAAGAATATAATACTACAGAGCAACTTGCACATTAAGTTTAATTGCCTATATAGACTCATAGAAAAGTAAGGCTGAAAATGACCTCAGAGATCACTTAATCCTGGGGTGGGCAAGATACAGCCTGAGGGCCAGATCCAGCCCACAGAGGGACTGTGACCGGCCTGTGGCAAGTTCCTTGGTCCTGCCTGGCCCAGGTGCTATCCAGGCCATGGCACACATCCAGCTACCCCAGGGTATGCAGTGGGGCTGAGGCTGCTTCTTTCAGTTGCTGCCCCCAGCCCCAGCTCATGGAGACTGGCAGGGACCCGTGCACACAGCCCCAATCCCAGCCCATGCACTTGTCCTTGTTTAATTTTATTTTATTAATTTCAGAACATTTATCCAGGTTATCAAGGTCATTTTGAATGCTAATCCAGAGAGTCTGAAACTTCCAGGGTGTGTGAAAATCCACCCAGATTGGAGTCATCTACAACTTGTCTAAGTGTGGTCTCAGTTCCATTCCCTAAATCATTAGCAAAGATATTAAACCAGGCATGGGCAAGTATGTGGACCCACAGGCCACATAGGGAGTTTTGCTGAGCTGTCATGGGCTAGCTCAGCACCCTGCTCCCCGTGCAACAATTCACCAAAACTCCCTATGTGGGATGGGGCCATGGGTGGGCAGGGTGCAGTGTTTAGGAGTGGGATGGGCAGATGAGGCCAGGATCACTGGATGGGGTGGCGGAGCAGTGACAGCGTGGGGCTAGGGCTGGAGCAGACCCAGCACGTCCCTGCAACAGGTGTTAGTTCCACAGGCAGAGGTGTGTAGGGAGCAGATTGTGGCTCTGACCTGGCCCCAGACCCACACTGTCACCAACCCAGGACCCCAGCCCTGGCCTCAGGCAGCCTCATCCCATCCACCTGGATGCATTACATGCCCTGCCTGCGCAGCTCCCAGCTGATCTCCATGGAGACCCCATGGTCACAGGGTAGTGAGAGCACAGGGCTGGGGAAGAGCTGCAATGTGCTGCCCCCATGTCCCTGCCAGCAGAACAGGGGCTCTGTCCCCACCACACAATCCCAGGGTCTCCATGGAGACCAGGCAGGCGCCACAAGGGTAGGGTGCTTGGCCAGGTGGGTGGAGTATCTGGAGCCAGGGCCAGGATCTTGGAGCAGTGAGAGTGTAGGGCTGGGGCCAGTGCCAGGACCGGATCCACAACAGAATCGTGATCTGCTCCCTGCATGCTCCTGGCCACAGAACCTGTGCCCATCATAGGGCTTGCAAGCAGCAGATCGTACACTGCACTGTCCTGCACTGTCACCGCTCCAAGATCCCGGGGTCTCCCCAGCCCTGGATTCCCATCTCACTCCTGGACATCACTCTCTGCCAGCCTGCAGCCTCATCCCAGCCACCCAGCTTAGCACCCTGCCCACATGAGTCCTGCCCCCGCAGTGGGTCCAGCAGCAGCAGCCAGAAGGAGCCACTGTTCCCAGAAAATATTCTTGCCATCACACTGCCCCAGCCCCAGCCCAGCTGTGCACCCAGGGGTGGCAGGATCAGCCATGCAAGCCATGGCCCAGGCTGCCCCTTGCACTTGGCCAGGTGGGACCGAAGGACCTGCTGCAGGCCAGAAAATCCCTCAGTGGGTCAGATACAGCCTGTGGGCCATATTTTGCCCACTTCTATATTAAACCATACCAGGGTCTTGAGAACCTCACATGATACAACTCTCCTTTTTGATGCTGAGCACAATGTTCCAACCAGTTATGTATACTTTCCTCTAACTGTATTTCTGTATTTTACTAATGAGAATGTTATGGGAGACAGTATAAAAAATCTTGCCTGAATCAAGGTATATCATATCCACTGCTCCCCCTCCATCAACAGAGCCTGTCACCTTGTCATAGAAAGAAATTAAATTGGTCAGGCATGACTTGCTCTTGATGAAGCTATGCTGCCTGTTCCTGATCATCATGTTCTTCTCCAGGTGCTTAGGAATAGATTGCTTAATAACCTGCTCCATGGTCTTTCCAGGTATCAAAATCAGACTGACTATCCTGTAATTCTCTAGATCCTTCTCCTTCCCTTTCCTAAAGATGGGTGCTGTGTTTGCTCTTTTCCCATCATTTGGGACCTCACCTGACTTCCATGAGTAGTCTAGGATGCATTCTGTCTGGCCCTGCTGACTTGAGAGCATGTACTTCTTCCTTTAAGTAATCCCTAACATATTCTGTCATTCTAGGTAGCTAATCTCTTCGCCTCTCCTTGCTGCTAAATTCCCTCCTCAGCCGACAGCTGACCTTATTTAAGAAGACTGAAGCAAAAGAGGCATTAAATACTTCAGTCTTCTCTGTGTTCTCTGTTACTAGATTGCCTTTGTGTTCAATAAGGAACCAGCCCTTTTCTTGGTCTTCCTATTTGGATAATAGTAAGCAGCTGGGGGAAAAAAATCAGTTTGTTAGGTGGTAAAATTCCTTTCAAGAAGTTGTGCAGATAGGTTTACTAAGTCCCTCATTGGAGTTACTCTTTATGAACAAATCTGCTGCCTATATATTTGACAAGCAAACAAAAATATTACATGGTGTCAAAGCTAAAACTTATTTTATTTAAAGAGAATACAGTTAACCAGTTGTGGCATAACCTAAAATTAACTTTCAAACTCTGTTGAAAAATAGTGTGCATTTTTAATGATTGCAAATGCTCAGGAACAGTTTAGTTCCTACCACTATGTTGCAACCTAGTGAATTTTTTTCCAATTACATCATTTTCTGAGAGTAAGCAGGGCTCAACTACTACCCCTGGGTTTGAATCTCTTGATACATTTTGAAAGTACAAATCTTCTTTCTCATGCCACCTATCAAGACACTATGATCTGACTGGCAAGAACATGAAATTAATGCTGACTTTTCAGTTTAGCATTCCCTTTTCCAGAGTTCCATCTTGTTGGCATTCTGGTTTACAGTTCATTTCTTCAAAGACATAAACCATGCAGATGGTTCCAAATTCAACATCTGTGCGCTTTGGACAGAACAGGAAATGTACAAGTCCAGGGGAAAAAAGGGGAAAAAATACCCAATTCCCTAATCATCACTTGGGCATGTTATCCAGGAACTAGGTCAGCATCTTTTCAGGTTTCCGATTCCCCTCTCCAGATTCTCTTCTGAATCTGGGAATCTATTTAATCTCTCTCTCCTCCAGGTAGCTTGATTTGACTTTTTTGCATGTGCTTTTGGCATAGACACCCCCTCTCCCTACTAAAGTATACCACCTGAGTCTGCCAGGTGCTTTAGGTTTTAAGGCCTAATTCTAAGACCCAATCATTTTGTTATGCTTTTTCTCACTTCTTTCAATTAAAGAAAACTGGCTTTCCAAGCTTCAGTCAATGCATTGTACTAAGGTCCCTCCATGCGAATGGCTCGACCAAAAAGTTCTGGAGACTATCAAGGTTTAAAGTCTGTAGTCTGGGAGATACAGGACAGCCCTGACCACCACATGGTGGATTCCACCTATGAAGAGGGATCCAGTAATACATCCATTTCATAAAATCAATCAGAATTCATAACTGTACATGTACATTTTCCTCAAATCATCACACACTGTTTCTTCACTTCAGATGAAAGACTGCCACTTACTGAATTGCTATCAACACCACTTCCTGTACCACGAGATGACTCCTGAAGGTGTTACATCCTCAACAGGGCCTAACTTATGAAAGATCTATAGAAATCACAGCCTACAGTGGCATAGTCAAAACCTATGCTTTCAGCTTTCTTTTTAGTTTAATTTACTGTTTTTAACTGTCAAGTTTTTTAAAAATGGAGTTTTTAAAAAGAAAAACAAAAGAAGATTACAAAGTTAAATGGATAAAATTCAAGTAAAAGTTGTATGTAGCGCTATTAAACTGTGAAAAAAAATCTGATGTATATTAATGCGTAATACACTAATAACTGAGTACATAATTTCTCCACACATTTCTATTTCTATTATAAAATTAAAGTGGGTCCCAGCTAGGCTAAGAAAAATAAATTATTTTCCATGAGCAAAATTATAGTTATTTATTATAGGCTATGCATGCAAATTATCACTCAACTACAAGGATATAAACTATGCATGTTTATTCATAATGCCATAGCAGTCTCATAACATCTCTTTTGCATTAACACAATAATATTATTTTCTCCTTCCTTTTTGGGTCCTGGATTCTCTGGCCAGGATACACTGAAAAACAGTTTTTAAAGCTATTCAGTTAGTTTGGTAGCCTGCAAGCTTTTCTGTGAGTATCAGTGACACTTGTGTAGCGCCCTGTGAGTCTTTGTCTTCTGGCTGCAATGCTACTATTAAAGTGTTCTGAAGGTAGCATCAGTGCCGTTTCCCCCTCTCATTTGGTTTTTACACTATGCACAACTTGTTTATAGGCTCTTCTTCCTCCCCATATTGCTCTGGTGTCTGATGATAGCTAGTACGTGGTACCATAATGCCTTACCTGTATACTAATAATTTTATCTGTTTTTCAGTTCAACTAAACTTTCACCTAGCTGATCAAATTTGATGAATTTTTTTATGATTACACAAATACATCAAATGAGTTGTCAATTATGAAGGCTAATTAAGCCTAGGCATTTATCTATGCAATCAACTGATTTATACACACCCTCTATAATTAGAATGTAGTATCATTAAAAGTCTGTATACAAATGTAAGGGTATGATTTCTAGGGCCGGACGAAACTTTGGCAGCTGTTTCATTTCAGAGGTGTTTCAGCCCATTTCGGCACCCAAAACACTGAATCCAAAATGAAACAGAAGGCTCCAAAACACCTCCAAATGAAACAGAACCAACCAAAATGTTTTAGATGTTTTGCAATGTTTTGGAGGCAGGCTAGCGGAGAAACAGAAATTCAGAAGAGAGAGAGGGAAGAGGGGCTGAAGGACTGCTCTGATATTGACATCTGTAGCTGGCCAGTGTCTCGATCTGTCCCTGAGGTCCCTTCCAATCCCAGTGCTCTGGTGGAGGGATGGAGAAAGAACATATAAGGCTGTCTGTGAACTGCCTTTTGTGAGATCTGTCTCTTGCAGTATGAACAGCAAAGCACAGCATCTGATGGGTCTAGGCTGGTAGCAGAAGGTAGTCTGTTGCTACCAAGTTGTAGCCAGGCACTAGCCAATCCTTTCCTACTTACCCTTGCCTACCATCCCTATTGTTAATCCCTTTCAAATATTTCTTCCCAAAAAATCCTGTTATTTATTCTTGTTATTTTTTCCCCCCAAACAAAAAGAAAGCTGTGCTTTGCCTGGCAGTGTTGCATCACTGTGCAGGAAAGCACTACACAGACACACATTTTCCAGCACACCAAACATGAAATATGCTGGAAAGACAGGTGCCAGGTCTTCTGGCAGGAGAGTGAGAGGGGGCAGAGGGAAAACTGTAAGTCTCCCCCCACACTGAGATGCACCCTTTTTTCTACCAGGCATGAGGCTTCTGCTGCTAGTGTCAACAAGGAGGTGAGAGCAGTGTCTGCACCTGCCACTCCTCCACTAACACCAGCAATAATAATAACCCCCAGCACCACCAGCATGACAAGCACCAGCATGACAGTCTCCTCCATCCCAATTTCAGTTCCCAGCCTGAGTCTAACATTGCCAGAGGAGGATCTGGATCTGGAACCAGGGATGCTCAATGCCACAGCCAGAGAAGTTCTGGGGAAGGAGGGAGAATCTGAGTTTGTGCTCCACACCCCTCAGAGTTCCCCTACAGCCAGATCTCCTTCTCCAGAAAGTACCTTGGAGGCGGTTGAGGTTGTGGAGGCAAGTTGCTCAGCTGAGTTAGCTCCTCCTGTTGTGCCTTTGCCTGCTGAGGAGGGGGATAAGGGGATCCCCACCTGCACCCCAGAAGCAAGGGGTAGTGTAGTGTGGTATCATTTTGAGGTGGCAAATAATCCCACATATGCTATCTGCCTGCACTGCTGATGCAAGACCAGCTGGGGCAAGGACGAGAAACACTTCAGCACCATAGGGATGGTGATGCACCTCAGGAGGCACCATCCCCTTGCCCTTGCTCCTCCTCAGCATGACACCAGTGGGAACATGCCCAAAGGGAATTCCCCCTCTCACTCCAAAGCCCCCATCCCCCAGAATCAGAGGCAGGCCACCCTGGACCAGTGAGAGAAAGGTGGAGAGAAAGTGGGGCACATTCCAAAGGTGAGCAAGGTCACCCAGAGCATTGGGGAGATGCTTGCTCTAGATGAATGCCCTTCTCCTTTGTTGAGTGGCCAGGGTTCAGGCAGCTCATGGCACTCGTGGCCCCATCATACCATGTCAGCAGGATGGTAGCACCCTCCCTGTATGAGACATGCAGGGAGTACTTGAGGGAGGAGCTGTGCAAAGCAGGTACGCAGGTGGTCTTACACTTCACCTCATACATTTGGAGCAATCAGGGTGGAGATAATGCCTACCTCTCCCTCACAGGGCACTGGTGTGATCAGTCAGGCCATTGGTGGGCTCTTCTTCAAGCGGAGGGGATGGATGAGTCCCACATGGCAACAAGATCATGGGGGCCATGAACCGCATGGTGCAGGGGTGGTTGGTTGAACAGGGCAAACTCACCCATGGGTTCATGGTCATCGACAACAGGCCCAATATGGTCAAGGTGGTGCACGATGTCAAATTTGTTGGCATCCACTGCGTGGCACACAAGTTCTGCCTTATAGTCAGGGATGCCTTGGAGGGGGACAGGGCTGCCGGCAAGGATGCCATCACAACCTGCCAGTTCATTTCAAAACGCAGGATGGTAGCTGGCTACTTCCACCAGAGCATCAAGGCGGGCAAGATGCTGCAGGACAAACAGGCAGAGCTGAGCATCCCATAGCAGAAAATCATGCAGGATGTGGAGATTCAGTGGAACTCCACATACCTGATGCTCAAAAGGCTGGTTGAGCAACAAAAGGACATCCATGATATAGTCTTGCTCAGGAAGGTTGAGATCAGTGGCCCCCCTTAACAAAAGAGAGTGGGTACCAGCTCCCAGATCTTGGTAGTCCGCAGGCCATTTCTCAAGGCCACCGAGAGCCTCAGCACTGGTGATGCCCTCCTTAGCCAGGTGATCTCCATAGTGAGGGAACTTAAGTACCAAATGGAGAAGTTCCAGGGGATCAATGTTCCTGGCTGGGGCAAGCCACTGCCAACAGAAGTTCAGGCACTGGTGAAGTGGCTGAAGGAGGGCAGCAAGGAGGGCTGAATCCGTTGCGGTTCAGTATGGTCCATGTGCCATTGCCCATGTGTGATCCAAGGGTGAAGAGGAGCATGTACACTGGCAAAACCCTGGATCACTGGACAGAGGTGCTGGTAAACAGTCAGGGAGGCCAAAGGGCAGGTGTGAGGAGATGGGGAAGAGGGGAGGCCACTGTCCTGTTCCAGCACTCCATCCACCAGCCAGCCTCCTCCACCACAGGTGCTGCCAATGTAGGCCAAGGGCATGGCTTCTATGTTGGGGCCCAAAGGCACCAGACCCCAGCATTGGGCAGGTAGCATCAAGGCCTATGCTACCTGCCCGAAAGGGTGGCTACCTATCTCACCAAGTACATGGAGCCACTGCTCTTTGACCCCTTTGCCTATTGAGCAAGCCCACAGCCACTTGTGGCAGGATCTGGCCACGGTTGCCTGGGAACACCTGTCCTGTCCACCAACCACTGTTCTGAGTGAGAAGGCATTCAGCCTTGTTGAGACACCCAACCACATTTCCTTGGATCCCAGTTTGGTGGAGCAGCTAGTGTTTCTCAAGGTGACCCTCCCTCTGCTGAGGTTCCCCAAGCTCCACATGCAAATGCAGTGAGTGTTACCATCTTCACTCCATCTGCACCAATTTCCTTTTTTTATTCTTTTCTAAAACCATTTAATGCCTCACTCTCAGAGCTGGAGGCAGCACTCATTGTATCACTATCCAGCAGGGAAAGAATATCTCCCTGCTGAGCTCCCATGCCAGGACAAACTTGGAGGTATGAGCTGGGGCTATGGGGAAAGAAGAGATCCCAGATCCTGGGCATGACCTAAAACTGCACCCTGCTAGGGTCAGGAGGCCTGGTGGGACTGCTGGGACCATGGCAGCCCCCAAGAAATGCCAGGACCGCAAACCTGCCTGGTGAAAGGTGGGTAGGAGGCATCTTATAACCTCTAGCCACCACATGCATACACAGTCCTGGCTAGGGAAAGCCCAGACCTGTAAGATCTTTGAGAGGCCTGAGGCTTGCTGGCTGCAGTGGAGCTGAGCTTAGCTTGTCCGTCTACGAGGCATGGGCTGCAGTGGAGGGAAGGTATGGAGCTGTGGAATGGATGTCACCCCTAGACATCAGGGGCCTAAATGGAGAGCTTCCCACTTGACATCTGAACATGTGTAACATCTGAATTGATTTTCCATCAAGGCATGGCAGGAGAAAAAGGGGCAGGTGGTTGGCCCAGAAACAGGTGGGTGGATGGAGATCTAACTGACACCAGGAAGGGCCCCTGTTACAGGCTACCATCCCTGCTAGTTTCATCCCCCTCCACCTACACACATACACAAGTGACATGGATTTTGCTTTCAGGAGACTCAGATGCAGTTTCACAGAACCCCCCGCATCTATCTCCTTGAAACATGGCAGGCTTCATGACCTTAGAAGGGGCTACCATCTGTGCAATTTTCATCTGAGCCAGGCCAGAAATGACAAAGTCATGAGCATTTTAATGATTCCCCATTATCGCCTATGGCCAGTCACCAAAACAGCAACAAAACTCCAAAACAGATTTGGCCAAATCGAAATGGAACAGTGATCCAAAACACCAAAATGAAAATGTCCCTCCAAAATGGCCGAATCTAAAACCAAATTGACACATAGCTGTTTCTCACAGCCCTAATGATTTCATATCTGTTTACTTATAGATGGGCATGTGATTTGTAAAAATTGGTCCCTAGTGAGCTCAGAGCACGCTAAACTTTATTTACTACAGCTGATTGCTGTTCTTTTTAGATACATTGCAGCTTTTTATTGAACATTTCCACTCTAGTTACAAACTACTTACAGTGTGGCCTGCACTTTACTAAGGCTCCACAGCATGTTTAGTACTGAAGTATCTGGTTGTCATCAACTATCTACTACTGCAACTACTGAGGAACCTAAATATGATATTTATAACTCACCATTACTATTAAAGGAGTACTCAGAAGCTCCACACTTCTTGCACAGCAAATAAAAGGAAAGTCATGAAATGCAGCCCTACTATGTGACGAAAGAAATGTATTACTATTCGCTACCTGGATTAAAGTGAAAATCTATTTTATGTGTCAAAAAGTCATATTTGATGCCTTCCCCTTTGGTGTACAGCAAATTTTTGGTTATAGCTGATTTTTAAAGAGTTTTTTTTATACTTACTGCAGCCTTAGAAAACCAAATGAATAGCACCCTCATAAAAGGGACCCTGATGCATGCAAACCTAGAGAGAAGCTATTATGTGCTATGTGGCAGCCCAGACATTAGTACCATCCCTGAATATTTGCATGATTAATTTAAAGACCTTATTTAATTGATAGTTAAGTGCAAATTTCAATAATAATTTGGTTCCATGAAAAATTCTCACTGGAGATTTGAACAAAATACATGAAAAGCAAATCTAGTGCTGGAGCACAGCATGAAAGTGGGCCTGTGGGTAATGAGGCAGTTATATGCAAGAAACTAATGTGTGTGCAGTTATATGCAAGGAACTAATAAGGAAAGCCTAAATCCCAGATGATGCTGCAGTCATCAGACAGCTACCACAAAGTGCTTTCTTCTTCCTCTTGCTTATGCCTTATCCCTCAGAGACTCCCTCAGAGACTCACTCTATAGTAGTTTTATATCAGGACATATTCATGGAGTTAAAGTGGGTTACTTCTAATTTAGCCTCCTGTGATACAGAATATGGCTCTCGGTGATGTTCAGGTCAGGGGGATTTTTTTTCTCTTTTGCTTCCTAAAATTTCTGTGCCATGGCTCTGAAAAATTCATGAAAACTAGGGAAATCCATCCAGGAAATCCAGCCCTGTCTTGTACATATTTGTGTATGAATCACATTATCATGTGCAAAATATATTATGAAATCCTACTCACTGTCACAACCCAAAGGGTGTGATTTTTGTTTTTGTGTGCTTCGGCACTGCTAAATTGGCCCCGCTAAATTACAGCTTCCTTGCACGGTGGAGTTTTCTGCTGCAAAAGAGAACCCCGGTGCAAGGGAGAATTTCCCGCCAATTTGAAGCTTTCTTTGCAGGGTGCATTTCTTTGTTGCAGCACAGAAATGCTCGTTGCAAAGAGTTCCCGCCATTTGTATGCTAATTCGAGTCCCATTATTGGCCAGTGCTAAATTATTCACACGTGGCGGCTAGTGATTGGCTTGCTAGCCGTATAAGAGGCTTGAGTGGTTTCCGCCCAAGTTGGAGGACTCCACGAAGAAGGGAGGAGGAGACTTCACGCTGAGTGAAGATCTCTAAGCGCTGCGGATCCTTACGGACCCAGTGCATTTCAAGCAGGCAACAGAGGTCTGATCAGCCTCTAGCCTCTCCCTGTCGCCGATAGATTCCTAGACGTATCCCTCCCGCGTGCAAAAGAACTGGACCCACGGAGCCTAGCAAACTTCGTGTGGATGAGTGAGCAGAAGGACCCACAGAGCCTAGCAAACTTCGTGTGAGTTTATTCAGAGCTCTTCCGGATAAGTACTTTCTTCGGCTGACACAACGGACTCGCGTGTTCAGAGCCTTCAGCCAGATTGGGCTAGAGTTCACGAGTCTAGAACTCTCGTCCGCCTCTCTTCTTTCCTGTCTGTAACCGCAACTCAATCAAGCTTTCCAGCCTACACCACTGCCATCTCGGTGTAAGTAAACAATCTTTAAAACTACCGATACGCGTCTGTGCCTAATTCCAGCTCAACGGCCTTCCCTCTCCAACCCGGCGTGCCCGGGCTGCTGGCCACAGCTCGCATGCAGCGCGGAAAAGGGCTCAGGTCGCTCCCGGCCCGCACACTCACCTTAGTCTTCAACCTTGAGAGGTCACTCTAAGACCTTTATTTATATATCACTGAAGACTCTGCCCACACCCACCCTCTTTGTGTTAAAGAAAGTTAGAAGGAAAAGAAGTCCTATTACTCCACCAATTTCAATTGCACCTTCTTGCACATTTAGGAAAACTCTAAGAAAAGGGAGGAGGGGAATTCTATATGCAGCAATCTCATTGCTGCAACCTCACTAAGAGGAGGAAGTGTCAAAGACAACACAGAAAGACAAAACCAAGCTTTGTAATCACTGGTATCATGTGTTTATAGGTAAATTATCTATATCACAAGATAGGCCAAGGTAACCCTTTAGCTAACTGTGAAAGCTTCTTTAAATTCAGAGAAACCTTATTAATCTAATTACCAACACAAGAAACTAATGCATGTTTCATAGGACCAGGCATTATTGTCCTGAAGTAACCCAAGTTAAATATTAATCCTTGGTATGGGGTTGCAGCTTCCAAAGTGCTAGATATATGGTACTTAGGGCACTTCAGCATTGCAAGGCAAAGGATGAATTACAGCTCTAAGAGGTTACTGCTAATGAATAGGATTCAAGTGGATTGTTCACATTTTTCAGTAACAGTTCAGGAAGGTTTCAGTCACCAAGATCTAAAAACTCATTAAAAAGAAATGTCCTATTAATATTGAATACCTTGGACTTCTCCAAGTCTTAAAAAGATTGGCTAAACATTGACAGCAACACAATTGTTGCCAAGTGGCAGTTCACTTGAAAAAGTGACTTAGCACCAATAATGAGTAAATCAGAGTGTGATTTAATACCCAACTAAGTTCAGAGCCTGTCAGTGAATTCATCGTAGCAATGTGCAAACACACTAAGGTATGAGGATAATACCAGAAAAGGAAATCCTTCCTTTGTCTCACAGAGAAGAAAAGCATGTGATATGTGATTTGCTTCATTTTCGTCATGCTACATTTATAGAATATTCATTTATAACAGACCTGTTTTTTCTGGCTATTCTGGATTCTTTAATAATGCAACTGGAGAAAAGCACACAGAAAATCATTTAAGTACACAAGACTATACACCCTTGTCTAATCAGAGTATACACCCTTGGTTAATTCTACCCCAATCTGATTTAGTAAATCATCCACTAAAAAAATGCTCAGGTGTTTGTAGTGAAACATCTGGTCCTGTTCTTACTAGTCAGAATGAGTGTTGCCATTAATTTCAACAGAGGCAAGTAGAAGGCCTGTCAATCCCAACACTAGTAGCTGGGATTCATTTATGTGGCATGATGCTGATAACAGCTTGAACATTTTCTCACTTTTTCCTATTTTATAGGAGTTACATTTGTTTCAAGATTCCTCCCTCCTACATCCTCTCAGAAGTTATCTCATGATTCTCTCTTTTTTTTTATTTGAAGCTACTTTGTGAAGAATAAATGCTTGATGTAGGTCTACCATCTTCTTCATATGTTTGTTGTTAAACTGTAATCTTACTGGTGTCACAGGCCAGCTGAGCACTGTGAGTGTATCAATTTAGTTGCAGGCTGACTGAGTACTGCAACTGTATCAGCCACTGGGCTGTTTGGTTAGGGATTGAGGAGGTGAAGTTGGGAGGGAATATGCTAATCTCAGACCCCAAAGTGATGTGGTGTGATTTGCTTATTGAGTAAACACAAGCTTGGGCAGTAACCTATTATAATGATTACTAACACCTTTTAACCCCATAGGGTAACAGCTATAGGGTAAGATTGTGAGCGACTCTAAAACCAACAGATTAGCATAAAACAGGATATAAAAGAGCATGCACGTTAAGTGACCAGCAGGAAGGACAGAACAGAATGGTCATTGCTGTCCCATGCCCCCAGGTCTCTTACTCCCAGTGTGAGAGAGGACCAGATCCTGACTGAGGGATTTTCCCTGGTATTTCCTCCAACAGCATGGATCAGGGACACCTGACTTCGCTGAATCAACTTGACGTGTACCTGACACTGAGGGACTATCGATAAGTTGCTAACCAAGTGGGAACTCTCTGTTGATTTGTCTATCTGTTTTTATTATCACCGCCAATTTTTAACTTTTATTATTATGTTGTCTGTTTATTAACTTAACCTTTTTATTAACTGCTATACGTGTAAACTATATCTTTTGCTGTTATTAGTAAAATTCATTTTTACTGTTATAAGTGAAACTTGCCATTGTTTCCCTCCCAACTTCACCTCCTCTATCCCAAACCAAACAGCCCAGTGGCTGATACAGTTGCAGTACTCAGTCAGCCTGTAACTAAATTGATACACTCACAGTGCCCCAAATGGCCTGTGACATTCTGGCCTTATGCAGTTTTAAGTTTGTGGAAAGATTAATAAACAAGACAGAATTATCATTACAGGGCAAGCTACCATGTGCCCCTATAGAGCTGCCCAATATATGGTAACATAAGAGGTTTCGATAATAGAGAGATACTACACAGATGTTTATGGCCCCTACGGATTTACACTGCACACTTCATGTAACTAAAATATAATTGATAACCTGCAACAAGAATTAGACCTGTATTTCAAAACCAAATAGAGTAACCCTATTATTAAATGCCCCCTTTTACCCAATTCCATTCTCTCCTTTCTCCACAGGACACAAGAAACAAACTGGGGAAATTAGGGGACTGGGTAGATTAACATATATGCATCAGATCATCAGCTGTGGTAAATGGGCGTGCTTTTCATTGGAGCTACACTGACATGCAGCAGGTGATGGTTTAGCTTGTAATTTTTCCCTTTAGGCTTTAGGATCCCCTTCCAGTACTTAGTGGCCCTCTTTCCAGTTCACAGTGAATATGCACTAGCCTGACAATGTGGAGAATCTTACAGACCTACAGCATTTGGTTTAACTCTCACATGATTAACAAAGCACTGGATTCTCCTTGTTGGCTAATCTGACATCTTTCTAAGGCACTAAACTCATCTGAAGTCTAAAGTAAACATCTTGGAATAACAGCATGGTATCACATGAAACACCATCCTTCCTTAATTCGGTTACACTTAGTGCAGAGAATATTGCCTTTTGCGAGGTAATTGAGATCAGTGATTAGACATACCAGAGGTTAGATTATTCCTTAAAGAAGAAAAGCCTGTGTGAGTAGGGAATCAATGGAGGTAAATTGGCAAGGGATAGATCATTTCTTCAGAGGGAGACATTTTGCCCTCAGATATGACGAGGTTCCCAAATTGCAAAATGGCGCTTGCTCACAACCCAGAACATCTATTTGTTATATGGCTGGTTGAGATGCACATACTTAATCTGGTTTATACACACAATCCTATCCTTCATTTGTAGCCTTCCCCAGCCTCTTTCCAGAATTTCAAAGGTCTGAAGACTGGACATTAATAACTTGAAACTCCATATTATCAAAGAGAGCATCTATGGATGGCTCTTGTCTATATACTGGTATTCACACAATACTGAGAGGCCAGATGAGCTGATGTGAAATCCACAATTCAGGGTACTGGGAAGTAAATTAGAAATGAAAGCTGGTATGGAACTTTCCACAAAACAGTCAGTTACCCAAGCAATGCTTTTAGAAATGGCATTTCAGCCTATGAAGTTTGTCCCTTGTGGACTTAAGCTAGGCATTAATGTAAGTGTAACCTAATTTTTCCATGCAGATTCTAGTTCTGCATCTGCACTATCAACATTTTTAAAAAATTACAGTTCACACATTTTCAAAAGAAAGCTAAGGAGTAGCTTAAAACATACTTCACTACAAAATAGAATAAAGTTCTTTGCAATATAATATTAGAGCAAGGCAGGAATTGATATTCCCATCCTACAAAACTTTTCATGATTTCAAAACATTTTCCCAGGCCAAATTGGGACAAAAATTCAAAATGTCAAAACCTTTTCTGATCTTTAGAATGGATAGACTGGAATGGAAATTCTCCCCTGAGCCATGGACTAAGGAAACAGCTTTGAAAGCTATGATGGAATATTCTCACACTATATTGATTGGAGGAGCACGAATGGAAAAATCTGCTTTTCCTAACTGAAGAACACTGGAGTCCCTAACATCTTCCCTTATGTAACAATTATTTTCTATAAATTGCACATGTCCAATCATAACTCAAATTGTCAAATGATTGGTCAAAGAAGAGTAAAGAAATGGAGGGAGCAAATCATTACTAGAAACTAAAATCTTGAGATGAACATTCTCAAATTTGGATTCCTGAAGAAATTTACATAGGTATAGCCTTACGAAAAGCAGCCAAAGCAGTCATTTTTAAATGGGGTGTTCGGATTTAGGTATTCAGTTTTTACTCATACAGGCATGTGGCTTGTTTGCATATAAAATTATTCTGGAATAGCTACTAAGGAATGGATAATCAAGATTTAGGATTTATATTTTAATTGATTTTAACACCTAATGCTAACTGAAGTTAATTTGGATAGAGTGCCAACAAGTCTTAAACCAATGGTTCCCAGATATTGTGGACTTGAGAACAACAATACAGGGAAAGTAACATGCTTCAGGTAACATTGTGCTTCATTCTCCTTTAACGTCCTATGCTCCTCTGTCAGCTTTAGCTTTTTAGTTTCCTATGTCTACAACTGATGTTAGAAATGCTTCCAGATAACATGCTGTCTGTAAACTATTCGTTAGGAATCAGTAAATTGGTCTATATTGATATGAGCACTTTTTAAGTTGGTATAAAAATGTCTCCATGCTACATTGTTCAGTAAACAATACTGATTGATTCCTAAATGTACAGAGTTAAACGAATTCAAAATCTGCAGTGCTCCACACTTTTATTGGAGTAAATGGGACATGAATTTCAGAGTTTTTAAGTCACTTATGAAAATAAGCTCTAGAAAATATCAGTATTTTGGTACCTAATAACTGGGTTAACAACTCCTACACATCTATCTAGTCAGCTAAATGTGGATTGAGATGCCTTATTATGCCTATGTCTGAAAATCTGACCCAGTTTACTGGCTCTTAGTTAATCTTTTTTTCTGTTTTTTTTTAAATTTTGGCTGTTTATTTGATTGTCTTATTTTGGTCTTCTGAGCTGTGCTATGCATGAGTTTCTATATATAACAGTGGCAAGCTCAAATAGGATTTTCTGATACAAATGGTAACTATTTTGGGAATCATATTTGATAGAGACATGGTAACATATATAAATCTTCAGTTTATAAAAAATAGATTTCACTATAAAGAAACTGTTCTGAAGAACTGTCATTTCTACTTCCCACAGAGATTTTTTCTGGAGAAAGTAAGTTATTAAAATACTTTAAGGCCTACTTCAAAAAAAGCTGTGGAAGCCTATAGGCACAGTCAGAAGTGACATTTTTTCCCTGATCTGGCCCTGAAAGCACTCTACAACTGTGACCAAACATGCATGGCTGCAGAATGCTTTAAAGAGGCCCAGTCACATAACAATCTGAACACTTGATACATGAGGGTTCAGATGAAAACACTCCAAAGTAAAGTGCTTTCATTAACTTGTGTCTAAATGGAAAGGGGAGAAGGGAATGGTGGAAGGGGCTTGGAGGGGGGAGGGTTGGGGCTAGGGGCAGACTCACAGCTGCTCCAAATTGCAGCTGAATCCTACAACCCCCAGGACCCAACAGAAAATGTCTGTTGTGTCTGGGGATTGCTGTAACTCATAGTGCATCCTGTGAAGTGCTATGAGTTATAGCAGGGAGCTGCATGTCTGTCTAAACCATATAAAAAACTATTGTTGTGATTATGCAAAATACCCAGAGAATATATGTATATACTCACAGTTATTTTAGTACCTAAAATGTAATGTATGCCTAGTCCAGGGGTGGGCAAAATGCGGCCCACGGGCTGGATGTGGCCCACCAGGCCATTCTATTCAGCCTGCAGGGCCCCTAAAAAATTAAAAAAATAATATTTATCTGCCCCTGGATGCCTGTCATGCTGTGGCTTGCCAAAATTCAGTAAGTGGCAATCCGCCCAAAATAATTGCCCGCCCGTGGCCTAGTTTCTCAGCATGGATTTTAGAAATGTAGTTATTAACTTTAAACTTCATTTAAATCTAGAATTGTGATTAAATTAATTAAATTTTAAGTAAAATTGTGTACCATACTAAATGAATCACTTTGCAGAAAATTGACATCATCACTAAATGCAAATCAGACAGAAGAGTTCAAATCTACATAGTAGAAGGTCAGGCAGAACGGACTTTTGAAAAGCATTAGCTAAACTGAAAACTCTAAAATCTAACCAGGGACATAACAGGCAAATAATGTTAATAGGCACTGTAGACATAAAAAAAAAAATTCACTTTTTACTTTAGTTAAAATGGAAGTGAAGCATTCACTAAAGCAAAAGGCAGGATTTGCCTGTGACATACCAGAAAATATATAAAATGCCGAGCCAACCTTCCTAAAGTTTTTTTTTTTTTTTCACAAATTCAATTATTATATTATTCATTTTCCCAAAACCCTAAGAGAAAAAGTGTTTTCCCCATTAATCTTGAAATATTTGCTAAGAATACAGGCAAGAGAGCATCCTGGGCAGTACTAAGGCAAAAGTAATTTTACCAGTTGATGTGGGGGGAAACCATGGTCAGAAAGACCCTCCATGTTTTGACCCCAAGTATCTATAGATAAATTAATACTGATCCACAACAGCACATCCTTTCACTCTGAAAGGAATGAGCTTTCAGAGTGAAAATGAGGTGGACTTGAATCTGCTTAAAATTGAATAAGTCCATAGATATAGAAAAAAAAATAAGTCAAAAGTTGAGAGAGAAAAAAGCTCAAGAAAGGACAATGCCATGCAGGTATCAGACCAACAATTATTTCATAAGGAAATGAGACCATACTTCAAGACAGCTAATTTCTTTTTCATCTTCCATGGTTTGTTTCGTAATGTGGCAATTAGTTTCTTTTTCTCTTCTACTTCTTCCTTCAGTTTGGCCAGTTCTTCCTCTGTAATTGGCTCTTCTTCAGAGTCAGAGTCAGAGCTTCATACAAAAGAGAAAAGAAAAATATTGTAACGTAAAACCAGGATTGATAGGAGTTTTCAGTGAAGTGGGAATTTCCTATAACTGTTTGTTAATGTTTTAAATTAAAACACTAAATAAACTGATCAACAGTACTTAAAGCTATCTAGGCTTTGCGTACCTGAGCTACTGTCACACTTCTGGTTCTGGTATCTTGTAACTGTAACTCTGAATTTGAATTTCTACAACCCATAGACAGAAATTAAGCATTCAAACCTCCGGTACTGAAACTGAACAGCACTTTAACAAAAACTGAGATACACAAACTGACCCAAAGCTCATCGAAGCCAGTAGGAACTTTTCTTTTGAATTCAGTAGACTTTGGATCAGGTCTGAGAGAACAATATATCTGTTCCTCAAAGGTAATTCAATCTGTTATGTGTAAAGTTTCCTCTGAGGATACCTAACTTGAAATAGTTCATAAGCAGTGGGTTCTATTAAAAACAGTGTATAAAACACAATCAGTGCTTCTATTTTTGTTTTCAAACCACAGTTTTGAGAGATCCCTTGTTTCCCGGTATTCTTCAGTTTATTGGTCATCCAGAACTCCACCTGGGATTTTGGATTACATCATTCTGGATAGACAGCTCTTTGACTTTATCAAACACTACATTTAATAATAACCATCATACAAATTATTATAAATACAGAAACCAAAGTATATGACATTTTACTTTTTAGCTATTTTATATAGGGGGAATAAAATACAGGACCTCAAATCTGCCTCAATCTGAATTTCTCTGATTTTGGGGAAAGAAGTTATTGTACTCTACTCTCTCAATTTGAGCCTTCTCTCTGACTATAGTTCCTAAGAAAACCCCAAACTGGAAGGCACTTGATTTCTAATTCCTTATTAAATGTGGTCAGACTATTCTGAAACCACCTTTTCATGTGACATTTTGGACATTTTGCGTGAAAAACTGATTTTTCAAGATGTACAGGTTCAGAATCCTCACACTATTAGACAATCAGGAATGGCCACTTTGTGCCCCAAAGCTTGTCTATCATCTCCTCCAACTATAGGTGTTGGTCCAAAAAATATATTATCAAACACATCCTCCTTTTTTCATACTACCTGAATATAACAACTAACTAAATAGAACAATACTACTACAATCTGGATATACAGGAACCCTTAGCTTTACACTTGTGCTGTTTAACTTGGGAGCAGCCAGGAGCTGACCACCCCCAGCCAGACCACAATGCAGGTCCTAAACTATCTCCAACCCCCTTTCCCCCAGAGACACAGGCTCCCTGGGCCCTGCAGGCTACCCCACATCCAGGGACAGGAAGCAGAAACTGGAAGAGGGAGGGGAGCCCCAGAGACCCCAACAGCAGCAGCCAGACCATGGGGAAGCAGCACCCCAGTGGAAGCCCACAGTCTGCAAATTAATCCCTCACGGGCAGCAAATTGGACATCACTGATTTAAACAAAATAACAGTACAGGTTACCCACTGCAGGTGTTGTCATTTGCAAGTATTTTGCAGCAAGTATATTTGCTGTAGGTTATGGTCAGTCTGGAGACTGGGGGCCATTGTACACATGACAGGGGTTTAATCCTTCAGGGTTGCATTCTATGCCCCCTAAATTGAAATGCTGTTTGCACCAATATTTTTAATTTTTTTCTTATTTTATTCTTATTCTTTTCAGTCTATCTTTATTTTTATTTTTATCTTATTTTTTATTTTCCTGCTTCTATGTCATCAAGTAAACTTTATTTTGTGTGTAAATCCACCTTTTTGTTTTTATTTCACTCAAACAACTACCCCTACGAATAGGGGACTATAATTCACCGAGCACTTATAATATGTGCATAAATCTGCACCCCACGAATTTCTTCTATATCTTTTCATATGCATATTGGAGTGTTGTGGTATGCTAATTAGAACTGTGATAATGCACTCCCTGCATTATTTTATAGGGGGTCTCAATCCCGGAAAACACCAGGCCCTCCCCCCGACTTCTGCATCCACATTCCTGCATTCACATTTCTTCACTGTTGGGGGTCATTGTTTCATTCAATGTTTCCCTTCCATTCCCAGACACTGCTCCCCATGTCTCTGTTAGGGTTTTGGTTCCCATAGCCCTCCAAATCCCAGTTTCCTCAGGCTGTCCCCCATGCTCTGCCTGCCAAATTCAAATCCACATCATAACCATCCAAGCTCACCCCGCCCTCCCCACAGGCTAACCAGAGACCCTGCCCCCTCCCAGGAGACAGGAGCAGAGAGCTGCTTCATTATCACCTCCCCTCTCTCTGAACAGGGCACTGAAATTCTCCAAGTGCTTATAATATGTGCACAAATCAGCACCCCATGAATTTCTTATTTCTTCACATGCATATTAGGCATCAAGTTAATGTAACCAATGGTTGGTAATGCATTTTAATGTCCTTGCCACATTCCACACACCCCCTTCATACATACAAAGCAAAGGAAAACCTGTAGAATTCAGCCCTCTCTAGCTCCCCCATACCCACAGCCTGCCCCCCCCAGAACTAGAGACAATGTACTTATGAGACAGACAGAAGTGTTGCAATGATTTTTTTTTTTATTTATTTATAGAAACACTTAAAGGTAACTGCAGAATGGTTTAGCATTCAGCACTGATTGTTCAGTGGCCTACAGAGCACCCTCTCCATCTACAGCAGCCAGAATGTGTGCAGCTAGGCAATTCCATACAATGGGTTCCTGACCAGCATTTGCATACTAATCATAGGGGGCACAATGACCTGCCTGCCCACATCTCTGTCTGGCCACTGCCTCCCGCACTTCCTTAGACCAGGACTCACTGAACACCTCCCCTCTAGTCTCGCAAATACCGTGAAGCATGCAGGCTGCCATAATGAACGCCATAATATTTTCTGGCTCCATCTTGAGCCTGTAGCTTAGTGACCTCCACCATGCTTTCAGATGGCCAAAGGCACATTCCACGGTCATCCAGACATCCAGGAAAAAGCCAACCTATTAAATGGGTACTTTGCGTCGGTCTTTCATCAGTCCGATGGGACTCCCATGCCCACTATGGGACAGGGAGGTCCGGGTGAGGGAGATTCCCTGCCCCCCATCAATGCTGACCTCATGAAGGAACACCTTGAGAGGCTGGACACCTTCAAGTCAGCTGGCCCTGACAGTTTACACCCCAAGGTACTCAAGGAGCTGGCGAGCATCATAGCCCAGCCTCTGACACGAATCTTTGAGAACTCCTGGTGCTCTGGTGTAGTGCCCGAAGACTGAAAGAAGGCCAATGTGGTGCCTATCTTCAAGAAAGGGAGGAAAGTGGATCCAGCAAACTATAGGCCCATCAGTCTGACCTCTATCCTGGGGAAGGTCTTAGAAAAGTTTATTAAAGAGGCCATCCTTAATGGACAGGCCGACACCAGCATCATTAGGGATAGCCAGCATGGGTTTGTTGCAGGTAGGTCTTGCTTGACCAATCTCATTTTCCTCTACGACCAGGTGACCTATCACCTGGACAAGGGAGAAGAGATTGATGTCATATATCTTGACTTCAAAAAAGCCTTTGATCTGGTATCCCATGATCATCTCTTGGCAAAACAGGCCAATTGTCGCCTTGGGTCCACCACAATCCGCTGGCTGGGAAATTGGCTCCGTGGTTGGACCCAGAAGGTGGTAATTGATGGAAGTTAATTGTCATGGTGCCCTGTGACCAGTGGGGTCCCCCAAGGCTCTGGCCTTGGACCCATATTGTTCAACATCTTCATTAATGATGTGGACATTGGAGTCAGAAGCGGACTGGCCAAGTTCACCGATGACACCAAACTTTGGGGCAAATCATCCACACCTGAGGACAGGAGGGTGATCCAGGCTGACCTGGACAGGCTCAGCAA
>NW_005842082.1:1625118-1644235 GCF_000455745.1 Alligator sinensis | reverse complement strand
TTTTGGGCCCCACAATTCAAAAAGGATGTGGAGAAGCTTTAGAGAGTCCAGAGGAGAGCCACGTGCATGATCAGAGGTCAAGAAAACATACCTTACGACGACAGGCTGAGAGTTATGAGGCTCTTTAGCCTGGAAAAGCGCAGGCTCAGGGATGATCTAATGGCCACCTATAAGTTTATCATGGGTGACCACCAGTATCTGGGGGAATGTTTGTTCACCAGAGTGCCCCAAGGGATGATGAGGTCAAATGATTATAAACTACTGCAAGACCATTTCAGGCTGGACATAAGGAAGAATTTCTTTACTGTCCAAGCCCCCAAGGTCTGGAATAGCCTGCCATCGGAGGTGGTTCAAGCACCTACATTGAACACCTTCAAGAAAAAAATTGGATGCTTATCTTGCTGGGATCCTATGACCCCAGCTGACTTCCTGCCTTCAGTCGGGGGGCTGGACTGGATGATCTTCTGAGGTCCCTTCCAGCCCTAATGTCTATGAATCTATGAATCCAGCATTTGCTGAGGTAGTAGTTGAATACCATCTTTTGCCGGTCAGTAACTTGTCCTCCATATGGTTTCATGAGCCAGGGCAGGGACAGGTAAGCTGCATCTGCTATAATAAGTGGGGGCACAGCAACACCCTGGATCACTGCATTGGGAACTCCAGGAACATATTGTCCTTTCTCCATCATGCCAAGCAACAAGTTTCAAAAGACATGCACATCATGCATTCTTCCTGCCGAGCCTGTATAAATGTTAGTGAATCATCCTCAGTGATCATCATTTATGGCCTGGAGGATCACCAAAGCAAATCCCTTCTTCTTGGTGAATGACCAGCTCCCCTGGGATGGAGATCAGATTGGGATGTGTATGCTGCCTAATGCACCCACCCACTTAGGGAATCCATGGCCTTGAAGCCTTCAATAACTTGCCTGGGGTTATGGAGGCAGATTAAGCTGTTTGCTATGATGTCCTGCAGCACCTGGCATACCTCACATATCACCATCCCAGCTTTGCAGGGATCCACACTTAACTGGTTTCCAATGAAGCAGAGGCTGGTGAGGGTGGCCACTTTCATGATGGCCATGGTCACCCTCTTTTCTGGTGTTATAGAGTGATGCATGACAGTGTCCTGGTGCATAAAGTGCAGCAACAGTAGAAAGACTGTGTGCACAAAGGTGTCCCTGTTCATGCAGAAGCTCTGAAGCCACTGTTGATCATCCCATGTTGATAGTACAATGCACTCCCATCTGTCAGAGCTGCTTGCATGGACCCAGGCCTTGAGATAATTGCTCTATTGGTTGATCCACAGAACCTTGTCATCCTTGAGATCCATGGCTTCCTCTCAGTTCTCCAACTCCAACTCATGGCCCATTGACTGGTATAGCAAGGTCTCAGAAGCTGCTACCCAGCCTTAGCACATTGTAGAAGGTCCATCATAACCTGTGTTGTGTTCAGTAGCGGTATGTACATTATTAAGTGCCTCCATTCTTCAGTTAGACACCTCCAGGGCATCCAGCAGCATCTGGTTCTCCTTGCAGATTCCATCAGGATTCATGAAAACCATGTTGTTATACAGGACACAAAAACTACTGTTTCGCTCCGACCACCACCTGCTTGTACTAAAGGGGCTGAATAGGGAGGGCTGTTGAATAGGGTCATAGCATTAGAACAGCCCTGCTCTTTACATTTCAATTCCTACACACCTCAGGCTCCTGTAACTATTCCTCCTCTAAAAACTTGGGATGCCCAATGACCCCAGAAACCCATGATCCACCCAGGGCTGTGGATAATAGTGCTTAGTGAAACAATGAATAGACCCACCATGAAGCATCACCCCAGCAAACACCCCTAACCTGGCAGAAGCCGGGGAAGAAATGTGGGTGTAAGGTCTGGTGCTCTTTCTGAATAGTTCCCATTAGCACATCAAGAGCTGTGCCAGGCATCGAGGTACCAGAACCACCAAGTAATATCGAAGTCACAAATATCCAAAATCTCCCTGCACCCAGTTTTCAATGACGTGTTCAGCAGAAAAAAGGCAGGCGCTAAGCAGAACACTGAAATGGCCGAACCCTGAATTAAAGGTTGTTGAATAGGGACATTCACATTAACAGCATTAACAGGCCTGCTCTTTGCATTTCAATTCCTACACACCCCAAGTTCCTGTAACCTTGGGGTTTTAGGTTTTTTGGGAATTAACCCTGAAATCTGTCAAATGTTCAGCAGAAAAAAGGCAGAAGACTAAACGGATAAATCCATTCAGATCTGTCTGCTCAGAGAGTAGGGGTGAGATCTTTGACCATGAATACCTGTTTTGCCCCATTCCTGTTACCAGCTACTGCATCTGCTAGAAGGTGGAGATGTGTGCCTGAAGTGTGGAAACCAGCACAGACTGGAGCTGAGTGAATGCGTGAACACTGATGCAGGCAGCAATGGTCAAGAGAAAGCATGATGGAGGCTTTGGTGGCAGCCTCAGAATCATGAATACAGTCTGAAGATGAATGGCAGGACAAACTCCAGGAGGTGTATAGAAAGGTTGAAGAACAAGTGGCTGCTGCTCACTGGGACATCATGCCCAACACATGAGAACTTCTTGACCTGGCCAGACAGTCCTGTCAGGATATTTCAGAGAGCCAGCAAGTGGAGGCTATGTTTAGAGAGGAGCTCCTTAGATACATGACCCTGGCCTCCATTCATGAGCTGCCCCTTCCCCCACCCAGGACCACCCATGTGACATCCACTGTGCATGCCCCTATCCATTAGCTGACCCTCATGGAGGCCCCTATCCATGATCAACTCCTCCGTAGCGACAACCTCAGTGACAGCCACTGTGCCTGCAAGCAATAGGCACCCCTACTCTAGCAGGCCAAGGAGAGCTCCACTATGCTTTACGGATGAAGGGGAGGGTGAGACAGGGGGGGTACTGTGGGGAAAGAAAAGCCAGGTGATGGGTTTTTAGCTGTTAGTCCTGTTGCTTCTGTAGGAAAACAGGGAATGGGCATTGTGTTCCTGCATTATTTCAGTTCTGCTTTGGTTACTGACAATACAATAAATGCTTTAGTGAAATTAAAAAGAATTTTCATCCATGTCTGTCTACTGTAATGGGAAGGGTTGTAGAGGTGTGGGTTTTGTAGGGAAGGTAAGCCAAAACAAAGAAAACCCAGGCTTGTTTCAGATACATTGCACTAATGAAAGAGGACACACCCGCCTCTGGACTGATACGGGGGATGGTTTGCCCAGAATGTGGGGAGCAAACCCAGTGCTTCTCAGTGCTCCCCAGTCACCACACCTAAGGTTGGGGGGAGGTTTGGGGAGTGGCCGAGGGCTTTCAAGACCCAGGCTCTTATTATTGTGACCAGAGAAATACATAGTGGCCAAACCCAGGCTTGGTGGTGGTGGGCTGGCCCAGAATGTTGTTAATAAGGGGAACAATAATTGGGTGGGTTCTGCACAGCGCACATATTTCCTGAGCTAATGAAATAGCTTTTCAGGGATCAGGAGTTCAGCTGGTGATTTGCAGTGAAGGAGAACAAAGCAAATTTAAAACCGGGCAGGCAGGTTTGACTAACTGCTAATTGCCACTGTTGAAAGACAGGCATGCCTATCAGCAGCTCATGCAAGCCCTTCACCCTACAAGCCAGCAATCCCCCTCCCCCAACCCTTTTACACTTCCCCTCTTACACACAGGGAACAAGAAATGAAGAATCGAACAAAGCAAATAGAAACCTTTATTTACAAACCAAATATTAACCATAATTAAACAAACCACAGAACAGCTTTTATAAGATAACAATGCATAATTACTACAACAGAGGAATTTATTTTTACTACCATAATGATGCATGGTTCACGAATGAAAAAACAATCTAAGCAATAATCATTTCTAACTGAAAGACCTTGGCTCTAAGGTGGACTTTCTAAGCTTGACTGCAACCTGATAGATGGCAGAGCACAGATCCATACTGGCCTCTCCCACTCCCAGGCAGGAGCAGGGCCAACTACCAGCAGCCATAGAATCATAGCAAGGAGCCCAGCCATTATTTGCCAGTCCTCCTGGGTCTGGAAATGCCTCCTGGACTCAGAGCGATTCCTGTCATGCTGGATGGCCATGAATCTGTCCATAGCCAGATGGATCTGTCTCACCATCTCACACATCCAATGCTCACAGTCGCTGAGGGACTTCACGGTCCTGTCCATGCAAGCATCAGTGGCAACCTGCCTTGGTAACCTGCATGTCCTCAGCAGTAGCATTGCAAGCGGAGCTGAAAATCAAGAAATGCAGAAAATAGAGTTAATTAAGGATGCTCAATGCTCTAAAAAGATGCACTCAGTGAATCTTGCAAGTGGATAAAGAGTGGTGGGCCCAAAATTACTGAGAAGGGGTGCCTGGCAGCAGGCCCTGAATGGCTGCAAACAAGTGCTCAACTGCTTTGGCCACTGACATGCCTCCCTGCTGTGCGTTGCCCTGTACCTCCATGCATTGCCCACAAATTCCCAGGGTCTTTAAAGCCTATGCCATCCTCGTTTCCCCTTCACCTCACAGCCCAGCCTAATTGCAGCTGTCAGTTCAGGTGACAGGTAACTTAAAGGGTCCCCGGGGCTTCACATACCAGGAGTGGCGGTTGAGCTCCGTGGTCTATCCTCCTTGGAGGAAGCAGCAGGTGACATGCCTAGTACCCTGCTGCTATCTTCTCCACTAGAGCCCCCATGAGTTGCAGCAGTGGTTGGTGATGTCTCAGCAGGTGAGGATGCCCCAGAGGCCTCTGTCCCTATGAGTCAATGCCAATCCAGTACCTTCATTAGCAGCTGGAGGTATCTGTAATGGGCCATGTCATACAGTGGGTTGCCTTGCTGTGCTCTTGCAACATCCCTGTGGAAAGCTGCCTGCAGCAGCTCTGCCCTGACACAGCACTGGACCACTGGCCTGTTGTGCCCCGCTCACCTATTCTCCTGGCAGCATCAAGGTAGATGAACTGGCACACAACATTTGGCTCCCCCAGCATCCGCACCAGGCTCTTTGTTTTGGTGGAGGTCCAATTGGACCTAGACCTACATGCCCCAGTCCAGTCTGTTCTCCCCCAAATGTTAGACATCTCATATCAATAAGGGGGTACCCTAGGCCAAGGGAAGTTCACTCCCCTCCCCCCCACACGTTGTTTCTTAGGAAAGTTTGGACATTGGACATGCTGGCACCAGGCGGGGTCAAGGCAGAAAGGAGGGGTTCTGCACCAGTGACAACTTTGTATCTTATAGGCATACTTGTTTTGGACATCTTTTAGACCTGCTAGGTCTTTTAGCCCTGTGTATGCCATGGCACAGTAGCAGGCTACCCAATGAGCCATTTACTGAGAGTTAGGCCCCCAATGGGTGCCCACAGGCTCCCTGTTGGGGCATGACACAACATCAGGCTACCCAGCAACCCATGTGTCAAGACACCACTCCCAGCGGGACATGGTCTGAACTGCTGAGCACTTCAACCATAGCTGGTGAGGGAATGAATGCTGACAGAACTCATCTGCTATTCATAAAGCAGGCATGCTTAATGTTCATGTAGGCTCATAGAACTGCGTTTGTCAGGTTTATGTAAAACCAACAAGCAAATTAATGGCACTGGGGGAAAATTATGCCCCAGCCAGCTGCAAAGGGATGTTTTAGAGGTGCAGCATGGAGGGAAGCAGGGGTTCCTCATGGCTGTTGCTGGGCAGTCTGGGGATTTTTGCTGGCCAAGCAAGAGCTATGCGACTGTTGCAAGTTTTTGCGCCAGTCAGCAGTGTTCACCAGGGTTCCCCTCCTGGTGTGCTAAGGATGTCCTAAAACATTCATTACACACAAATACCTACAAATTGTAGTGACACTTGGTGGACAAGGATGCTCACTACACAAAAATTGAAGTAACATCTAATGAGCTACAAAGGGGCTCCCCACATGTCATTCAGTGAATTACCATGTACACATGACCAATTAATGGCTGCACCATTCCAAGCTGCATCATTGCAAGCTAACTACATCAGGATGGGGATTAGTTTATGTTGGTGCAAACTCATTTAAATTGCCAAACATTCGTGTACGTGTAAAGTGTGATGCCATTAAGCCACACAAAAGCGCAATTTTCATCACATGTACATGACCCCTTCATCATGTGTACAAGCACCCTGAAAGACCAGACTGAACAAACAGAGCAAGCAGCAAGTTAAGCCCTCTCTGCACTCTACTGGAGTGTCCAGAGAATGCTTTTTGGCATACTGTCTTCACAAGAGATATTTCAGACAAAGCTTTATGAACTCCTAGAAGAACTGACAGGAACTAAAGTGTTTGTCAGTGATATTCTGGTACATGGCAGCAATAGAAAAGAACATGACAAAAACTAATAGTATGACAAAAAAACAAAAAACTCATCAGACACAGGAAGTGCCACCTCAAACTGAATTGCAGCTAAATAAATGAGTATAAAAAATGTTAGTTCCTTTAGTTACAACCTTAAAAAGGGAGATGCCAGATGTGATCCAACAAAATAGTTTCATAGTTTCATAGTTGGTAGGGTCGGAAGGGACCTGAGCAGATCTTCAAGTCCGACCCCCTGCCATGGCAGGAAAGAGTACTGGGGTCAAATGACCCCGGCAAGGGGTTCATCCAGCCTCCTTTTAAAGACCCCAGGGTAGGAGCCAGCACCACTTCTCTTGGAAGTTGGTTCCAGTTCCTAGCTGCCCTGACAGTGAAGTAGCGCCTCCTGATGTCCAGCCTGAATCTACCCTCTGCCAGCTTGTGGCCATTATTTCTTGTCACTCCTTGGAGTGCTCAGGGGAACAGGGACTCCCCCAATGCCTGCTGGTCCCCCTTGACTAGTTTCTAAATGGCCATTGGATCCCCCCTTAGCCTTCTCTCGTGGAGGCTGAACAGGTTCAGGTCTCATAGCCTCTCTTTGTAGGGCCTGCCCTGCTGCCCCGATCATGTAAGTGGCCCTCCTCTGGACCCTCTCCATGTTGTCCACATCCCTCCTGAAGTGCAGCACCCAGAACTGGATGCAGTACTCCAACTGCAGCCTGACCAGTGTCGCATAGAGGGGGAGGATCACCTCCTTGGACCTGCTTCAGATGCATCTGTGGATGCATGACAAGGTACGGTTGGCCTTCCTGACCACGTCCCCACACTGTCGGCCCATGTTCATTTTGGCATCAATAATGACTACAAGATCCTTTTCTGCCTCTGCACTGACAAGAAGGGAGTTCCCCAGCCTGTAGGTATGCTGCTGGTTCTTCCTTCCCACGTGCAGTACCTTGCACTTGTCAGTGTTGAAACCCATCCTATTCTCATTCCAAGTAGAATGAATAAAGCAGCTAGAAGCTACAATGCCTCCCCTCCCCATTTTTTTTTCAAATGGTGACCTACTAACAAGATTTTTACTGAGTTTAGCAAAACTCTTGTTTTAAAAGGACTGGGGGTGAGAAACAAGGAACAAGTGATATTGAGATAGGAATCTAGACAAGCTTTTCCAAAACATGAAGGTTGTCTTTCACCCTTGAAACAAAAACAAAATGCTGTTAGGAAAAGGAAGAAATAACATTAAGTGATGAAACTTCACAAGTAGTAGTGGGAATAGGATTGTTGCATGAAGGATATCCAAAGGCACACAGATCAATAGAACTTATGCCAGCATGACAAATTATCCTGAAATGGAGAAGGAATGATTTGCCACTGTTATTTGATGTAAAAATGTTGTCTGAATACACAGAGAGTTACACAGGAACTGTTGAAAGAGACCACAAACCACTAGAGAACAGTCCTGACAATCCTTTAGATTCTGCGCTTCCAAGATTTCAGGACTTGAAAGTAAAAATACAAGGAGAAAAGAAATCTTTGTGGTAAATCATCATCCTTGTGGTAAATCATCTCTCACAATTTTGTGGAGAAAAATTGTACCAACCAACCAAACAATCAAACAGCCTTGGAAGAATAGGTACACATGATACTATTACTCCTACCATTGTCTATAAATAAAATGTCATATATAGTGAGAGTAACAGAGTGTGAACACTTTAATAAACTCACAGAAATGCTGGATGCAATCCTCTGGGAGGCAGGTCTGAGGGGAAAAGGAGTCCAGGATATCTAGCTGTATTTTAAATAGGTCAACAGAAATAATCCTGATGCAATGGAAGAATAGCAATTGTAAGAGCAAGCAAGCTAGCTAAACAGCAGTCTCTTCTCATCAGAGAAGAATATCGGGAATTTCAGACCAGCTAGTCTTACCTCAATATTTGAAAAGCTCATGGAGTAAATCATCAAGGAATCTACTATGAAGCATCTAGAGGAAAACAAAGCGATCAAAAACTGACCGCATGGATTCATCAAGACTAAGTCATGCTGGACCAATATAATTTCCTTCTACGACAGGCTCTTTGGATGTTAGGGAAGTAGTAGATGTGACATACCTTGTCTTTAGCGATGCTTTTGACACGGTCTCCCGTGAGATTATTAATCAGCTAAGGAAATACAGACTAGATGAAAGTACTGTACGATGGATATTCAACTGGTTGCTCAACAAGTAGTCATCAATGGCTCAATGGCTAGTTGAGAGGAGGTATTGAATAGAGTTCCACAAAGGTCTGTCCTGGGTCCAGTATTATTTAACATCTTCATTAATGATTTGGATGATGGGATTTAATATATGCTTACCAAATTTGCAGATGACACCAAGTAGGCTGGAACTGCAGACACTATAAGAGAGTAGGGCTAGGTTCCAGAATGACCTGGATAAACTGGAGAAATAGTCTGAAATCAATCATATGAAATTCAACAAGGACAAGTGCAAAGTCCTTCTCTTCGGATTGAGTAATTGCTTGCACAAATACAAACTGGGGAATGACTGGCTAGGTTCTGCTACAACAGAGAAAGACCTGTGAGTTATGGTGGACTATAAACTGAGTATAAGCCAACAGTGTCGGAAAATAAAAGCCAACAGCACAGTGGGTTGTATTAACAGAACTGTCTTTTGCAAACCAAGAGAAGTGATTCTTCTGCTTTATTCAGCACCGGTGTGGCCTCACATGGGCTATTGTGCTCAGTTTCAGCCCCCATACGTCAAGAAAAATATTGACATTTTGGAAAGAGTCCAACAGAGAATGACAAAAGTTATTGAAGGCCTGGAAAATATCACTTATGAGGAAAGTCTGAAAGAACTAGGACTATTTAGTCCAGAAGCTAAAGAAGGAAGACTGTGGAGGGGTTTTGATAACAGTTTTCAAATGTCTGAAAAGTGATAGACTTTTCTCTGTGCCTGTAGAGTGTAGCAATAGAAGTTATAATTTAGAGATGCTCCTTAACAGGACATTGAGGGAGTTGGTTAATAAATGGTACCTCAGTTAGGAAGGAGCTAGCTGGTTAGTTGGAAAGCTATAAAAGGTCTACAGTGATTGCCTACTGCTCTGCAATTAAAGTTTGCTGTTCAGCTCTTCTCGTTTATTGTACGCATGTATTTACTAAACCCAATGATCACTACATATGGCACAGGATTAAAAGCAATAGTCTCAAACTGTAGAAGAGAAAGTTTAGGTTGTAGATGAGGAAGAACTTTCTGACCATGAGAGTGGGGAAGTAATGAAACAGGCTGCCTAGAAAAGTTGTGGAATCTCCATTCCTGGAAATTTACAAGAACATGCTAAACAGACACTTGACTTCTTTTCTAGACTTCTTTTCCTATGATCTTATGCTTAAGGGGGAAAAATAAGGTCAAGATTCTTGCACAAAACCAATGGATTTCCTTGTCTACCAGATCATCAGGAAAGGAAAAACACCAGACTTGACTGGAGAAAGCAGAAAGGAAACAAAACAGTGATTCCAAATAAAATGCATTGAGAGATTCTGCAAAAGACCCAAGCAGAATACCTCTGAATGGTACTATGCAGGAGACACAGTTTCTTATATAGTGAATGTGTGAATAGAAGAAATGGCCAAAGGCTATTGCTTTGTGCAAAATACCTGAGATGGAACTGCAACAAACTTATGATAATTCATGATATGACTAGCACAGCCTGACAGCAATCAGCAACAGATTTATCTGAATGCAGAGAAATCCACTACCTGCTGATAGTTGATTATTACAGTTTGTTGTTTCAAAGTGACTCAGGTAAGTGAAACATCAGCCAGCACTGTAGAGAATTGCACTAAGTTAGTATTCACCACACGTGGTATTTGCAATGAGCTAATTTTGAAAAAATGGCCCATAGTACACAATGAAGCATTCTGAAGAATGGCAAAGAATTATTGTTTCTCTCACACACAACTAAGCAGCCTATGTTGACCACAGTCCAATGGCTAGCTGAAAAAAATGTACAGACAGCAAGCAGATGACCACCAAGGCTAGTTAGAACACTTACTTAAAAACAGAGATAAAATATGGAGCTTCACCCCCACAAATGCTAATGAACAGCAGGGACAGACCCATAATACCTGTGAAAATGTTTCTTCCAGTTCAGTGGTTTTAAAGCTGTGGTCCAAAGACCCCTGGGGGTACACAGACTGTCTAAGAGGTCCACACAAGATGACTATGATGAAGCAAAATCATGTGAATACCCACACTTACAATTCAAAGGGGCCTACACCTCCATTCAACATTTCCAGAGGGATCTACACCTCCATTCAAAATTTTTTAGAGGTCTGCAAGTGCAAAAAAAGTTGAAAACTGTTGTTCTACTTCTCAGAGATAAGCTCTCAAGAAAATAGAAAAGAGCTGTTGGGATGGATAGAGTAAGAAGGTACCTCTATTCCAATAAAAAAGCTAGAACGCTGAAACCTTTCACAAGATCCCCAATATGGTGATGCAAAGCTTTAAGTGGTCATTCTCACAATGGCTCAGTAATCAAACTAGTTGAATAGCCTAGGCACACAGAACCAGATAGAGAATGGACAGTTATTTTGGCAACAGGCTGACACCTGATGATGAAAATATAATCTGTAATTCAGAAGAAGCAAGGGGAACACTGACTGTAATCCCGGCAAACATTTAGATCCACCCAGAGAAGAGATTATTACAATAAACAGACAGTCACCAGATGATACTATCCTTGTATCTATAAGCATAAGGAACAATACACATTCCAACTGAGAGACAAGAGTTAAACCCAAAGATTGGAAAAGTATGATGTCTCTCAATGGTGTTACTCACCAGCAATATTAGCAATGACAGCTCTAAGCTTCTTTTGGTTGCATAGTGGATGTGTTATATTCATCCACAATTAAACAGCAGATTTAGTGTCTCATTATGAGGGACACAAAATGTGACACTAAAACGCCTCTTCTTGGTCTCTTTTGTCTACATGCTGACTTAGCTGCTAAGAGCAGGATGGGGGGTTTGAAAAGCTCTCTTAATAAAAATCCATTTTAGCTTGCTCTATCCCAAACTGGACTCTCATTTTTGCAAGCATTGTACACCAAAACAAAATATTCTATAGGACTTCAAACAGTAGAAAAACAGCAGCAAAACAAACAACAGCTAAAACATAGCAGCAATATGGGAAGAAGTGGTTCAAATCTCTGGATTTGACTTTATTGCCACAAAATGGTAAGGGTGGGCAACTAGCAAACAATACCTAAATATATATATAGCCTTTGAATTTTGCCTTTTCCCTCTTTTAGAATATTCTACAAATGCAAATTTAAAAAATATCTTGCTACTGGAAATAGCTCTATGAATGGTTTATACAGAAAAAAAAAATTACCATGCGACTGTTTGCAAATTGTTTCCTACAAGTTAACTTTCACATGTTGGGATCCATAAACTGATGTTTGAGCTGTATGATTACAATTACTTACATCACACAGTATGGTTTCTGTTCCTGAACTGGATGACCAAGGCTTTATAAATATCTGTTCTTTGCAAAACAACTTTCTTTTGATTAATTTTAAAATTCAATGAACCTCAGCCATGGGTCTAAAATGTGTTTTCTATTTATATTTGTAACAAAAGATTTGTGGGACATAATGTTCATGGAAGTTAAGAAAAGTCACACAATCATAGTAAAATTGGTTTTAGAAGACCTTTAAATATGCTATTCTTGCTGTTCTCCCAGGTTCAACTTTGGTAACAAAGAAATGTAATTGCCAACAAACGCGATGTGGCAAGAAAATAAAAATGGCATTTCAAGTGACCATATAAGACACATGAGACTGATCTAGGAGAACAGGAAAAACAGTATCTTGCAATTACCATACATATTAAAGTGACCTAAATGCTAAAGAAGGTGAACTCATCCATAAAATATTGGCAAACAGATGTGATAAAAATGAACCATGGACAATATAAATCTCCAAAAATGAAGGTCTTTGAGGAAAATCATTATTGGTTGTCATCATGGTATTGAGATGGACAAGTGCATGAACTTTACAAAGACATTTAGACCAGTCCTAAATGCAAAAGGAAGACTTCCTGTTTATATTAACATGAGGCTTTTTAATGGTAATGGAAGGAACGGTATCTTTAAAAAAAGAACAGAAGGCCTTGAAGAGGAAGAGTTTAGTATTTATAAGAAAGTGGGCTCCTTCCTGTACCAGCTGCTATGTTCTGATATGGCAGCTGAGGATTCCCTCCAGCTAGTGCAAAACTGGTGAGCCATTTCTCATGTTATAAATACACCAGTCTGCAGTGCTCCTGACAAGACCCTGCCCACTTGCTTCCATTCCTAAAATACTAAACACAGAAATTAGGTGGCAAAATCTCCCCGATGGTTCCCCATTGTTGCCCACAATCTTGACAGACAGAACTATCAAGAGTGACAGCAAGGAATACCCCCAATTCCAGGTTTGGCATATGCATAACAGGAGCAGGTAAAAGAAGCTTGGGATTGTTCCCAAAAGCGGCACAAAAACCCTGAAAGATATACTCTAAAAAGAGAATGTAGGAGGGAGTAGAGAAGGGGGAATAGGAATAGTACAATGAATAAGAGAAATAAGTCTTAGTGCAGTGAGACCCTTAAGAAAAGAGGCCTGTACAAAACAGGAGAGATCTTGTGAACTAGAAAGGATAAGATAAACATTGGAACTTGTATTTGAAGCACTGATTTTTGCTGTATACAAAGTCAGTCCTTGAGCAGATCATATTATTTCTGGAAAAAAAAATGATTTTCAATAAAAGTGTTCAAGGGGAACAGAACTAAAACACCTTTCATGTTTTATTTTATTCATCAAAAATAAAGAAAATATATCAATATTGGAAGGTTTGTAGGAAGGATTGATTTCAATGAAATTGTATTTCTCAATTAATTTTCAATAATAAATTTCAACCATCTATAATCAAATTTGATGCAGTTACACAACATTTTCCTTAATTCAAATAGTGGAAAGCTGTGCTACTGGGAGCAGTCTACCTTCATTTACAACTATCAAGTCCTGGGTTTTCATGAGTAGCAATGATTCATAGATATTAAGGCTATAAGGGTTTATTGGCAACTTTTGCTCTGACATCATGCCTAATAAAAGCCAGTACAGATCTTAACTCAGTAATTTTACATCAAGCTCATAGTATCCTTGGTTCAAATCCACAATACATGCCTTTAAATCAATGGAACTTTTGAAGTCAATATAGCTTTATGGATTTATATACCAGCTAAGAACTTTGCACTTACCTATTCATTTTTTATTTCATTCCATTTTTAGCGTTTTTTAATTGATTTAATTTCTGAGCTCTTTATGCTTTTAAAACTAATAATATTGACATTTGGACCTGTTGTAAAGACTGAGACTAAGAAAGACACTGTATTTTTCACTAAGTATATTGAATGGAAAGTTCCTGTAGGACAGATGGAGCTTTCAGACTCAGGGAAGCTATAACTCAACGGAAGCTATAAATGAATAGGTTTGACTATATTCCTGATTTTCATTTCTAAATTCCCTTACCAATTTAGAACTCCCATAAAACCTCCAAGCTTTGTATTTCTAAGGAGTTGCTGTTCTTCTTGGATCATTGCTTTAATCACAAATAAAGGTACTGCCTATATTTTTGCTACCCCCTTGTTTAACAAAGCTCTTTAGTACATGCTTGACTTTACATATGTCCCACTAAGAGCATTTGACCTATTTACATGCTTAATGTTTCAGTCTTGACAGACTTATTGTGCAAATAAGTTGCATCAGTGTAAACAAGATCCCCAAGGGTGTTATTTCAATTGCCTCTACATGCTTATCACTTGAAACTTTTGTTGTGATGAGTCCACATGGCCTTACTAAAGAACTTATATTTCTAACCTTCCTCCCCAAGGCTTGCAAATGTTTTATCTGAATTAAACCCTAAATGACCAACAGCACGTTTTTCTTTGTCGATACAATGTCTGTGTCCTTCTATTAAAAAATCTCTTTCAACACCCTTATCTGTTCCGTTTGAAAAACAGGCCATTTAAAAACTTTCCTCAAGTTATTTCAACCTTTGCTTTTTTTAAATCTTGAAGATGTTTTTAGTAACATAGTTCATAAGCTTCTGATATCAGATGAAAAGAAAGCCCCTTTTATCATGGGTGTCCCTTATTTACCTTATTTATAATAGCTTGTACACTTAAAATTAGGTCAAAAAATCTATGATCTTGTTAGTTGGCCCACTGTCTACGGAGGCAATGTTCTTGCATGCTTCAGGAACAATTAGCTGTCTTTCGTGATTCCTCATATATGATCCCAGCTTATACAATGATTCCTCATTATTTGGCCAAATGAATATATCCCCTTGTCCTGAACTTTCTAATCCAAAGTAAAGTACTCTGTCTTCATTTAATTTTACATTTCTCTGAATCTTTTTAATTAGCATATCTTTTGAATGCTCACAATAGACCATGATGACAATAAGCAAAAAGAACTTTGATTGGCACAGTTACAAACGTTAATTGAGTAGTACGTATATGAGTGCACAAAATCACACAGAAGAGAGATGATGATATAATTGACACTATAGTGAAGAGCTGGAACAAAGATACATTGTAGGAATTCTAAAATGGAGGGGGAAATGAAATCATAAGGCTAATTCCCTTTGTGTGCCTAAATGGCATGTACACAGCCACATAATTGCAAGGTGTAGCACGTACATACAGTTTTCAATTCTGTTCCTCATTCTCATGAAATGGAATTGCCTTGTGCTGGAAGTGAAAACAGAAGAAAGCCCTCCCGCTGTTTAGCCCAGTAGCCTAATGGTTAATATACTTGACAGGGGAATAAAAGATGCTCCCTGAGAGGATGCAAACCTGTATGTCTTGCTTTCTAACAAAATACAGTATTATAACTACCAGGCCATAGGCTGTGCATTGCCTAGGCCTCTCTCCTGCTCTCTTCTTCTGGCGCAACAAAGAAATTAGGGCCAGAAGAAAAAGAACAAAGCAGAGGATGCATAGCCTAGTGAAATCGATGTTCCCTATAAAAGGAGGCCCTTCATTCCAGTCTGGGTCCCCTGGTTCAAACTGGACATGAACTTTCCCAGTGCCGTTTACCCATTTTATCCAATGAATATTACATGCAAGGTGGAGTGGGCAATTGCCCTAACCACTAAACAATATTAACTCTAAAACCTAAAACAAGGGATTAGACAAATTCATGGAAGACAGGTTTAGTGGGAGCTGTCCTCTGACATTACTAAATCAATTATAGTTGATGCCTGGGAGGGTATGACAGGGAATGGACCACATGCCCTGGTTGTACTCTCCCATGAAGGCATCTGTTACTTGCCACTGTCAGAGACAGGATTCTGGGTTATATGGCCCATTGGTCTGACCCAGTATGCTACTTATATTTCTATATTCACTTAGCTATTGAGATAAAAGGTGTGTACACCCAGGCAACCTATTCTGCTCTGCAGCCACTCAGTCAGAGGGCAGTCCTAGTAGTCATGCTCAACCTGTGTGTGAGCTTGCTCATCCAAGGCTGAGTCAAAAACTGCATGAGAGTGCCAAAAAACTGCATTTACAGAGTTCAGCATGTGCCACTCAGGAACGTAAAGGGAAATATGACTTAGCTCGCAATACACTGAAATAGGATTGGGGATCAATCAGTGTAACAAGTATGACAACATTTTTGCAGTGTTTTTTGATAATCGAAGTTGTAGTTGATGGCTCATGTGGCCCTTTCCTATCTTCCTATGATCCCTGCTGTGGTTTTCAAGTGTGTATCTGAGAGCACCAACACTTCTAGTGATTGAAGTAGAAACCTCTCGTTTCTGACTGAAACAAGCTCCGTGATACACTATTCCCAGGGACTAATTCCTTTCAAAGAATATGACATTAAAAATGAAGTGGGGTGAAGAAAGAGAGGATAGGAAGAGACAGAGAGAAAAAAGAAAGCAAGTCTAATAGAAAAAGGACCATAACTTTGTTCAGCATGCAGTTTGTGTTGGATTTTCTGATAAGTTCAGCTCCTAAATAAATTGGCACTAAATTTGCTAAATAATGACTAAGTAATAATTGTAGGTTTGCTAAATAATTCAGCATGTTGGGTGATGATCCCTTGAAAATATGACTGTAACTATCACAGTAGGAGCTGCTGAAATATTATGAAACCAAGGTCTTGATAAGGCTTGTGTAAATCTGGCTTACAGCCAGCTGAAAAACACCATTTTGTTTTGGGGGGAAACAGTAAGGTTTTGTCATTTGCTTTCATTCTGGAGTTATGTTGGCTCACATGTATAACACTATAAATATCTATTTGTAAGCACTGATAGATTCCAAATTGCATAAATAAAATAATGAATTACCCTGAACCTGACTTCTTTTTATCCTTCTTTTTCTTGTTGGCCTTCTCTTTTTTCCCTTTCTTATCATTTTTCTTGTCATTTTTGCCTCTCCCTTTTTTGCCTCCTTTCTCTTCATCTTCACCATCTTCACCACCCTCCTCTTTGGATTTCTGATTTGCTCTGTTTTTCCTGCTTTTGCCGACTTCTTCATCAGAATCACTCTCAAGCCCCACACGTATTCTCTGTGGTCTCTTGCGTGGTACACGGTGCACAGGATCTGGTTTTTGGTCTCCCTCATCATCACCATCTGTTTTATTCTCTTCTATAGATTCATGATCATTTTTAGGAAGGAAACACACAAAGGAGAACCAGTCATTTAGTTGTATGGAGACCTCCCTGTTACTAAGACAACCTTCAGTTTCACATATTGTAACAGGAAAATTGTTCATCCCCAGTTACCTGTTTTGTCATTTTCTTCACTTTCAGCTGCACTGCCTTCTTCAACTTCCACTATGAGGGAAAAAAAGGCAAATCATGATGCATACTGAATAGCAAATAGCCATTAAAGCAGGATGTTAAAGGTATGCTTACGAATTACTTAATATGGAATAATATTGCCTCCCTGGGTAACTCTCGTATTTTCATGCCTAACTGTGACTAGAGCTGACTGGATTTTGGAAAACCCATAAGGTTTAGGATCACAGAGGAAGGGTAAAGGATACCAAAAGGGCAGTTTCTCTGGGAGATTCAGTTCCAGAATCCAAATTTCAAAGTAGCAAGAGGTGATCCCGTTCTTTTTTAGAAGGCAAGGATTTCCTAGGGTGATATCTTTAATTGGACCAACTGTATAGCTGGGATACAGCAGCTTGATGGAGAATGTCTTTTATTTGAAAGCTTGTCTAAGGATGCTGTTACAGGTTACCTTTGAAACATTTAAATCTGTGAACTGTCATGCCATCAAAAAGTTAGAACAGGTTCAGAGTGGTTAAAGGTTAACATTTAATGCTGTCTCAGACCTACACAACTGTGACTTGCTAATAGGGTCTGGGACAGACATTGCATAAACCAGTTTGAGCTCAATCAGTTATGTCTAATACTACATTCAACCAGGCTTATCTCAGACTGGTTTCAGCCATTTTGAAACTGGTTTATGTGCACTGAATGTCTGTTGTGTTACAGGTTTAAACCACTTTTTGATCATTTAAACTGGTTTATGTCCCTAGCCTAGAGGGCTTGGCAAGCAGGGGTATGAACATGAGCCAGGACTTTCCCTTCCTCTGGGGTGGGAGAGGAGGGGAGAGGGTAACATAGCTTGGCATGCTGTGGTTTCCCTAAAGAGGCAGAGCTGTGTCTTTCCTTACTTCCCAGTCAGCAGGAGCCAACTGCAGCCATGGGTGGGCAAGGAAAAGTCTTAAAGACATGATAGAGTTGGTAACATCTGAGGAGATCCAGTAATGCATTAAGGGAACAAGCTGGAGATTGGTTTAGGGAGGGAAGAGCACTCATGTGTAAGGGCTGTAGTGAGTAGAGATTGAGCGACTGGCTTTGTGTATTAACATGTTATTAGATGGTGTGGTACCTGGTACCGAGGTGTTTATGGAACCACAGGTATTATTCCTGCTTAGAATTAGAATCCACACCCGATTTCATCTTTTGAGGTTTTGTTCTCACCAAATTGCTTACCCAGCAGAAGATATTGTTTCTGTTAGACATAAATAAGAACCTACCAAATTTGGGGCAGCTACCCCCCAATTTCATGGTTTGAGAACTGTGCCAGTCACCATTTTCATGGCAGAGCACAGCAACCCACCCCCATGGCCATCTGTCAATCTCTGGGGAGGGATGGGACTTCCAGGGCCCCTTGGCCAATCAGAGGCATGGGGGGAGCACTTCACTCGGCAGTGAAACTCTCCACTCTCCCCCACACCCTCCCCATGCTTCAGGACAGCAGAGCTTCTCAGTTCTCACCCTTTTCTGTTTGCAGCTCCCTTCCCGCCACCCCCCACTTACTGGCCATTTTCATGCTTTTTCATGGGGACTGGGTTTTTATGCGGGCAATCTGCTGATTTAATGGTTCCTACAAAAATCAAGAAATCACAATGTTGGTGGGTGCCTAGACATAAGTAACTATGGATGCTTGCAGACATTAAAAAAATGGCACTTTACTTTAAACTTGGTGTGTTCCCAAGCCCCTCACATGACCAGAAGAGGCAGCACATTACTTCAACCCACTCACTTGGCTGTAAAGATTGGGTGCCTTAGTAGGATTTTTTTGGTGTTTAAATGTAACAGCTGATTGACTTAGCTTTAGCTAAAAGCACCAAAAAGCCCCACTGATGTGCCCCATCTTTACAGACACTGCAGAGCTGGATTGAAGTAATACACTGCTGCTTCCAGTAAAGTGTGGGGTTTTTTTTGGTTTTGGTTT